>NC_083735.1:25555983-25865836 GCF_028564815.1 Eubalaena glacialis | reverse complement strand
ACTCCAGGTCCATCCACCTCACTACAAATAACTCAATTTCATTTTTTTATGGCTGAGTAATATTCCATTGTATATATGTGCTACATCTTCTTTATCCATTCATCTGTCGATGGACACTTAGGTTGCTTCCATGTCCTGGCTATTGTAAATAGTGCGGCAATGAACATTGTGGTACATGACTCTTTTTGAATTATGGTTTTCTCAGGGTATATGCCCAGTAGTGGGATTGCTGGGTCGTATGGTAGCTCTATTTTTAGTTTTTTAAGGAACCTCTATACTGTTCTCCATAGTGGCTGTATCAAATTACATTCCCACCAACAGTGCAGGAGGGTTCCCTTTTCTCCACACCCTCTCCAGCATTTTTTGTTTGTAGATTTTTTGATGATGCCATTCTGACTGGTGTGAGGTGATACCTCATTGTAGTTTTGATTTCCATTTCTCTAATGATTAGTGATGTTGAGCATCCTTTCATGTGTTTGTTGGCAATCTGTATATTTTCTTGGGAGAAATGTCTGTTTAGGTCTTCTGCCCATTTTGGGATTAGGTTGTTTCCTTTTTTGATATTGAGCTGCATGAGCTGCTTGTATATTTTGGAGATTAATCCTTTGTCAGTTGCTTCGTTTGCAAGTATTTTCTCCCATTAGGAGGGTTGTCTTTTCATCTTGTTTATGGATTCCTTTGCTGTGCAAAATCTTTTAAGTTTCATTAGGTCCCATTTGGTTATTTTTGTTTTTATTTCCATTTCTCTAGGAGGTGCGTCAAAAAGGGTCTTGCTGTGATTTCTGTCATAGAGTGTTCTGCCTATGTTTTCCTCTAAGAATTTTATAGTGTCTGGCCATACATTTAGGTCTTTAATCCATTTTGAGTTTATTTTTGTGTATGGTGTTAGGGAGTGTTCTAATTTCATTCTTTTACATGTAGCTGTCCAGTTTTCCCAGCACCACTTATTGAAGAGGCTTTTCTCCATTGTATATTCTTGCCTCCTTTATCAAAGATAAGGTGACCATATATGCATGGGTTTATCTCTGGGCTTTCTATCCTTTTCCATTGATCTACATTTCTGTTTTTGTGCCAGTACCATACTGTCTTGATTACTGTAGCTTTGTAGTATAGTCTAAAGCCAGGGAGCCTGATTCCTCCAGCTCCACTTTTCTTCTCAAGATTGCTTTGGCTATTCGGGGTCTTTTGTGTTTCCATACAAATTGTGAAATTTTTTGTTCTAGTTCTGTGGAAAATGCCACTGGTAGTTTGATAGGGATTGCAGTGAATATGTAGATTGTTTTGGGTAGTAGAGTCATTTTCACAATGTTGATTCTTCCAATCCAAGAACATGGTAAATCTCTCCATCTGTTTGTACCATCTTTAATTTCTTTCATCAGTGTCTTATAGTTTTCTGCATACAGGTCTTTTGTCTCCTGAGGTAGATTTATTCCTAGGTATTTTATTCTTTTTGTTGCAATGGTAAATGGGAGTGTTTCCTCAATTTCTCTTTCAGATTTTTCATCATTAGTGTATAGGAATGCAAGAGATTTCTGTGCATTAATTTAGTATCCTGCTACTTTACCAAATTCATTGATTAGCTCTAGTAGTTTTCTGGTAGCATCTTTAGGATTCTCTATGTACAGTATCATGTCATCTGCAAACAGTGACAGTTTTACTTCCTCTTCTTCCAATTTGGATTCCTTTTATTTCTTTTTCCTCTCTGATTGCTGTGGCTAAAACTTCCAAAACTACATTGAATAATAGTGGTGAGAGTGGGCAACCTTGTCTTGTTCCTGATCTTAGTGGAAATGGTTTCAGTTTTTCACCATTGAGGATGATGTTGGCTGTGGGTTTGTCATATATGGCCTTTATAATGTTGAGGTAAGTTCCCTCTTTGCCTACTTTCTGGAGAGTTTTTATCATAAATGGGTGTTGAATTTTGTCAAAAGCTTTTTCTGCATCTACTGAGATTATCATATGGTTTTATCCTTCAATTTGTTAATACAGTGCATCACATTGATCGATTTGCATATACTGAAGAATCCTTGCATCCCTGGGATAAACACCATTTGATCATGGTGTATGATCCTTTTTTTTTTTTGAATTTTTGAATTTTACTTTATGTATTTTTTATACAGCAGGTTTTTATTAGTTATTTATTTTATACATATTACTGTATATATGTCAATCCCAATCTCCCAATTCATCACACCACCACCCACTCCCCACCACCTTCCCCCCTTGGTGTGATACATTTGTTCTCTTCATCTGTGTCTCTATTTCTGCCCTGCAAACCAGTTCATCTGTACCATGTTTCTAGGTTCCACATATATACATTAATATACGATGTTTGTTTTTCTCTTTCTGACTTACTTCACTCTGTATGACAGTCTCCAGGTCCATCCACGTCTCTACAAATGACCCAATTTCGTTGCTTTTTATGGCTGAGTAATATTCCACTGTATATATGTATCACATCTTCTTTATCCATTCATCTGTCAGTGGGCATTTAAGTTGCTTCCATGACCTGGCTATTGTAAACAGTACTGCAATGAACATTTTGGTGCATATGTCTTTTTAAATTTTGGTTTTCTCTGGGTATATGCCCAGTAGTGGGATTGCTGTGTCATATGGTAATTCTATTTTTAGTGTTTTAGTTTTTTTTGATTTGCATATATTGAAGAATCCTTGCATTCCTGGGATAAACCCCACTTGATCATGGTGTATGATCCTTTTAATGTGCTGTTGGATTCTGTTTGCTAGTATTTTGTTGAGGATTTTTGTGTCTATGTTCATCAATGATACTGGCCTGCAGTTTTCTTTTTTTGTGACATCTTTGTCTGGTTTTGGTATCAGAGTGATGGTGGCCTTGTAGAATGAGTTTGGGAGTGCTCCTCCCTCTGCTATATTTTGGAAGAGTTTGAGACGGATAGGTGTTAGCTCTTCTCTAAATGTCTGATAGAATTCACCTGTGAAGCCATCTGGGCCTGGGCTTTTGTTTGTTGGAAGATTTTTAATCACAGTTTCAATTTCACTGCTTGTGATTGGTCTGTTTATATTTTCTGTTTCTTCCTGGCTCAGTCTTGGAAGGTTGTGCTTTTCTAAGAATTTGTCCATTTCTTCCAGGTTGTCCATTTTATTGGCACATAGTTGCTTGTAGTACTCTCTCATGATCCTTTGTATTTCTGCAGTGTCAGTTGTTACTTCTCCTTTTTTATTTCTAATTCCGTTGATTTGAGACTTCTCCTTTTTTCCTTGATGAGTCTGGCTAATGCTTTAGCAATTTTGTTTATCTTCTCAAAGAACCAGCTTTTAGTTTTATTGATCTTTGCTATCATTTCCTTCATTTCTTTTTCATTTATTTCTGATCTGATCTTTATGATTTCTTTACTTCCGCTGACCTTGGGATTTTTTTGTTCTTCTTTCTCTAATTGCTTTAGGTGTAAGGTTAGGTTGTTTGAGATCTTCCTTGTTTCTTGAGGTAGGATTGTATTGCTATAAACTTCCTGCTTAGAACTACTTTTGCTGCATCCCATAGGTTTTGGGTCGTCGTGTTTTCATTGTCATTTATTTGTAGGTATTTTTTGATTTCCTCTTTGATTTCTTCAGTGATCTCTTGGTTATTTAGTAGCGTATTGTTTAGCCTCCATGCGTTTGTATTTTTTACAGATTTTTTCCTGTAATTGATATCTAGTCTCATAGCGTGTGGTTGGAAAAGATATTTGATATGATTTCAATTTTCTTAAATTTACCAAGGCTTGATTTGTGACCCACGATATGATCTATCCTGGAGAATGTTCCATGAGCACTTGGGAAGAAAGTATATGCTGTTGTTTTTGGATGGAATGTCCTATAAATATCACTGAAGTCCATCTTGTTTAATGTGTCACTTAAAGCTTGTGTTTCGTTATTTATTTTCATTTTGGTTGATCTGTCCATTGGTGAAAGTGGGATGTTAAAGTCCCCTACTACTATTGTGTTACTGTTGATTTCCCCTTTTATGACTGTTAGCTTTTGCCTTATGTATTGAGGTGCTCCTATGTTGGGTGCATACATATTTACAGTCGTTATATCTTCTTCTTGGATTGATCCCTTGATCATTATGTAGTGTCCTTCTTTGTCTCTTGTAATAGTCTTTATTTTAAAGTCTATTTTGTCTGATGTGAGAATTGCTACTCCAGCTTTCTTTTGATTTCCATTTGCATGGAATATCTTTTTCCAGCCCCTCATTTTCAGTCTGTGTGTATCCCTAGTTCTGAAGTGGGTCTCTTGTAGATAGCATATATACGGGTCTTGTTTTTGTATCCATTCAGCCAGTCTATGTCTTTTGGTTGCAGCATTTAATCCATTTACATTTAAGGTAATTATCGATATGTATGTTCCTATTACCATTTTCTTAATTGTTTTGGGTTTCTTATTGTAGGTCTTTTCCTTCTCTTGTGTTTCCTGCCTAGAGAAGTTCCTTTAGCATTTGTTGTAAAGCTGGTTTGGTGGTGCTGAATTCTCTCAGCTTTTGCTTGTCTGTAAAGGTTTTAATTTCTCTGTCAAATCTGAATGAGTTCCTTGCTGGGTAGAGTAATCTTGCTTGTAGGTTTTTCCCTTTCATCACTTTAAATATGCCCTGCCACTCCCTTCTGGCTTGCAGAGTTTCAGCTGAAAGATCAGCTGTTAACCTTATGGGGATTACCTTGTATGTTATTTGTTGCTTTCAATATTTTTTCTTTGTATTTAATTTTTGAAAATTTGATTAATATGTGTCTTGGTGTGCTTCTCCTTGGATTTATCCTGTATGGGACTCTCTGTGCTTCCTGGCCTTGATTGACTATTTCCTTTCCCATATTAGGGAAGTTTTCAACTATAATCTCTTCAAATATTTTCTCAGACCCTTTCTTTTTCTCTTCCTCTTCTGGGACCCCTATAATTCGAATGTTGGTGCATTTAATGTTGTCCCAGAGGTCTCTGAGACTGTCTTCAATTCTTTTCATTCTTTTTTCTTTAGTCCTCTCCTTGGCAGTTATTTCCACTATTTTATCTTCCAGGTCACTTATCCGTTCTTCTGCCTCAGTTATTCTGCTATTGATTCCTTCTAGAGAATTTTTCATTTCATTCATTGCGTTGTTCATCATTGTTTGTTTGCTCTTTAGTTCTAGGTCCTTGTTAAATGTTTTTTTGTATTTTCTCCGTTCTATTTCCAAGATTTTGGATCATGTTTACTATCATTACTCTGAATTCTTTTGCAGGTAGACTGCCTATTTCCTCTTCATTTGTTTGGACTGGTGAGTTTTTACCTTGCTCCTTCATCTGCTGCGTATTTCTCTGTCTTCTCATTTTGCTTAACTTACTGTGTTTGGGTTCTCCTTTTCGCAGGTTGCAGATTCGTAGTTCCCATTGTTTTTGTTTTGTTTTTATTTTATTTATTTATTTAATTTTATTTTTGGCTGCACTGGGTCTTCATTGCTGCGTGGGCTTTCTCTAGTCGTGGCGAGTGGAAGCTACTCTTCATTGCAGTGTGCAGGCTTCTCATTGTGGTGGATTCTCTTGTTGCAGAGAACAGGCTCTAGGAGCACGGGCTTCAGTAGCTGTGGCTCATGGGCTCTAGACCGCAGGCTCAGTAGTTGTGGCACACAGGCTTAGTTGCTCTGCGGCATGTGGGATCTTCCCAGACCAGGGCTCAAACCTGTGTCCCCTGCACTGGCAGGTGGATTCTTAACCACTGCACCACCAGGGAAGTCCCCTTCCCATTGTTTTTGGTATCTGCCCCCAGTGGGTAAGGTTGCTTCAGTGGGTTGTGTAGGCTTCCTCTTGGAGGTGACTGGTGCCTGTGTTCTGGTGGATTAGGCTGGATCTTGTCTTTCCGGTAGGCAGGACTGTGTCCAGTGGTGTGTTTGGGGGTGTCTGTGAACTTAATATGATTTTAGGCAGTCTCTCTGCTAATGGGTGGGGTTGTGCTCCTGTCTTGCTCGCTGTTTAGCATAGGGTGTCCTGCACTGTAGCTTGCTGGTCATTGAGTGGAGCTGGGTCTTAGCATTGAAATGGGGATCTCTGGGAGAGCTCTCGCCGATTGATATTACGTGGGGCCGGGAGGTCTCTGGTGGTGCAGTGTCCTGAACTCGGCTCTCCCACCTCAGAGGCTCAGGCCTGACACCTGGCCGGAGCACCAAGACCCTGTCAGCCACAAGCCCAGGTACGTGGGGAGTTTCTTGCCTTTTGGGAAGTCTGAGGTCTTCTGCCAGCATTCAGTAGGTGTTCTGTAGGAGTTGTTCCACATGTAGATGTATTCTTGATATATTTGTGGGGAGGAAGGTGATCTCCTCGCCTTACTCCTCCGCCATCTTGAAGGTCCTCCCTAAGTCCACTCACTATTGTCATAACTATGCTGGGTGGCTGCTGTCAGGCTCTACCAAGTCAGGCATAGTTGTTGAATAGGTAGTAGAGGGGAGAAGTAAGGGATGGGGGTGACAGGAGGGCTTTAAAGGGGGTTTCTGCCCCTCCTCTCCCTCCAACAGGACAGTGGACATCCTTCCACAATATTAAAAGCCTCTACTGTCTGCTTCCAGATCCTTCAACCTCAAAAGCATTCCAGCAAACACAGGATACATTTTGGGTGTCTAGCAAACCTAAGAAGACGATTTTAATGTAAAGCTGCTTCTGGCAAAAGAACTACGTACAAAACACACATTTAGGAATGAGCAAGCGGTTTCAGACTAGAATTGAATAAACATTGACTGGCCTGCGGCAGCAGAGAGTCACTCAGAAGGCAGGGAAAGCAATTTTCCAGTACCTAAATGGAGACAGGCAACCGGCACTTGAGAGATGAGGATGCCTGTGTACATCAGGGGCTATCATGGAAAGAGGAGGTGGAGGAGAGGAGGTAAAATCTAGAACCAGAGACTGGATCTGCAGATGGCTCTCCCTTTGTACAACTGCCTGTAGATGAAACAGACTGTCAAATATTTGGAATCCCCCAGTACATTATATATGCATGCAAGTGCGTATACACGCACAGACAATATCATTTCCACTAAATTTCTTTACAGACAAATATGTAGTTAACTGCTCTGTAGGATGATATCCTCATACTACAAAGAGAGAAAGTGGCAACCAAGTGGTAAAAGAACTTCCCTCAATTCAATTAAAAATTCATGATAGAAATCACATAAAAAAAGTTTATTGATTCTCAACCTAATAAAGCAGAGATAGATTACATGTCTCTGTAATATGAAATTACCTCTTTATATGTCCTGAGAATGTATGATGTATTAACTAATTATTATTAATTAAAGGCAGTTCACAGTCTGTGGGTTAGTCAAGTACGACTAATACAAGGGTAACACATGAGGTCCAATTCTTATATATGAATTGTCACCTATGCAGAAGAATATACAATTTGATTGTGACCAATGATTGAGTAAAGTATTTACCATTTTAGTGCCTCTTTGGAATATCTAAATATGCTGGAACACTGGCCAGCTCTTTAGCCTGTAGTGTTCAACTACTGGTCTGCACAGCCCAGTAGTGTGGGACTCTCAGTAGCCAAAAGGAGCTATGTGATTTTGTGACAAGCCACTCATATTAAACCTGAGATATAAAACCATCCATACATACTGTGCCTGCACCAGAGGCACTGAATATGGCTGGGCTGGTGAAAATATGCCACCATAACCACAGATCTCAAGTGGACAGTCAAAACTGTCTACCACCTACCTCCAGGAAGGATCTGAGAAGTCACCCTCCCCTTCTTGCAAAGTTAACCTGTCACTGTCTCTAGGATGCTGGCAGGAGACATAAGATTCGGGGTCAGACGGAGACATAGAGAATGGGCTTGAAGGCACGGGGTGGGGGGGAGGGGAAGCTGGGACGAAGTGAGAGAGTAGCACTGACATATACACACTACCAAATGTAAAACAGATAGCTAGTGGGAAGCAGCCGCATAGCACAGGGAGATCAGCTCTGTGCTTTGTGACCGACCACCTAGAGGGGTGGGATAGGGAGGGTGGGAAGGAGACACAAGAGGGAGGAGATATGGGGATATATGTATACATACAGCTGATTCACTTTGTTATACAGCAGAAACTAAGACAACATTGTAAAGCAATTGTACACCAATAAAGATGTGAGAAAAAAGAAAAAAAAAAAGATTCTGGGTCAGAGACCAGGGACTTGTATTATAACAAGAGCACCAGTCAGGTTGTCAGCATTGGTCCTGGTTCCCTGGGCTCCAGTTCTTGAGAGGCAACATGTACAGGGCCAGGTGACATCTACACATGCAGGTAGGCTGCATTACGAGAGAGAAAACATGTGCTTAGGGACTTGTATCACAAACTACCCATCTGACATTTCCACTTAGATATTTAATAGACATCTCAAAACATGAACATGGCAGGACTTCCCTGGTGGTCCAGTGGTTAACACCCCACACTCCCAGTGCAGGGGGCACAGGTTCCATTCCTGGTCTGGGAACTAAGATCCCACATGCTGCACGGTGCGGTCCAAAAAAACCAAAATAAAACGAAAATATTTAAAAAATTATGAACATGGCCATAGTAGAACTAATAATTTTGCTTTCCAATTACACTCTTCTCTCAATCTTGGCCATCTTAGTAAATGCTAATACCATCTACTCAGTTGCCCGGGCTGATAAATTTGGAGTTACTCTTCAATTCCTTTGCTCCAGTACCATAAACCATCAGTAAATCTTGCCTCCTCTGACTTCAAAACTTGTTCAGAATCTCCTTGGCATCTCCACTACCATCACCCAACACCAGGCCACCATCACCTTCCACCAGGACTTCTGTAACAGTCTTTTAACTCGTCTCCTAACTAGTTTCTATCCATTTCCCACATGGCCATTAGGTGATATTTCAAAATTTCAAATCAAGTCACATTACTTGCCAAAATGTGTTCTGTTCCATTTAGAATTAAATGCAAACTCCTTAGCCAAGCTACAAAGCCCCATGATCTGTCCCTGTTTCCCTCTCCAACCTCATCTTATACCAGCTTTCTCCTTACTCGTTATCCTCCAAGCTGTCTATTCAGAAACAGAAAGAAAGTCAAGCCAGCCTTAGGGTCATCATGTTAGATGCTTGCCCCCCTTGAAATTCCACCCTCTCCCACTTCCCCCAATTTTTGCAAGGGTTGTTCTTTCTTGTCATTCAGATATCATTTTCAATGCATTACATTCTCAAATTCACCACCTAGAATCATCCTCTAGTTATTCTCAGGTCACACATCCTATTTTAATTGTCAGCATCATACTTATTAACACTGGTTTTTCTTTCCTGTACAATTTTAATCTCTCATGAATGTAAGCTCCTCGGTAATGAGGGTTTCTTGTAGATGTCTTGGTTGCTCTGATATCTCCACTACTTAAACAGGACTTGGAACAAAAAATATTTCTTAAATAAATGGATGGATGGATGGATGGATGGATGAATAAAATACCACGTGTAAGAACTGGCAGGGGTAGGGGTTCCTTGAAGAACAACTCAACCAATCAAAACAATGAGATCCTTTTATCATCTTCTGGCACAGCCTGGTCCACATATACAGAAGGCATTCAGACATCTGGAGGTCTTTAACTTGAAGATGAACTACTTCAACTTATATTTTTTGCCTATAGAGAGCTTTTAAATCACTTCCAGTAAACATAGTTCCTAAACTTCCTACTTAATAATTATACTTAAAATTAACCAGTGTTATAGAAATAATGCATAAGACCTGACTGTGCTATCTTTTCTTTTAAATTAATTTACTTATAAAAACTTTGTACTCTCTTCTATGTATAGCGACCATGTAGAGCCCGAGATTTTGACAGTGAGCAGGGTAGAAAAAAAGACTCCTCTCTCGCAGAACCTATAAGTAATAAGATGTGAGATGCAGAAGCAACCACCTATAGCTGGTCACAGTTCCTTGGCAGAATATGAAATTCTTTTATCCTGTTTTCTAATTCTTAAATTGGCAAAGTTACATTCATTAGCTAATCTATGTTTTTCAAAAAATGTGTATATTTGTAAAATAATCCCTTGAGTAATTGTGTTTTGGACTCATGAAAAATTAAAAACCTGTGCTTTATCTTGTTTTTGAATAGTCTATGAACAGATCTAAGAAATGACCACTATTTAATTTGAAAACTTCTGGTCTACCATTGTATTACCTTGAGCAAAACTCTTAATAGCCTGCTGCCTCAATTTCTTAACCAGGACAACATATTAGCAAAATAAACATCTCATTTTCAAACCAACAGGATATAATAAATATAAAGTCTCTGCGTCTTTTCACAAATCTAGTTTTATACAAAGCATTAATGATGAGGTGAATGATAGAAGAAAAAGTGATATCTCCTAAATTATGTCATGAATGTTTATTATCTCTTTAGGAAAGAAGGAAAATATTTCTTGGAAGAAACAACACTAGGGTATTTAAACCAATAGCTATTTGAATTGCATAAAGTCTCAAGTCAGAAGTGAGTATCAGTTAAACTACACGGGTTCCTATCACTGCTATCTTCCTTATAACATCTTATATGGCCTTACTGAAATGTAATGGGAAAAAATAACCTTGAAGTTGGCCATGGTAGAAGTACTGACACCACAGAATTTGTCAAACATTAGAAATCAAGGTTTTCCTCCCACCCACTCTTCTGTTTCCCCAACTCTAACTGAAGAGCTGGTCATTAAACCAGCACACCACTGATTCCAATCCACAGATACATGTACAAATCCTTTCTCCTACCATTTTAAAGACATGTGCACACATCACTGGGTCGCTGGGGTAATGACATTGGAATGAAGCTTCAGAAAGATCTGAATCTGACAGATGTTCTGAGATGGAATCCAGCTTGTGAAATCACACACTATCTATGAGACCTGCCAGCCTGCAGAATGGTTTCTTCACAGAGAAAGAAGGGAGGGAGGGAGGAGACAGAGGGAGAAGGAAGGAGGAAGCGAGAAAGATCCATTTCTTCCCTAAAATGGTCTTTCTATTTCTCATTTATATACCCCAGAATCTGACAGTATTATAAGCTGTAAAACTCCCTTAGCTGTAAAGACAGATGATTAAACTGCATCCTTGTTAATTAAAATAAAAGATAGTTTTAAGTGAAAATAGGAAGCGGATTCTGTATTTGAAAGAGCACTGGTGCATAGATTTGAATATTACACTCCATAAAGACAGCCCATTGTGCTAATAGCAAAGCAGTAAACACTACATTATCTCAGATGTGGCCTTTCATCCATTCACACACAAACACAATAATATATCACAAAGAGCCACTTCTGCACACCCCTTAGCCAGAGAATGGGGATGGGACTTAGTAAATAGGAAACAAAAAAGCAAACCTAAATAGTTATTTTTAAATTACAGCAGCACTTAAGTCTAGGACCAGAGTAGATCCATCACTTTGTGTTTCCTGCCCCTTGCCAGGGCCAGAGGACATTCTAGTCTCTGCCTTGTTGCATTTGCATTTACATACCCGTGTAACTTCCACATGTCAATCTCACACCTTTTTAGTAATTAGCATGATGTATGGAAAAGAACTTAGCCTTAGGAACTAGGCAGTTCAAATGTCGGGTTAAAATCCTGCCTCTTTCAATAGCTGTATGACATTGGAAAGTCAGGCACTTAACCTGAAACTTTTTCTTACCCTTCAGTTGGGAATCATAATATCTACCTCACAAGGTTATCATGGAAACCACACACAGGAAAGAGGGGAACATAGTGCACATTATATAATAAATCTTCCATAGCAGTCCTTTATGCTTCTCTTCCCTTATCTTTATTTCCTCTCAAAAATGAGGGAGCAATTCTTGACTTGCTAAAACAAGAATGTAATGGCTGCAGGCCAGTTAGCGAAAACATCCAGATAATTAGCCCAAAAGGGGATTTTAATGTGAATCTTATTTATTATTCAACGTAGAGTTGATTATTCTAAAAAAACAAAACAAAACTATGCTTTTAAAAAATTTCCCTTTCAGTGGCCTTCTGTGGGTTTCTTTGTTTCCAGCCTGGGAAAAAAATCCAGAAGCTCTTTTAATAAGATAGCTGCAGAAAAAAAGTTTAGAGTTCACCGTTCCTGACTAGTGACAACCTCAGTAATGATCACAAGGAAGGAAATAATTATCATTGTATAATATTCCTATTGCACAGGATGCTATTATGTGCTTTATCAACATTTATAGTCAATCCTCCCACAGCCATGGGAATGAGACAATAATAGCAATAACAACAAAGGCATTAATATAAATACCACACATCTTTTATTTCATGTCTTTCTCTTGGGGATTTTAAATGCTTTTCCACATATTAGTGTACTAGCCTTAGAAGAAATGAACTAAAATGAGCCACGGGTTTGCACAAATAATCAACATGGAAATTGATTTTACGTAACGAGAGGTTCAGTAAAACAGGAGATTCTTCTCTGAAGCTCTTTTCTTTCCATCACTCTTGAATGACCACTGGGCATTAGACTTCACTCAACATGGAGATAAAAATGCAACTTACTATCCTGCAGCACTTTACACTTTATAAAAGGAAACATGGAAGAATAGATGCTTTTGCACAAATAGAACATGTACAGACAGTAATGCAGTCTATTTCTATTCAGCCCCAATTTCCAGTTGTTTAAGGATTTTTATATTTATTCCTCACTAACATACTCTTTTGAAAATGGGACCATAGGTGCATTTTCACATGCATGTTCGATTTTTCAAGATATTAATATTTCATAATGGGGAACCATGCCCAGCAAATACACTTGTAGGTACCAACAGCTTTATCAAGGAATTTATCAGAAACTTTTGACAGCAACTATGTCTGGAGATTAAAGGTCTGATTAGTACCTTGTCTAGCATTCAGTTCATTAATTTGTTAATTGACCTTCCCTTTTGTTTATTATTATTGTTATATACGGTTTTAGCAACTCCGCCTTTTAAAGGGCTCCAGTTTAGATATTTCACCTAGGAAGGCAACCTGCAAACTGCCTTAAAGCAATGCGATCACCTGAAGCCCGTCCTCTGTCAAAGGGCTCTTCCTTCTCCCAACGTTTTTTTCCATTCCTAAAACTGAAAGAATATTCAGCCACAAGTATTTAGGGAAAGTTGGAAAGGGATGAGACTGGGTTCTGGCTAAATAAATCTGAAACTCTAAGTCTCTTACTTAGAGACTTAGGGATGGGATTTGAAAGAGTGCCTTGGTCAGTTACTCACCTATAATCCCCTTTGTCTGAGATAGACATTTACATTCTCTAAAATGTCTGTTTCAGCAAAGTTAGTCTACAGTAGAGATTCTTGCTCACATCAATATGAAAGATTATTTCCTCTAAGCTTCTTGGAGGGATTGCTTTAGTAGCTCTGAGCTTGAAACAAGACAAACGTGGACCATTTGGTGGCGGCTGGAGCCAAATGCTGACCCCAATATCACCGCTAATTCAAATGAACATTAAAGAAGAAGAGCAATTTACTAAATAGCTCCCCAGATGCAGGACTTTCAAAGTTTTTAATTAAAACCAAAAGAAATATCTCCCTCACTTCCTTTTACCCAATGCTAATCAGGAAAAATGTACTTTATCCAGGATTTTTGTGAAATTTTCTTCTTGATTTTGCACTGCTGAATGTTATAAATTCGGGCATAATTTAGCAGATCATTTGCTTTTTTTATTTAACTTTGCTTCTCATAATCTGAGGCTTAGGGAAAAGACCTAGTGTATACATGAATCATCTGTAAGAAAAGAGTAAAGGACAGAATATAGAACTGAAGAAAAGGAAAGTTGACAGAGATGAGAACTTCTAACCACAGAAAGCCCCTTACTTTAGAAATCTGACTAAATGATGACATTAAACTGCTGTAGAACTAAAACTACTACCAACCTCAGAGTTCTTAAATTTTTAAATGGTAGAAACACAGAATGTATAAGGTGATAGATTATCATAATTAAGTATTCTAAAAGTTGGCAGAGACATCATTTCTTGTCATCCAAAAAATTTACATCTGAAAAAGGTTAATGTCTGTAAAGTCCTTTAGGTAAATCACAGGGTATTTCTTATTTGGGGTAATTAGCCTTGGGGGGTTTTGCACAATATAAAATAATTAATGCACGTGTGTGTGTGTATACATACACATGAGTACACATATACATTATACACATACATTACTTACACATAATTATACACATACATTATTTAAGCCAACACATAGATTAGATCTATACATGTTTTTATCATAATCAGAGGAAGCCTTTTCTGTCCATAACCTGGATTAATTATTAATTAATTGGTTTACTGATTAGTTATGGCTTGAATTGTGCCCTCCCCCCACAAAAGATATGCTGAAGCCCTAACCTCTGCTACCTATGAATGTGGTCTAATTGGAAAATAGGGTCTTTGCAGATATAATCAAGTTTAGATGAGGTCATTAGGGTTGGCCTTAATTTAATATGATTGAGGTTCTTAAAGGAAGAGGAAAATGCCATGTGAAGACAGAGACACCCAGGGAGAACACAGTCAGAGGCAGAGATTGGAGGGAAGGGATGCAGCCGCAAGACAAGGAACGCCAAGGCTCAATGGCCATGACCAGAGGCTCGGGAGAGGCGAAGGATTCTATCCAGAGCCACAGAAGGGACATGGCCCCAATGATACCTTCATTTCAGACTTCGACCGTCCAGAACTATGAGAAAAGACATTTCTGTTGTTTCAAGGCAGCCAGTTTGTGGTACTTTGTTTTGGCCTAGGAAACTAATCTACCATCCAACCAGTCATTCAACAAATATTTCTTAAGCATTTTGTATGGGCTTGAGATTGTGTTAGCTGCCAGAGTTTTACAATATTGAGTTATCTGGATGATGAATGTGCCTTTGTGGAGGAAAAACAATTAGATAAAACATCTGGGGACAATACAGAATATTGTGGGAGCACAAATCAGAGGCTTCTAATAGAGGACCATGGAAGGGCTCCCAGTGAAAGTGACTCGACGCTGAAATCTGGAATGATGAGTGGGAGTTCGCCTAGAGAGGAACAGGGGAAAGCCTGTTCCAGACCAAGAGAACCACATGGCCAGGATCTGAAGAGCAAGAGAGAGGCTTCAATGTTCAGTGCACTATTAGTCTATCGGAAGAGAGATGCTACTGGCTAGAAATGAAGGGCGCCTACGGCCAAGGGCTTTGTAAGCCACTTAAGCTTAGAGTTGCAACTTTCATTCTATGGAAGGGAAATGATATTTAGGATTTTAGTTAGAGGATTGCTATGATCACATATGCATTGAGAAAGACCATTCTGATTATGGCGTGGAAAATGGAT
Source organism: Eubalaena glacialis (assembly GCF_028564815.1). NCBI lineage: Eukaryota > Metazoa > Chordata > Mammalia > Artiodactyla > Balaenidae > Eubalaena > Eubalaena glacialis. The sequence continues at coordinate 25,850,567 of NC_083735.1, read as the reverse complement.
TGAAAGGTGAGAAAGAGTGGACACTGGCAGCATGCATATTGGGAAAACTGATAGAATTCAACCAGCATTCTGATTTGCTCCTACCCATTGTTTAAATTCCCAAAGCACTTTCACATCTAATTTTACGTTCGCCTTCCATCAAACTCCAGAGGTAAACGGAACAGGAATTACTCCCCACTCTACCTTGTCAAGAACTGTGTCACAGCAAAATAAAGCAATTTGATGAGAATCACACAGCTGGTTGACGGTGAAACTGGGACTGCAAACATGTCCTCTTCTCGCTCTGTGTGCACTCCATGCTATAAGAATGCACAGTGCCCACCAACTAAAATTTTCCTGCCATCACAGGGAAGTCATCACTGCATAAAGTCAGGATGATGCACTGGAAAGATCACTCAATCCCCAACAGCTGGAGTAGAGCGTCTGGCGGGGCTCTCTTCCCTTTCCCCTCAAGCACGTATGTGCACAGCACCACCAAGTGGAAGAAAATGGATCTGCGGCTTGGGGAGGAAGACACCTAAACATTACAGAGCAGGGATGGGAGGAAAAGAAGAATCTTATCATGCCATTACCTCTGTCTATATTACTGTACACATCTATACGCTATTAGATGAGCCATCAAAAGTTGCTGGGGGAGGGGAAGAGAAGGGAAGGGGGAGGGGAAGAGAAGGGAAGAGGGAGTGTTCTTAAACCACATCTGGCCATCCCATTGATGATGCAGCCACTAAGCAGAAAAGAAGATAGATGCAGTGTGTTCTCGCTTTCATCCAAATCAGTTCCTTTTTTATGTTCACATATTGGTGTACTCACTGGCAGATTTGGAGCTACAGAAGCCTGTATTCCCTGCAACGATTTGGTTGAAGGCACACTTTGACCTCCAGGAAAGCCTAAGATCTCTTGTTTCTGATTTTGTAAATACACACATGCATGTGCATGCATGTAACATACCCACATATTCCACCCCAAAGAGAGGAGCTCAAAAACGAGTTAAGGACCCACACTCTACGGAAGGTTCAAGTAGAAGGAAAGAAGTAAAAAGCTATCCCTTCTTTTGCTTTGGGTAAACTTGCTGTGTATTCTTTCCTCCCCAGGTTCACAGTTTGGTGACAAAGGTCTGTAGCCATCCTCCTCCTGGAATGTCCCTTGAAAGGCCTAGTAGCCTGTGATGTGGCCACATTAAATGAAGACATGGAGGGCTGAGATTAGTCTAAAACTACCCTAAACCTTTTGTTTCCATGCTTCTTGTTGCAGTTGAAGAGGTAACATCCAGAAAGCCAAGTTCAGTGTGTTGACCTAGCAAGAAGTCTGAAGAAACAAGAGATTCAGTTGTCCTACTTTCTAGGCTTTCAACTAAGAAGGCAAAGGAATCCTCAGTTGATCTTACATGGTCCTGCCCTGCTGCCTAGGATAGGAAACTATTGATACATACATGTTCGGTACCAAACCCAATTTGTCAGTGTGTTTATTTATCTGAAGTGTCCCCTTTACGTGTGTCTCCTTGGGGACCTAACGGAAGATGTCTGGTGAGGATTCGGAGATGTGGGATGTAGTCTATCCTGTCCTCAGAGACCTTCTGCTCCTGTGACTGGAAAAGCTCTTTCCCAGCTGCCTGTTAATTGAAGAGAGGCAGTGGAAGCCGGCAAGGCACAGTTAAGACATTGGGATGTTAGAAATACACTGATTTGTACTTGGCAGAGAGAACACTGAAGAGGTAAACATCTTGCTGGAAAAAAGCCATCAGCACAATGGAAAAATCAGGCTCCTTCTCCAAGGCCTCAGCTTTAGGAATCAATGCCACTACGGGCTGGGTTGTTGTTTGCCTTAATGAAGGACTTTGGATGGGCTGCAGTCACCACTTGGATAGAGACAGCCAGGGCAAATCTCGCGTCTACAGGACGCGCTGGCTGATTAGGGCAAGCCTGGAGAGTAGCATTCTGTAGAAGACGCTGCCATTTGGATGAGAAGAAAGTTCTAAACCCCAACAGCTGTGATGATGAATGATCCTTCTGTACTCTTTGGGATGTGAGGAGACGTTAACCTGCATCTTGGCCAAACTTCATCTTATTATATTTTCCTTCCTTAAATCTGCCCTCTCTGCCCCCTGCAAGAGCAATTGGATGTCACATGTTGTTTGCTTCCCAGCCCCTGAAGTCAAAGCATTGTTGTTGCCTAACAGCATTTTAAGGTGGATTAAGTGGTTATAGATTCTATCATATCATCTCAAAGTGGGGGGGGGGGTGTCTAATTCATTAACAGTCTTTATCTCTTGGAAGATCCAGAGAAAATGTATAACACTCACAAAATTCCTGGAGTTTGTTTCCCAACATTTTCTTCATTCATTCAACAAACAGTTACAGAGCATCTACTAGTTCTAGTTCTGGGAAGATACAAAGGTGAACAAGGCAAGGTCCCTGCCTTGCCCTAGAGACAGACATGTAAAGAATTAAGAAGGACTGTAGTAGAGGTATGTCCAAGGCACAATGGAAGCGTAGAGGAAAGAGGATTGAATCTTCCCAACAAAATGGAAGACTCAACACGCCAGATTAAGAGAACCCCCTAATCAATAAATCAAAAAATATTGACAGGATCTAACAATCTTATTGTGATGAGATTTTTCAAGAAAACTTAGAAACTAAGACACAATACAATCATATGCTAGGGAGGGTGACAGGGCTGATGAAGAGGAGAGAGAGAGATCAATAGTAACAATGAATTCCCTCTCATCAAAGGACTTGAGGGAATAGTAACATGAGCTCAGAAAGAATGAACAGCTGGTGGTGGGGTGGGTAGGAAGAATATTTCCTCAAGGAAACAACTAAATGAGAATCAACAAAAAGGTAAATAAAGCTGAAACAGAGAAATAGATCGTGTCAGATTATCATGGTTGTTTAATGTCAGGCTAAGGAATTTGGACTTGATTCGTCATAGTAGTTTTTTATAAATTTTTGAGTAGGGGAGTGATGTCCAACTCTGGAAAGAGGTTGGAATGGATAATTTTGGTGATCTATGTATCATCTGTCAACAAAACGCAGAAATGATTCCTAAAGGCTGAGATTCCAGGCAGCAATAGCTCATGGAATGGTAACTCAACAATCCAAGGATATAAAGATAAAAGCCAGGAAAGCATAATGGGGAAGAGGGCTCGGGAATCATAGACCTGTTGTTTGACCTTTGCCAAGTGATGACGACTGTAAATTTCTTAGAATGTCATTTTCACATCTGTGCAATGGGGATAATAGTAGAGCTTATCACACAGGCTAAGAGAATTAAATTAGGCAATGCAGGTAAAGCACTTTGCTGGTTCTGGTATGTTATGAGCATCTAAGAAATATTCACTACTTTTGTTATGGGGAGAGTTATTGCTGCCTTTGAAACATGGAAGAAGGGTTTAATGGAGCTTCCTGGAATGGAGGAGTTAACAGGATAGGGTAACTGTTTGAAAATACTGATACAAATTCACTGCACAGACACAGTGAATGACCTATGATCGAGAGCACAAGGGGGTAACCATGGAAGTCTTGACAAACTCAGACTTCAACCCAGTGTCAGGCTTGAAGGACTGTCCATGAAGCACTAAGTACACTGGATGCTCATGAGAAGCACCAATTAATTCATGGAAATATTGAAACACTATTTTGGCTCTACAGATCGGATTTGTCATTGTTCAAACGTGGTACATGGCTAAAGAAAGCTTTGAAAGGAGGAAAAGTAATGAAAGAATCAAATGCAAGGGCTTTGAAGTTAAAGTATTACCAGGTTCCCTATCTTATACTCAGTTAGGCTGCCACACGTCATTTATGCAGAATTTCGTTATATTTAAGCCTGCATTATGGAGCGTTTTTGGAATGAAAGGCAAAGAGAAAATGAATTTAAACGTCCCAACTTCTGTTCATAAATAATTTCATTTCTTTAGTTTAAGGATGTTTCATAGGTGATTGTATTGAGAACAAAAGAAATAAATTTCCACTATTTTATTTTGCCAGTCAATAGTCAAACTTCCCCCTTGAGTTTCAGCCCTGGGAAGGTAGTAATTCACTTACCTCTTTAACTACACAGCTCTGAATAACTATAAACATCCAGAATTAGTGTCAGTGAATTGTCTTTAAAAGTAGTGAAAAGACCAAGGAGATAAAACTTCATCTGAGAGCATTTTTCTCAAAGAAATTTTGACTTATTTAGTAAATTGTAATTTACAGAATAAATTATAGACTAAAATAAAGCTATAATAAATAATATTTCAATATATGAATGTTGGGGATAACAGTACTATAAGACATAGAGAAGTAGTGAAAAGCTTACAGCTGTACAAGGAATCACTGTGAATCTGAGAGTTACAAAAGTAAATTGATACAGATGTGATCTCTTGGTGACTCTGTAAAAATCAATAAACAGAAACCTCATTTAAAAATAGAGACAGGAGGCCAGAAGGGGGAACTCTCACGCCCTATCACTTGATGTCAATTGCTTTGCCAACTGGAGGAAGGTTACTACTTTACTACCCAGCAAGAGGAAGGAAGAATTTCTCCTCACCCAGCAACAGCCCAGCCAATGAGAACCTGTCACAACTCAGCCAATGAGAAGCCACTACACTCTGAACTCCCAGTTTCCTCCAATGAACTATTTGTTTATAACAGCCCCTCCTAACTCCCCCATCTCCTCCATAAAAGAATATACCTTTCTCTCCTTTGTTCTCCTGATTTGCCTGTGGTTCATCACTGATTGCATGTCCTGAACTGCAATTCTTAGCTGTTCCCAAATAAACCCATTTTGCTGGGGGGAAAAAAACAACTGGCTGTTTTATTGTTTTAACAACTCAAATACCATAAACAACATCACTGTCTCTGCCATAACTTTCTGAAATGGAAAACTTAGTAAAGTTCTTAACCAAATCAAAAGACAATATATGTGGCAGTTTCAGGTACTCTTAAAAAAACTGAGTGCATTAAAAACCATAAAAAATCTGGTGTGTTTTTGTTTGTAAAATGAAGTTATAATCTAACTCAATCATTAGGAATAGGATTTTCCCCTAAATAAATGTTCTGGGGATTATTACACAGTCATGAGGGATACAAAAAAGAAACAGAAAAAGCCTTCTTGGAAACCCTAACCCTACTATCTATAGCTGGTACAGCATCTCCTGACAGTGGGACAACCAGAAATTTCCCCACAGATTTCCAAAATCCCTTTTTGGGAGGATTACTATTCCCATTAAGAACAAATGAAAAGGAATCCAAATCGGAAAAGAAGAAGTAAAGCTGTCACTGTTTGCAGATAACATGATACTATACATAGAGAATCCTAAAGGTGCTACCAGAAAACTACTAGAGCTAATCAATGAATTTGGTAAAGTAGCAGGACACAAAATTAATGCACAGAAATCTCTAGCATTCCTATACACTAATGATGAAAAATCTGAAAGGGAAATTAAGAAAACACTCCCATTTACCACTGCAACAAAAAGAATAAAATATCTAGGAATAAACCTACCTAAGGAGACAAAAGACCTGTATGCAGAAAATTATAAGACACTGATGAAAGAAATTAAAGATGATACAAATAGATGGAGAGATATACCATGTTCTTGGATTGGAAGAATCAACATCGTGAAAATGACTCTACTACCCAAAGCAGTCTACAGATTCAATGCAATCCCTATCAAACTACCACTGGCATTTTTCACAGAACTAGAACAAAAAATTTCACAATTTGTATGGAAACACAAAAGAACCCAAACAGTCAAAGCAATCTTGAGAAAGAAAAACGGAGCTGGAGGAATCAGGCTCCCTGACTTCAGACTATACTACAAAGCTACAGTAATCAAGACAATATGGTACTGGCACAGAAACAGAAATATAGATTGATGGAACAGAATAGAAAGCTCAGAGATAAACCCACGCACATATGGCCACCTTATCTTTGATAAAGGAGGCAAGAATATACAGTGGAGTAAAGACAGCCTCTTCAATAAGTGGTGCTGGGAAAACTGGACAGCTACATGTAAAAGTATGAAATTAGAACACTTCCTAACACCATACACAAAAATAAACTCAAAATGGATTAAAGACCTTAATGTAAGGCCAGACACCATCAAACTCTTAGAGGAAAACATAGGCAGAACACTCTATGACATAAATCACAGCAAGATCCTTTTTGACCCACCTCCTAGAGAAATGGAAATAAAAATAAAAATAACCAAATGGGACCTAATGAAACTTAAAAGCTTTTGCACAGCAAAGGAAACCATAAACAAGACGAAAAGACAACCCTCAGAATGGGAGAAAATACTTGCAAATGAAGCAACTGACAAAGAATTAATCTCCAAAATTTACAAGCAGCTCATGCAGCTTACTATCAAAAGAACAAACAACCCAATCCAAAAATGGGCAGAAGACCTAAATAGACATTTCTCCAAAGAAGATATACAGATTGCCAACAAACACATGAAAGAATGCTCAACATCATTAATCATTAGAGAAATGCAAATCAAAACTACAATGAGATATCATCTCACACCGGTCAGAATGGCCATCATCAAAAAATCTACAAACAATAAATGCTGGAGAGGGTGTGGAGAAAAGGGAACCCTCTTGCACTGTTGGTGGGAATGTAAAATGATACAGCCACTATGGAGAACAGTATGGAGGTTCCTCAAATAACTAAAAATAGAGCTACCATACGACCCAGCAATCCCACTACTGGGCATATACCCTGAGAAAACCATAATTCAAAAAGAGTCATGTACCAAAATGTTCATTGCAGCTCTATTTACAATAGTCAGGACATGGAAGCAACCTAGGTGTCCATCAACAGATGAATGGATAAAGAAGATGTGGCACATATATACAATGGAATATTACTCAGCCATAAAAAGAAACGAAATTGAGTTATTTGTAGTGAGGTGGATGGACCTGGAGTCTGTCATACAGAGTGAAGTAAGTCAGAAAGAGAGAAACAAATACTGTATGCTAACACATATATATGGAATCTAAGGAAAAAAAAAGGTCATGAAGAACCTAGGGGCAAGATGGGAATAAAGACACAGACCTACTAGAGAATGGACTTGAGGATATGGGGAGGGGGAAGGGTAAGCTGTGACAAAGTGAGAGAGTGGCATGGACATATATACACTACCAAATGTAAAATAGATAGCTAGTGGGAAGCAGCCGCATAGCACAGGGAGATCAGCTCGGTGCTTTGTGACCACCTAGAGGCGTGGGATAGGGAGGGTGGGAGGGAGGGAGACACAAGAGGGAAGAGATATGGGAACATATGTATATGTATAACTGATTCACTTTGTTATAAAGCAGAAACTAACACACCATTGTAAAGCAATTATACTCCAATAAAGATGTTTAAAAAATAAATAAATAAATAAAAATTTAAAAAGTCTGCTCCGACATCTGAAGGACAGTACTTCCCCCACATTATAAACCTACATTAAACAATAAAAGCTTATAAAAATAAGCTAAGAAACCCTTCTATAATTAAAAAAGAAAACTATTGGTGGTCTTTTAAATGTCACAGTTAGAGTTAACGTTCCATCTACCTAATAAAGATGATTAACTTTGTTGCTGTGAAAAAAAAAAAAAAAAAAAAAGAACAAATGGCATAGAGAAAGAGAGTAGAGAATATGCTAGAAATAAAGAGCATCTGGTGTTTGTTTGGGTTTTGGGGTTTTTTTTAAGTATTTGTATTTGCTTTTATGAAATTAAACTTCTGGAATTTATTTTCACTTGCTGAGGTCAAAGGATACACAGAAAAGTTCTCAAAATATAGCTCACCTATTAAGAATCAACTCCACAAAAGCCCTTGGTTAATCAGACCTACTCTTTTGATATTTTGCTTTTAAAAGAAAAAGGCAAATCAATAAGACAGAGTCTAATAAGGGAATTAAGAAGTAACTTCCTTAGCATACACATGAAAAATATTTTTCATGGCTTCAACGTACTCAGTTCTTAAGAGTAAATGAAGATTTTGCCAAATCCCTTTTTCTCTATCTATATTTTTATTACAATGCAAACAAATGTTTAGAACGATAATTCCAAGGCACTCTCTGCAAGAGATTCTTAACCTGGGATCTATTACCAGGGGCCCAATGGGGGGCTGCAGGGGTCTGTAAATTGTATGCAAAATTGTGTGTGTGTGTGTGTGTGTGCACGTGCACACATGTGTGTCTTTCTTGATAATTTTTGATATTATCCACAGCTCTTATTATATTCTCAAAATAGTTTATGTTGCAAAAATGTAAAACAAAGCAAACAATGTTCCACATTTTTCAGCCATTAAGAATTAGATTTAACCCAATATTTTTTCTTCACAAAACAGTAAAGTAGCTTAGCAATGTCTAGAATGATTTTTCACCACAAAGGTTAAAGTGACACTCAATAAAGTAGAAGATTAGCTGGTACACTCCACTAAATTGAGGTTTTGTGATTTACCTTACAAAGGTAAGGTAAAAAACAAAACTTCCCAGTTAAATGATCAATCCATGCGGATTCCCAAAGGGAGTGCCTAACAATAAATCATCCCTTAAGCCCCAAGATTCTTCATGCATTCAACGTGATGTTGTTGGTAGTTGTCACTGAGTTGAGTTAAAATGCATTAACTTCATGTATTTAGGTAACACACTGAATGGAAACAAAAAACTTAATATTAAGCACAGTTTTACTTACTGTTTCCCAATGACTTTGCCTTTCTCCTACTTATTAGAAAGACTATGCAGAGACAAATATGCCTTGCGTATTTTTATGCGACAACAGATTAAGCCAGGGTATACATAATTAATGCAACGTATAACAACTGCATCTCTTCTCTGACATAAATGGGTATGAGAAGCTAACCAACCAGCATCTTTAGTTCCATAATAAGTAAAATCTCCGCAGGTGAAGTGGGGGAGTGGAGCCTTATTGTTGTCTGCCCTTGTGCCTTCCAAACAGAAAGTATCCCTTGCAGAGTTCATACCATACCTGGGGGGAAACCTTTGAAGGCACATCATGCTAATAATCTACAGTATTTCTATCCCTCGACACAATTAGCCTTGTTTTGTCCACTCTGCGACCATCACTTTCTTTGTTAGGTAGTGCAACCAATGTTTGTCCTCTCTCTCCTGGAAATACAGCAATGGGCCGACTTCTTCCCTCATAAATCACCCCAAATCCACAGGGCTGTTGGGAGAATAAGCTGCAATTCAGCATTATAATAAAAATGTCTGCTTTTTAGAGACTCCAAATTGCTGGTTACTACTATTTATTTCTAACATTTTGAGAAAGAAAGGTGATTGTAGTTCAGCCAAAGTGACTACAAGTGCTGCATATGAAAACCTGTTTGGGGAGAGAAGGGGAATCAGTGCGTAAGCTGGTCTCACAGACTTCTATACTTTTATTTAATCCTCACAATTCTAAAAGAGGACTATTAGAATTACAAAATTACTGACGCTGAATCTAAGCCCCAGAGAGGTGTCACAGCTAGGAGGTGGTCAAACACATATTTCTATGCAGGTTTATCAAATGGTTCCCAAACTGATATACTCTCATTTTGCTGACACTTTTTAAAGCCATGAAATATAAATATGAAAGTTCTGTAATGTAAGTGTGGAAACCTAAAGATACCTAAGATACATTTCTTTTAAAATGTTTTCATAATACTAAGGCATGTATATTTGAAACAGCGAGGCAACTGGAATAAGCATAAATTGATCACTGGAATGGAATACGTAACAAGAAATAGGGCCTTCATAGAGAGTCATTTATTTCTTACAACAACTGTTTGAATATTAATTTAAAGCTGAGAAAACTGAGGCTCAGAGAGAGTAAGTAAATTGCCTGAGGTCACATCACTAGTAAATGGCAAGTGAAGGATTTGAACCCATGTTGTCAATTTGCCATTCGTGACATCATGCTAACACACTGTACTACTGACAGTAGGCTAACTGCTAGGACAAACAGATCAAAAACTTTACAATGGATCAAACACAACAGAAGTTTATTTTTTGCTCACATAACAGTAGTAGGTGGGAAACAGGTTTTGGGGTAGCTCTCCTCCACACAGTGATCCAGGGACTCAGGCTGAACAAGGCTTGGCCATCCTTGCCTTGCCATATGGTTTCCAGTTGGGCTGGGTATCACTTCCATTTGAGCTAGCTGGATGGAAGAGGGCATGGAGGAGCCTCCGAGGGAGTTTTTATTTTTTATAGTCCAAGCCTGGAGGTGGTATACATCAGATATTTTCGTATTCCATTGGCTGGAAGGCAGTTATATGGCCACCTAAGACAAGCTGAGAAATATAGTTTAGACACATGTCCAGAAATAAAAAGGAGAACATGATTTGGGTGAAGAAAATACTCTCTACCCCAGTGACTTAGAAAACGAATCTCCCTTAAAGTGAGAAAAGAATAGGCCCAAGAACAGTGGAGACTACTAGAAATTTGTGGGGAAAGCATTGTAGATGTGTTGTATTAGTTCATAATCAGGCTCTGGAATTAGGTAGCTTGATATCAAAGCCTAAAGCCACTGATCATTACGTGATTTTTAGCTTTACCCTCTCTGTATCTTACTTTTTCTCATTATTAAAATGAGAACAGACATATATACTTAAACAGTTACTTATACCTATATGGAGTTGATTCTAAGATTTAATGTTGAAAAATCATGGTACAGAAGGCTAACTGCCTGTAATATTCATTCTTTCCTTCTTCCTTTTTCATAATAGAACCTTCTAAGTTTGAGATGGACTTATGTTCCCCAGGCAGACCCTACATTTCCCTGACTTCCGGTAAACAAGGTGTGGCCACGTCAATCAATTCTTGGCAATGAGATATGAGCATAATATAAACCAAATCCTTAACAGCAGGCTGTTTGCCCTCCATTTCTCTTTGGTTAGGGATGTCCCTTTTGTCTTTTTTTCTGAGGGATGAAACATGGGTGAGTGTGATGAACCAGTTTCAAACCTACAGAGGAGGGAACACCTTGAAGGAGGGTGAAGCAACACCACAGAAGGTACCCGAGTCCCTGGATGATGCTGGCAAAGACAGCTGCCCTAACGCCCTGCACTGCTCGCCATCTTAGAAGTCTTTGTGAACGAGAAGTAATTCGTCTCATTTAAAGCCATCATTTCAGTCTCTATTAAAAGCACCCAAATAAACACCTAGCTCTTACAACATCTAGAGTACCTAGAACAGTGCCACCCTATAGCAAATGCTCAACAAATGATGACTACTCTCACTATTTCACAGGGAGCATATAACCAGAGCCCATTTCCCAAGTCTACTCTGAGGAAAGCTACCTTATAATGATAAGCACTAACAGTTCTCAGAATAAAAGCAAGGATATGGGTGGATGGGGTCAAATAGTATTGAGAAAGATATTGCATTAAAAGTAAATGAGTTCCTCTACTGATGAATTTCTAAGTCTTAAATCTTCTAATGTTATGATTACTCTTAAGGAAAGGGTTTCCTAAACTTGTTAGACGCATGGCACCTTTTTTCAAGAAGCATATATTATAGAGATAGTGTTCTGTGGACACAACTTGGAGAAACATTTTACTAGAGAATGAATTTCAAAAATTCTCAGTGAACCAGGCTAAGATTATCCTGAAAAAGCACCCTACACTTACAGTATGGCACGAGTATATAAAAGAATACTAATTCATATTTATTATAAATAAAACTGTACTTCTATATTCTTCATACTGTCTTCAAAATAAATCCACTGAGTAGCTAAATACAGTAACTTCTGAGTCAATCATGAATTTCAAAACCAAGTAGTTAGTATTTCCTGAGTAACCACAGAGTTAGAGAATCAGGAACCGAGAAAGAAAAAGGAAATGATAGAGGGGATACAAAACCATGGCTACTCTGATTTTGATGGAGAGCATTTCCGAAACCTAGATATAGTTTTCTATCCAAACCATTCCAAGCAGATGAATTAATAAGTACATGTCTGGGGAAAAAAATTGCCTGGAAATCCAAAAACAACAAAACCACAAGAGGAAAAGAAGCATGAAGTCAATTATGGTTAACATGTCAAGTTGACCACAAATGCTTATATTAATAAGAACGCTCTGCGCACATCGCAATGGATCTCCCTTAGAGACATTCTGATAGCTAAATACTGCATTTTGGTGATTTCACAGTTACATTAAGTCCAAAGTGTTTAGCTAGGATTCCATCTTCAAGAGATAAAACAAAGAGCACGTAAAATATAGAACAAATTAGAAAATACGGTTCCATGAATTTGGATAGAATTGATAGACTAGCAAGCCAGAAGAGCATGCTTTAATCTTCTTTCTCTCCTCCCATTTGAATACAAATTGGAGGAAAGACAGTAGGAATCTAAAGTAAGATCCCTCCTCAACATTTGAAGATGACTGTTTTTATGAGCCAGCTGTTAGAAGAGAAACACAAAGATTCTCTGACAGGCACTTAAGAGGAAAGCACTAACAGTTGAAAACAGGTGAGCCAATTAAACCACTTATGCCTAATACAGTTCTGGATAGTCCAAGCACCTGGCTGGGAGTAAACATTTGCTTTCTGCTGCATGATATTTAATCACTTCCTCAGGTGGTGGAGGGCTCCATCCAGAAGGGCGGTTCTCTCTGACCTTACTCGTCTCTTAATTGGAAACACTGTTTAGTGTTCTGTGTCCCCCAGTACCTCCTCGGTGTATCACCATCGTATTTGAGTCCCATTAGACCAGTCACACCCTCAAACTCAGCACTCCTTTCAGGGCGGGGGTGACAATCTCAGGGATTTCCAAAGTTTCCTGGGATTTCCTGCCAGGTACTGAGAAACGAAAGGCAGTTTTCGGATGGATAGGAGGAAACGAAGGTAAAAGAGGCTCAGCAGCAAAACAGAGGACTCCTTACATTTAATTAGGGAGTGGATGAGTAGAAAATTATCCCTGTTTGGACGATTCGGAAAAGTAGTTAGTAACCGATGTGTTTGAAATATTTGGGGGCAATAAAATACATTCGATGAATTAACATAATCCCTCTGAACACTAAAACGTAAAGAAACATGAAAGGTGGCACTAGAAGGGATTTTAAAACATCCAGAGAAATGTATTTATTTTATGGTTGAGAAGAGGACACCGTAGAGGGTTGATTTGCCCAGCCAATCAGATAAATTGGTTAATGGTAACATGAGAACACCACACCCCTTTGACTCCCAGTCCGAAGGAGGTTAAGATCATTGACTGGACAGACTGTCTTGTTTGAATCTTGGCTCTACTACTATTTGGCTGTGTGAATTTGGGCAAGTATTTGCCTTCCCTATCCACCTCCTTAGCTGGGAAATGAGAGTAATAATAGTACCCACCTCATAGGGTTGTTGTGAGGATTAAATGAGCTTATATGTGTAAATTACTTAATACAGCTTCTGGCACAATATAAGTGCTATATAAGTGTTAAGGATTTCTGCTCTTTTCTCTGTCACCTGACTTTGGCAAACACTATCATGCAATGGTAGAAATAGGCATTTGTCTTGCCACTAGGGATACTCAAAACCAACACCTATATGAGTATCTCTGCCTGCCATGCTATCAAACAGGCATGAGAGTTTGGGAACGCTGCCCTCAATCCCACAGAGAGAGCTCTGGTGAGGTCTGGGAGGAGGTCATGAAGCAGAAAAGTCTATCTGACCTATAGCTCTTCACTATTCCTCAGCTCCCTTGTTCTTTGGAGTTGGATGGATTTCAAGACTGGTTGGGAACTTGAGTTTCTTTGCCTGATGAAATACATAAGAACTAGACAAGGGGCTAAAAATTCTTTTGCTATGCATTTTCCTATCATGACCAACCTGAAGCTAACAGCAGCCATTTACAGCTAGGGTGGCAAAATAAAGTAACCTGTGGCTTTCAGCTCTTCCATCAGCAAGTGCTGGAAGGTTGATAATATTTGTTATTTCTGAATCTCATGGCCATCTGGGAGCACAGTTACCTTTGTAGAGCCCTTTGATATCTTTGGAAAAGGGGAATGCCAGAGACCTAAGTTGCACTATTGCTGATTTTCTGACCGGGGAGCTGCTTTATTCCATCACTTCCTCCCCAATCCTACTTTTCTGAGTGACATTTGCCCATATTAAATAAGGCAGCTGTTAGGAGACAGATTTGCGATGAATCATAGAAAAATAAAATGTTATCTTAAAACTGTTTCTGTTCTTTGAACCTGGTTGGCTTCACTTCCAGACAAGGCTGGTGACTCAGGCTGGGCTTGTCCAGGTGAAATCAAACAAATAGAAGTAAATGCTTTGGCCATTTCCGAACATGCTGGCCCAACTATATGGAACTATCCTGATGGGCTAAAGTCAAGTGGAACAGTAAACTCTTTGGTTCCTGTCTTACTAGATTGTGTTTATGTGGCATGGTCTTGGATGGCAACAATAGTTGCTACAATTTGTTGAATGATTTTGTGCCAGAAATTTTAGACTATTGGCTTTCTTTTTTTTTTTTAAATCTCAGCTGCTAGAAGGTAATACATTTTTACATTATGAACTGTTGCATACCACACATACACATTCTGACAATTAAAAGTCTTATGAAACAACTTACCCTAAATACATACAATGCACTGCAATATTTTCTATTCTATGTTGTTTGGGGGTTCTAAAATGCCAGTTTTGCCCCATTAAATTGATTTTAAGACTCACGAATGGATTGCAATCTACAGTTGAAAAACACTGCCTTAGACCAATTTATGCCTCGAAATAAGCTTGCAAGGCAGATATTTGTATCAGATTCCATGCAAGATAGTTCAGTAGAGAACATTTAATAAGGGGAACCAGTTACAAGGGCTTAGAAGAGCTGAAATGCCAAACAGGGAACAGTGAGGAAGTCCAGGTAACGGCAACAGCAGGAAAAGGCTATCTTCATGGAGGCTGGAGGGACTGAGGGAAAGGTGCTGTTATCAAAGCACAGAAGCTGGGCCACCTGCAGGGACCTGGGACAGCAGACTGTGTAGCAGGAAGTGGGATCAGGGAAAGTGGGACCCCAGAAAGTGAGCTGTGCTGGGGTGGCTGGAACCAAAAGAGGAGAGACAGTCACTATTAGAGATGCCTCTGAGAAGGTAAAAGAGGGAGAGAGAGAAAGAAAGGATTTGAGGTTCCCCACCCTCCAATCGCCTACCATTTCCTCCCATTGGTCAAATCTACTCAGCAGCCAGTGGAAATGTAGTTTTCAGGGATCAGCTCTGAGATACAGAGGTAAACAGGGGAAGCTATATAAGAGCCAGCAGACAGATGACCTGCACATCCAGGGACAGCGTCATGGATGTGTAACCTGCCACGTCACACAGGCGCGAAAGGGCTCTTGCGCTTGATTTAATGCTCTGCTATCACCATCCTGAAATTCATAATATTCTTTGAACAGAGGATCCTGCATTTTCATTTTGCACTGGGCCCGTGAATTGTGTAGCTGTTCCAGTGCACAGCATCATTATTCCAATTGTACAGATGAGAATACCATGGCTCAAAGAGTTATTCAATTTACTGGGTGTTTCACAAAAGTGAATAAAGGGAAATTTGAAATCAGCCTGGTAGGAGGCCAAAGTCCACACTCTTTCCAGTAGGCCACAGGTCAATTCCATCCCCCCGAACAGAACTAAAAAGCAGAAGGGCAAATCATGCAGGTAAATCTCTGCCAGTTCAGTAAGGGACTCACATTCTCCGCCACTGCAACTCAGAGGATAATTCCTGCTATTCCCTTTGGTCCACTGCACGCCCAAATAAAAATTAACTCAGCCCTTGGGGGCTTGTTAAGAGCAGCTGAAAAGATGCAAATAGGATTTCTCCGTTTCTCTGCTGAAGAAGCAGCGTAATTAACAATAGAGAAATGCAACACTCGTTTTTTCTTCAAAATTTGCCATGCAAGAGGGATGTAAAGGAGAAAATACACACAGACTTGACTTCAGTGGTCAATTCCCTGCTCAACCCTTACTGAGAAATGAATCGAAGCTATGGGTGCTGACTTCTCCTCTTCCAAATAGCAGTCAACTCTCTTCCCTTCTCCCCTTTGTCTGCTGTCAAATTTTTAGACATGAGGTTTTCCTACAATAAAATCTTCCTAGCCTCACTTTCTGGGGTAATCCTGGTCTTACTAACAGTTAAATCAGGAATTCAGCCAAACAAATTTGGCAGGAATCAACTCAGAGGGAACAACATTAATTAATGCAAAGAATCCCTAATGTAATTAGTATAACTTCTCTATCTTAATATTTCAGTGATCATTCGTTGTTAGTTAGAAAACCTCACATGGTCTTTGCCTCATTATGGTCTTTGCCTTTTGTATGGCTTATAAGACTTGAGGCAGAGTTTAATGCTACAGTATTTAATACAACAATATATTATTACTGTTCAACTTCATGTCACTTCATACAAAATAAAGTATCACTAGTTAGTCATCATTATCACCTTTTTTCTTCCCATTCCATCTCTACAGGGTTCCGTGCAACCTGAACAACAGAAGAAAAGCTTAATTATCAGAGGCTCATCTGCAGAGTGATAAAGTTGAAACCAATCTCTGAGATCAATTCTATACCAATTCTAGACAGATAAGGAAAGTACTATCTGGAGACATGCTGGGGACAGGCCCTGGGGCTTCTGGCCTAATTAGAATGTAAAGATGATCTTGGGCAAATCTCCTACCACTATTTCATATTCTTTTCCAGGGATAAGCTCAATTTTTCATTCCCCAGGTACAGCTTCATAAGTCTACATTGAGTATTCCCTCAATAAACATTTACTGAATGTCTACTATGTACCAGGCAGGCAAAATACTGAGAACTTAAAAATGAGTAAGACATGACCTCTACTCGAAAAAGCATGGAGTCGTGAGAAATCTCAGACAATTAATTTTCACACCGTATGACTGTAACTCATATCTGCGGCCATGGCATGAAGCAGGGAAGGAATGACTAACAAGCCTGGTTAAAAGCCTAACAAAGACTTAACAGAGGAGGTGCCTCTCGAGTACTGACAATATAAACCAGAAAGTCATCCACAAAATTATCATCACTAGTAGCAATAAGCTCCCTCAGCTAAAACAGAGATATACCTACTTTAAGAATACAGACCCTAAGCCTATTTGCCAATTTGTCAGCTTCCAGTTTTGGGAAAATGATGGTATCAGATTCAGCAGTGGATGATCACTTGCTTTACTCTGAAGGGTCTTCATTTCTGTATGTTTCAGTTTGTAATTATAAGAATCACCTGGAGGGAAGAATCAGGCTCTCCAGACAGACATACTTCTGAGTATTTTTGTAATCAGGCAAGTCTGGGAAAACTGCATTATTCTACTTCATCCACGTCTTACTGAGAAGGCTTTTTATACTTTTGGGAAGTGACTATGGGGACTGTGGGAAAAGAGAAAAGCCATCTGTAAGCACAGCAATTGAGGGATTCAGGATCACAGAGCTTTTGGTTCAGTTCCAGAGGGGGCAGTTCACAAGGATGTGCCGGGTACATCATTCAACTTTACATCAGTCCCATAAACCGAGGAGACCCTATTCGATCACACTGACACAGAGCTTCAGACAGAAGGGATGTTTAAAAGGGGAGCATGCCCTTACTCAGGGTTGTCATTAGAAAAAGACAGGAGGGATTCTCCCCTTATATTCGCTCGCACACAAAAGAGCAAAGCTCTCCCTTACAAAGTATTTCCTTCAGGAGATGAATCAGAAGCAAACACTACCCGGTGATTTCAACCGCTCTCTGTGTTCTTTCCTTTCATTCTCCTCTCATGTCTTCCTCAATTATCACCTTTATAAACCATCGCTGGTTTCTCTATTTTCCTTCCCTTTTTCCCCTCCTCTCTCTCCCTTTGACCCTCTCTCTGCCCTTTCTTCTGACACTTTTTCTAGCCTCTCCTTTGACTCTTGAGCCCTTGAATTTCCTCCAATCTTTCCCCCTTTATGGAATGACATTCATTCCCCCACCACCCCTGTCATCCTCCCTTCCATTCTCTTTCCTCTTGCTTTCAAGATACTAAGGATCTTGCTTAGGTTTTCCTTTTGTTTTCTTTCCCACTGAGATATATATGCTCTTCAGAAATTCTAGCAAGTTTTATTTTTTAAAATGTAGCAATAAAATAGCTACCATTTACTCAGCACCTGTTATGTTCCAAATAACAGTATGGAATTTGCAAATATTAGTCCCCTTAATCCTTTTAATAGCTCTCTGATGTAGAATAGTCAGTTCCATTGTATAGAGGAGGAAGGCTAGACTCAGAATTCTAAGTTGACTAATTTACCCAAAGCATCATACACAGAAAGAGAAGAGGTTTGTCCATGTTAATATCAGAAGTCACCCAAGGCTTTGTGTCATTCCAGTAGAGACTGTAGCTAATAAACAAGGTAAAATATAAGCTCATTGTTCTTCTTTATGCTTTAATGATTTGGTGATTCTTAGCATAAAAAGTCATATTATTTACACCCACGAATAATGTTGGTCTCAATTATTATTGAACATGGAACTTTTATTTTCCCCTTGAACTTTTTGGTTTTAATGGGAAATCTTCAGGGAACTTATCTAGGGAACATATACAGATATTAACTATGGCTTCCTGGATATAATGCGTCAAGTACATTGGGCTTGATGGTGATTCTGATTTGGACCAGCTGGGGAACTGACTGTGTAGGTCTGGTTGGAATTCATTCTATAGTGGAAACAAAACAGAACCAGGAAGAAACAGAATATTTGGATCCTCGTCTCAATTTTACTACCTACCAGCTGAGTGACCCTGGGCCTGAATTTGCTCATTGGTAAAACCAAAATTTTGGACTAGATGGTCTCAAAAGTCCCTTCTACTTCTCATAGTCTCATGTTTTAATGTTTTTCCTGGATCCCCAAATCAACCTGTTCAGGCAACTGAACTCTGCATGTGCCCAAGGACGGTCATGATCCAGCAACCCTCTACGTTAATGGGGAACCTTAGGAACAAGGTGGAAAAGGAATGGATGTATATGACGTGTGTGGGTGGAAAGATGATTGGGCTTCCACCCCACTGCTCACTCCATGAAGCCCCAGCCTTCCTAATATAATTAGTAGAGAAATCATAAAGCTGTTATCAAGGCAACTGACAGACACTCAAGTATGATTTTCACTCTGATTCATGGAGGATGTTTTAATTACACCAAAGATGCTGCAGTAGGAATTAAACTGTATTTAATAAACAGGCATGTAATAGATGTTCCATGACTGCGTGATTTAATAGACAGTATTGTCTTCTGCTGTCTGTATTAGTTTTTTACTGCTTCTGTGACAAATTATCATAAACGTATTGCCTTAAAACAACATACATTTTTTATCTTACAGTTCTATAGAAGTGTGGAATGGGTCTCACATGACTAAAATCAAGATGTTCTCAGGGCTTCCTTTCTGCAACCTCGAGCGGAGAATCTTATTCCTTGCCTGTTTCAGCTTTTAGAGGCTGCAAGTGTTCCTTGGCTAGTGAAATTCCTTCCTCCATCTTCAAAAGCAGCAATAACGGCTTGAGTCCTTCTCCAATCTTATCACTCCCACCTCTTCTGTCTCCCTCTTCCACTTTTAAGGAATCTTATGATTTTTTTAGGCCTACCTGGATAATCCAGAATAGTCTCTCTATTTTAAGGTCAACTGATTAGTAACCTTAATTCCATCTGCAACCTAATTCCCCTTTGCCATGTAACATGACATATTTACAGGTTTCAGGGATCAGGGCATAGATCTCTTTGGAATGTCATTGTTCTGCTTACCACACTGTCCATTTTTTCTGGGTTTAAAAGTTTGATAGGAACAGGAACACTTTATGAATCTTTAGTGAGACAGCTTATTAGATCTGGCATCAATCTCTATCAAGAAGCTTTGATAACCTTGCAGTGAAAGTAGACACTCACATAGGGATGAAAAGTCATTCCTTTCATTGCTAATTAAGCTGACTTTGCCAGTAAATTTTTAGAAATTAAGGACTTGTACATATTTCAAAAGAGACTTCAGTTTATCTTTATAGGCGAGAGATGCTGATATTTTTTAACACAGTAGAGTAAAGATCATTCGGGTACCACCTCTGAAATTCACAAGATTTATTCCTTTACTTAGGAATAAGTCAACAGCCTCCTAAAGAACGCGTATTTTATCAGTTACCTGCAAGAATTTTAGTATGCCACCTTATGAAATTTTTACCATAGCACTGCATGTGAGCATAAATAAAATGAAACAGTATTGGTATTATTCAGCATTATGAATAAGGGAACTGACTGAATAAAAAATCAAGAATGGTTAACTCTAACCCTTAATGGCTTTGGAGCAGCTGGAGGCAAAAATCAATATACAAAAGTCAAAGAATGGGGCTTCCCTGGTGGCGCAGTGGTTGAGAATCTGCCTGCCAATGCAGGGGACACGGGTTCGAGCCCTGGTCTGGGAGGATCCCACATGCCGCGGAACAACTAAGCCCGTGTGCCACAACTGCTGAGCCTGCGCGTCTGGAGCCTGTGCTCTGCAACAAGAGAGGCCGCGACGGTGAGAGGCCCGCGCACTGCAATGAAGAGTGGCCCCCGCTCGCCGCAACTAGAGAAAGCCCTAGCACAGAAACGAAGACCCAACATAGCAATCAATCAATCAATCAATCAATAAATCTTAAAAAAAAAAAAAGTCAAAGAATGTCAGTATGCTTATTTTCCCTATGAAAATTCTCCAGGAGTTCTGCTGGGTTTCTTAGTGCTCTCATCTTTCAAATGCCAACTGAGAAATAGCTGTCATTTTTTTTATCTTCATGTCAGGTCAACTGAAAGGAAATGCCAAAATGGAAAACAAATATCTAATAGCATCTAGAAAACTCCGGCATGTTATTTCCTTGTATCCCTAAATTTGAGACTAAAAATAAATCCTGATTTATTTCTACTATAAAGTATGACACTTTCAACACAACATATAATTCAATTTTAATAAGACAATTATTTTACTTTAACTGGGCTTAAAATAATATTTACCAGGGGTGAAGAAGAAAGGAAGAAAATGCAGTTTTTATTCTTCAATTTCATTTTTATGACAGAAGTCTCTGTGCAATAGAATAGCCCAATTTCAATTTTTTTAAAGAGGGAATAAATTACATACGCATTTTCAACAACTCTAACCACTCATTCTAGTTTTCCTTCTGCTTCTCTTCTCTCTCTATATATATTTTATTGTGAATATATTGTTAGAGTAGTCAAATTACTAAAGAAATATCTGTAACATTAATTATCACATCTGAAGAAGGCTGGATAGCACATATTTTTATGAGCTCATTATACAAAAGAAATACTCTAAGGCATTGATTGCCATTTTACGGGTCTTTCTTAGACAAGGTATTGTGGGTCCAGAACTGCCAACCAACAGATCCCCATCTTTACTCTCGTCTCAAGCTGAATCCACTTGCCACGATGCAACCCGAGCCCGCCGAGACGATTCGCCTATGCGAAGAGTTGTATGATCCAAACACATTGCAACTGACTTCCATATGGTGACCAGTTGGTGACAAAATAAAACTGCATGTGGTTATATGCACAAGCTGTCTGGCTGTTATAAAAAGAAAATTTTGACCAATATGATTAAATCAGGATGTATGTTAAAATATAATGGTTAAATTCAAAGAACAAATTAAGTGTCCCTCCCATGAGCAAAATCTGGAAAAACAAAGGAGACACATGCAAGTTTCCACAGGTGTTTACAGACCAAATATGTCTAAAGCAGTTATCACAGGGCCATAGGTACACACAACTTTTGTGCCTTTCACTTCTCAACTCGCTTTCCCTTTCTATAATTCTGTATTCTGAGGGAGCAGTCAAGTCTGTCCATTTGGCAGAATTAGTAGCACATCAAGGACTGCTCTCTATAGGGGGGATGAGATGAAGTTTCCAGAAGAATTTCCACTATTCAAAAAAAAAAAAAGAAGTCCTGGGCAGGAAAAAATAAAAGCATGGAACCTGTTATCCAAAGTGGCCATGTTTGATTTCATCCAAGGGTTATATCACCACAGAACTTTTGGGAAAAAATTACTATTAATCACAATATGTTTATAACTTGTGCACCCTAATTACAAATATAAGTAATAAGAACATTAAGAGTTGCATTTCCTAGTAACTGCCTCCCTCCTAGGCAGTATTTATAAGCCTTGAAAAGCCCAGCAGAATGGGCTTGAGTGCCATCCTATAAATAATGAGATACAGACTCAAGGGATTTAAGACAAGCCACTCAAGGGCTGTAGTACTGTTTGGAATCCAGAACTGCCTAGTTCCAAAGACTGATCTTTTTGTACAACAGTAAATTGAAAATGTTTTTCTTCCTTTAGCAGGGGAATTCTTCAACAGATAAAGGCAGAGCAGGTTTGAGAGAAGTTGGGGTGGGAAGATCCCAGAGCCTCGAGCCCCACCCCCTGCTCACTCCCATTTCCTTCTTCACGGAGCAGTCTTGGACCTTTCTAGAATCTTAGGTCTCCAAAAACAAAACAAAACAAAGCAAAACAAAAACCCCCAGCAGCTTGAAAAGCACTGCGCTACATCAACCTGCTGTCTTCTTACCTTTATTACAATTTCCATTGTCTCTCTCCAGATGAAGTTCTAGAAAGGCACCAAGACACCTCAAAGACGGATGGTATACCTGCTGGGCTTTCCTGCTGGGCCAGGTAGTAACGGAGTGCATGGAGATATGTGTGTCTGCTATTCTCCATCACAGCACTTAGCACAATTTTTAACTGTTTGTTTGTCAATGTCTTCATTTATATTCTGGCTCCCTCCTTAGACTGTAAATTCTCAGGGGGCAAGAGCAAAGTCACTTTTACTTCTGTATTCCCCAGCACCTAGCATACAAAAGTCTTTGTCAACTGCCTGAAGATTGTTAAAGGTGAATTTGAAAGCAAGAATCACTTTTGCTCCAAGTCAGCTTCTGAAAAGAAAACCCTCCAAGTAGATCCAACACCCAGATTCATTCTCCAACGAAGTCTACTCAACTGCCCAATTCTAAATGCAAAGCCCTTTTAAAAAGGGCTAACTGAAAAGCACATTAAAAAAAAAAGAAAGAGGAAAAAAAAGCACATTTCAACAGAAAATTCACTTCATCTGCTTTCCATAACCAAAGAGCCTCAAAAGACTACATCTGGTATATTGACATATTAGTATAAATTACAAAATTCAAAATCTCAGTACAGCTTGGAAGGAAAGAGACACACAGAACAGTTTCTGACTTCTATAGTTAATGGGGAAAAAAAACCACTTGGTGCATGTGGGTTTTCAGTTTGTTTGGTTTTAATTTTTCCTCCACATTAAACATAACCATCGTGCTATTTTTTTTTGACATGCTCTTAACCTTGCATCTGCCTCAGCATCGCATTTATTGCTCGCTATATGACTAATCAAATTTATCACTTAGAACCAATAGCTAAAAAGCTCACTTCAGCTAAACTCTTTATAGATACAATAAAAGAACACAACACAATCTAGGTCATTTTTTTTTTTTTCATGTTCCATATCTGCTTTCACTAAAAAAAAAAAAAGGAAGAAAGTCTGCTTCCCCCAAACAAGAAAGTCTGAAAAAAATCTGCTGGCCTCCTTCCTTCTCTCCAAGGAATAAGCTTTCTGTTTTTATCCCCGATCATTGTTTCCTATGTTTTGAGCAACCCTGATTTGTGTGTGTGGACAAGGAATAAGCAGTCATAGGTGGACGTCTGTCTTGGAATTCTTTCCATGGAGAAAGTGAACCCCAGGAACTGAGGCCCCGGGGAAGGTGTACGTGTGGGGAGAGGATTAGAATCAGTTGCATTCCAGAATGAGGACAAGCCAGTTAGATGAATAAGCACAGAATTCTAAATGCTTCTGATCATTTTCAGCCTCTATTTATGCTGCCCTTAATGTCCACTGAAGTAAGTGGGATACATGCAGTTGCATATTCTATTTGGGTATAATTTAATAGTCAGAAATGAGATAACAGAAAATGTCTGAAAAAAGCAGTATGTGGAATAAATACATATTTTATTCCACATACTAATAACCAGAACTGTCCCTTGCATTGCTTATTATGCCCCTAAAAAGTCATTTATAATCATTCAATCCAATTACAGGTTATCCCTTGTGGAGGTGATTAGTTCTTTCAGATTCCCTGAAGTTTTTGTTACCGAGACTCAGCATCACCAGGTGTCATGAATAACCAGGCAACTCCAACAACTCGAATATCGCCTTCTTTGACAGTTTCTGGCTTGACTATAAACTTTATCGATGATTCAGACTCCTTGGTTCTCCTTCTGCCATTGGCCAGCTGCCTCTTGGCCCTTGGAATTTCATTAAGATATGGGGAAAAGACCCAAATTTGCTCTATTTCCTCATATCTCATAAATAATTGGTATTTTGGGTATCTAAAACCATGAACTGTCCTTAAAAAAAAGACTTTCATTTTTAATAAGGTTGCATGTATAATGAAAAGAGCACTGCATTTAGGATCAGAGGACCATGGGGTCTTGAGACAGGCCTGGCTAACTCTGCTAATTACCCAGCCTCGGATTTAACTGATGAGAATTGCAGCTTCTTCATCAGTAGCGAGGTTTATAACTATTAGCCTCAAGCATTATTGTGAGGATCAACTCAAATGAGTTAATTATATTCAGGTGCTTTATGTACTGTAAAGTACAATACAAATGTTATTTTGAGTTTACCACTTAAAACTCTTGCACACTATTGCTCGTAGCAGTGGTAGCAGCAAAGTGTGACAACACTGCTGGTTCTATAAGCACGTTTTTTGTTTTTGTTTTTAAAGACCTAATGGGAGAGACAGAGAGAGAACAGAGAATTTGATCTAAGCATCTCCCGGTCATAGACTCAGCCTCCCCATCCCAAGGTCGTGTCCTTCCCCAGACCCTTCCCTGCAACATACACTATCAACCTCTCCACCCGGAGGCTCCACATCCTCCTTTCATCCTCTGTGTTCTAACACAAACATCTACAGTGGGAGGATGTTTCTTTACACAACCATGTATGGTTGAGAAACCTCTCAGTTCAGCTTCATGTTTTCTATCCATTCAGCTGAGGTTGAACCACAATCTTTCCACTCTATGGCCCGGCTTTAAACCAGCCAAACAAACCTTGTCCTCATTCCCCGTCAGCCTATGAGATGCTGCCTGACCTGTGACCAAGGTCCAGCAACTAGTGTGAAGCCTTGGACTTCAGTGTCTCACCTTTCAATCTCCAAATCACTTCACTGTCACACCTTCCCTTCCACCATGTTTTCCTCCGTTCCTGTTCCACTCCTACCTCTTCCTTTTGGCTCTCCCTAAGTCCACCCTGACCTAAGGTGACGTCATTCATCTCCACCTTTGATCAGATGGCACTTCCCAGTTTCTACATCCAGGGCAAGTTCTTTGCTAGTAAGGCTAGATCTGTACATTCAAACCAGCTTCCATGGATTGTCACTATATGCCTTAGAATACATGAGAAGATCCTATAATTATATTTAGAGATGTAATTCCTATTCCCTATCTAAGGAGTTTACAAATGTGAAACCTGAGGGCCAAACCTGGCTACCACGGTAATGCAGAGGGTCAGCAATAAACACCTGGGAGGTGAATCAGGGTTTCATGCCCCCAGTCCAATGTGCTTTCACCTCATCATCTTCTTAAACAATTTTAACGTGTTTCATCCTTGCTGATGAAAACCCAGGTACCCAGCTTCCTCAGTTGTCACTGGGCAAGAGGCAAATTTGGAACAGACTGGTGAAAAGGCTTGGAAGGTGCAGTGAAGAATTATAAAAGTCAAGCAGTTTGAAAGGGATCCTTCTGCCAAAACATTTTACACGAAAAGTGGTCCATGGCACTAAAGTATTAAAAAGTCAGACAATTTAATGGAGTTATATTTCACCTAACAGAGTCAAGGCTTCAAATGCTTTCAGGAAACAACTAACAATAAACCTGATGTGCTTAACACTCTGGGATTTCTGGGATTCTGTCGGAATCATTCATCACCAAGACATTATTTCTGAGGCTTTATTTAAGAGCAATATATATTTAGTGGGGGAATCCAAAGGACAGAACCAAAACATGTACACCCAGGACACCATGTGCCAACCTTCTGTGGCTATGCCTTCAGTTGGAATGTATGAAGTGGGTGTCTTTTAGTTTGATGTACAATTTGAGTGTATTACTTTCTGAAACTGTACCATCAAGATCACTAAGGAGACCTTCATATTGGCAACGCCAATGGAAACTTTTCTATCTTCTCCTCAATCAATACTCCCTCGAACCTGAGGTGCTTTCATGATACCATGCTCTCCTGGTCTCCTCCCACCTTATGACTACTACTTCTCAGTTTTTGCTGGTTTCTCCTCCTCTATCAACTTTTAATATTGAAGTCCCAAGGCTAATATCTGGACTCTCTCATTTTCTCTGTCTACATTCTACCAGGGTGATCTCATCCAGCTAACGGACTTAATCTATATTCCAATGACTTCCAAATTTATCTCTCTAACCCTCACCTCCTCATTGAATTCCAGACTTTTCTAGACAATTGCTTACATCATCACTGGGATATAAAATAGATATCTCAAATTAATGGCATTTTTCACCCCTCCAAAAACCCCCCACCAAACACTCCCCGAATATTCTCTATCTCATTCTATGCCACCACTATTTATCTAATTACTTAAGCCACAAACAGGCATTAACCTTATTTGCTTTCCTTCCTTCCCTAACTATAGCTAATTATTTGGTGAGTTCTACTGACCTTATCTCCAAAATATATTCCATGTGATATAATGGCTGGATTTCCTGCATCCATTTTGGACCATGAGATGACCTTAACAACGGAAGCTACACATGATAAAGAACAAGATACAAGATCTTGGGTCCTTTATATCACAGAGCACCATTAATGGCTCTGAACAGATTTTACATAAGAGAGAAACAAACTAACTTGTTTAAGTGAATAAAATAAAATAGGATTCCAATTTCTCTTCTTTTGCACCTACCCACTAATTCCACTCTAACCCAGTACCACCTCTTCCCTGGACCACTCAAATAGCCCCTATCTGGTTTCCTTGCTTCTCTTGTTTCTTGTCTTCCTACAGAACCACCAGTGATCTTGTAACACTGTAAATCAGATGATGCCACTTCCTGCTTCCTGCTGTCTTTTGGTTTCCAGTTGAACTTCAAATAAAATGCAAAGTCCTATACCCACCACTTTCACTATACTTACCACTCTGCCCTTGAATAACAGACTCTGGCTACCATGGCCTGAGTTGTTCTCACCTAAGAGTCTTTGCGTTTGCTATTCCTTCCACCTGGAACAGTCTTCCCAGCATGGTTGGCTCCTCCTTATTACTCGGGTCTCCAAGCTCAAAAGTTTCCTTCTCAAAGAGGCCTTCCATGGAGAGCCAAACTAAGGCAGCCTCAGCCACTTTCCATCATATTACCTTCCTACTTTCTTATATACACATGCTGGAATTATATTATCTCCTTACTTGTTTATGTCTTATCTGAATCCAAAGTCTAGAAAAGTACCTGGACATTCTAAATGCTTACCATGTTTTTGTTATGTACTACTTAAATGAATAAAATCATTAATTGCTGGCATCCCTTCAAATTTTACAGCATTAAATATTCCATAAAGTGTTTTAACAAGATTAAGGAGAAGCTGGCCAGTGTAGAGACCCAAACAAAATAATGAAAGCATTCGGAGGGCATTGGAACAAAGATTACCACTAATCCAGCACTTGTACTTCTGGGTATATGCCCAAAAGAATGAAAGCAGAAACTTGAACAGATATTTATACACCAATGTTCACAGCAGCATTATTTACAATAACCAAAAGGGAGAAAACAATCCAGATGTCTATTAATAGATGAATGGATAAACATAGTGTGGTCTACACATACAATGGAATATTAGTCAGCTTTAAAAGAAATGAAATTCTGACACATGCTATAACATAGATGAACCATGAAGACATTACTGCTAAGTGAAATAAGCCAGACACAAATGGACAAATATTGCATGATTTTACTATATAAGGTACCTAGAATAGGCAAATCCATAGAGTTAGAACAGTGGTTACCAGGGGCTGGGACAAGGGGAAGATGAGGAGTTATTGTTTAATGGGTACAAAGCTTCAGTTGGGGAAGGTAAGTTCTGGAGATGGATGGTGGCGATGGCTGCCCAATATGTGAGTGTATTAATGCCACTGAACTGTACGTTTAAATGGTAAATTTTGTTTTGCATATTTTTCCACAATAAAAAAATTAAGAGTTAAAAAAGGAAGAACTGGGATGGAAGTCAGGAGGGAAGTGGGTTATACCTTTTGATAAAATTTATGACACAAATTCCATTGCATTTGACAATTATGGACTTTTCTTCTCAGTCAGTGGAAGGGGAAGGTTCAGGATCTATAATAATGTTCCTTCTTCAAAAACAAAAGAGGAAAATCACTTTCTATTTTTATCAGTACTGATTTTATATTTTTATAAATGTTGATATGACTATATATAAGACATAATGGCATGGAGAACAATTAATTCATTCTGTTTTGGTGTTCTTTGTCCAGAACAGAGCTATAAATACTAGGTCATAAGGCAGAAGGTAATTTATTCTTTCTAAAAATCCTATTAAAACACACCTAATCAGCTAGATGTTATTCTTCCTGTCCAGACAACTAAAAGATGTTCTATTAATGTGTACTATGCTACATATTTTCTGACATTACTCCAAGTTGGTGCTCTTTGTCCAAATCCTTATGGAAAAGAAGGATTTAGAAGCATTTCAATAAGTATCATGTAGAAAAAAATATCCAAATGACTGAATTTTTTTATGTGTATGCAAATCTTTGGAGTTACACAGGCATAGATTCAGAGGATGTGGGGAACTCTGTCTGATGAGACACCAATGTCAGATGCAATAAGACACTGTCACTAAGTCCAGTCTTCACTCTTCTTCCTAATTACACACTCCTCTACTTTGTTCTTTTATGTTGAAAGCAGCGAATCCATAGCTATATTAAAGAATGCTGACTCTCTGACATAAATTGTACCAATGTTTTCTTAGGTCAGTCTCCCAAGGCAATAGAAATAAAAACAAAAATAAACAAATGGGACCTAATCAAACTTACAAGCTTTGGGACTTTCCTGGTGGTGCAGTGGTTAAGAATCCGCCTGCCAATGCAGGGGACATGGGTTTGAGCCCTGGTCTGGGAAGATCCCACATGCTGCAGAGCAACTAAGCCCGTGCGCCACAACTACTGAGTCCGCGTGCCACAACTACTGAAGCCCACGCCCCTAGCAACAAAAGAACAAGAGAAGCCACCGCAATGAGAAGCCCATGCACCACAACAAAGAGTAGCCCCCCTCTCGCCGCAACTAGAGAAAGCCAGCACGCAGCAACGAAGACCCAATGCAGCCAAAAATTAATTAATTAATTAAAAAAAAAACTTACACGCTTTTGCATGGCAAAGGAAACCATAACCAAAATGAAATGACAACCTACAGAATGGGAGAACATATTTGCAAACGATGTGACCGACCAGGGCTTAATTTCCAAAATACACAAACAGCTCATACAACTCAACAACAAAAACCAAACAACCTAATCGAAACATGAGCAGAAGACCTAAATAGACATTTCTCCAAAGAAGACATACAGACGGCCAATAGGTACATGAAAAGATGCTCAACATCGCTAATTATTAGAGAAGTGCAAATCAAACTACAATGAGGTACCACCTCACACAGGTCAGAATGGCCATCATTGAAAAGCCTATAATAACAAATGCTGGAGAGGGTGTGGAGAAAAGGGAACCCTCCTATGCTGCTGGTGGGAATGTAAGTTGGTGCAGCCACTATGGAAAATAGTATGGAGGTTCCTCAAAAAACTAAAAATAGAATGGCATATATTCAGACAAAACTATACTTCAAAAAGATACATGCACCCCTATGTTCACAGCAGCACTATTCACAATTGCCAAGACATGGAAACAACCTAAATGTCCATCGACAGGCAAACAGTTAAAGACAATGTGGTACATATATACAATGGAATACTACTCAGCCATAAAAAAGAATGAAATAATGCCATTTGCAGCAACATGGATGGACCTAAAGATTATTAGACTAACTGAAGCAAGTCAGAAAGAGAAAGACAAATACCATATGATATCACTTACATGTGGAATCTAAAATATGACAAATGAACATATCTACGAAACAGAAACAGACTCACAGACATAGAGAACAGACTTGTAGTTGCCAAGGGGGGGGGTGGAGGGATAGACTGGGAGTTTGGGATTAGCAGATGCAAACTATTACGTATAGAATGGATAAACAACAAGGTCCTACCGTACAGCACATAGAACTATGTTCAATATCCTGAGATAAATCATAATGGAAAAGAGTATAAAAAGAATGTAGATATATGTATAACTGAATCACTATGCCATACAGCAGAAATTAACACAACATTGTGAATCAACTATACTTCAATAAAAAAGTAAAATAAAATAAAAAATAAGAAGAATGCTGAAATTAAAAAACAGAGATCTGAAAGCAAGTATATAAGTGAAAAGAATCCTAGACTTTTTTTTCCTTTTTAAATATTGTGGTTGGTGCTAGAAGCCATTTAGAGCAGCTGTTTTATGAAAAAATATATATTTTTATTTGGTGGGGGGGAGAAAGAAGATAAACACCTTGTGAAGATGTTAGGGCTGGGATGACAACTAAAGTATCAGGTGGGAGACAAACACTTGGTTGGAATTCTCAAGTAAGAGTCTCTGAAATTGGGGTAAAAATACATAATTCTTTCACTACAGACCTAGTATTATATCCCTTTTGGCAAAGTCATTCCAGACTGGGAAATAATCAAATCTTTTTCATGTTCTTCACTAAGTTCTCTTTCAATGGACATTATTTCTTTTTTGATACCCCAAAATATGTGTTGGAATGTCAGGTTATTTTAAGGGTTTTGCATATTTTGTGAATTAAGATTTTTAGAAATTTTACTTTCCTATGAAAGGTTTTAGTGTCCTTTTCCCAAAAAATATATATTCACTTTCAATCTCTGGTTGTCTCATTAAGAACGAAGCTTTAAAGCAACATCTTTGTGGGAGCCCTGGGAACAAGCAGACTCATTAGATCAAGGTCATGGTCCTCCAAAGAGGCTCCCCTGCCACTGTAGTCTTGCCCTGAGTCTCACCTTTGCCTACTGGTTCTCCTTGTTCTGGATTTGCACAGCCCGGGCTGCCCCTCATCTCTGATTTCTCCTTTTCCACGTTATCGCCTCTGAATGTCTGACAACAATTTAGATCTCAGCCCCTCTTCTCCCCGCTCCCTTTGAGCTCTTCTTTTACATCATCCTTTATTAGCTGTGGTGAATCACGTCCAGCCCTGGGAGCTGACTTTGGCGGCTGCTCCAATCTCATCTTACTTAGTCCCATGTTGGTACTGACAACTCACTCCGACCTGGGAAATGGTACAGCAGTGTAAGTCTAACCAAGCCAGACAGCAATGAGGATGTGTGTGGTTGCCTATTAGCTAAAATCTTATTTTAGCCCTTTTACCATAATTTGGATGAGAAAAGGTAAAAATCAAAAAAATGTAAATAAATGTAAAAACATACATGTAAAAATGTAAAACAATGTCAACACACAGCTCCCTTTACATTATTTCAGAAACGCCCTCTCTTCCCCCTATACCTTGGTACCACGACCACCGTGTCTATCACTGAAAGTACTGTTTTATTAGCATTTAGAAATTGTAGGAACCACATCCACCATCTGATGGAATTATTCCTTCATTTGACAAAAGAGGAAACTGATGTGAACTGCCTTATCTATATCATGAAAAAGTTGTTTAATTTTTTTAATTTTAAAAAAGTTGTTTAAATTTCATTTTGGTCATAATAATGATCGTGGTGGTAGTGGTGGTGACAGATGTAGAGCCTGGTGGAATTAATGGAAAGATCCCTGAGCTAAGAGAACCTGCGTCTTGATGCTGCTTCCCCTTCTCCCCCCTCGTGTTACTGGCTACAAGTCACTCGTCTCCAACCTCAGGTAGCTGGAGGTGGTAAAAGGAAGGAGTTTGCTCCGAGGAACCCTCAAGTTTCTTTCCTTCTGAAGTTCTAATGTCCCTGATGATAAAGTTCATGGTTACAAAAATACTCTTATACTACGACGGCTTAAATTTTAGTCCATGACCATGAGTCGATATATTTCTAGCCATATGTAATTTATCAATATTTGAAGCCAAAATAAAAGTTAATAATAACTAGCATTTGTATAATAGTCTATCTTTTCCTGAGCACTTATACAGCTTTTCTCATTTACTTCTTATCTGTGTAAGGTAGGATTTGATCCCCATTCCACAGATGAGGAAGCAGGTTCAAAAGGTTAAGCAGCTTGACCTGCCCTGGGTCTTAGAGCCTTTAGGAGGCAGAGTGCAAGCGTGAACCTGCTGTTGATATATGTATGCTCTTGTCCCTATCTAAGAGCTTCCCCATCATTGTCGTAAAGAGACTGACAAATGTGACCATTAAAAAAAATAATAAAAGAGTTCTGCTACACAAGATACATTGTAAGACCAGGTCAAAAGATAAATGAGAAACAGAACTTGATTACTTGGAATAGATATGACAGTAAACATACTATTTCCTTTATTCCCCCAAAAGCGTTATCAAAACATAACTCCCTCCCTCCCTCCCTCTCTCCCTTTCTCCCTCCCTCCTTTCCTTTCTTTCCTATTTCTGACCTCACCACAGGCAGTGGGCTCCTCCCATTTCTAGATGTAGTGGCTATAATCACTTAAGCCTAATTTTATGGGGGTCTGTGCCATTCTGCTTCTGACACTCTTATACTCAACCTCACCTCTATCTCACTGCATCTGCTCCTCACACACAGTATCATTGCTGAAAGGAGGATAGCTCTGTGTTTCCATTGCTACAGAGGTTTTCAGTGTGAATTCAAAGTGACACGTGAAGCCTCTTGTCCTAGGGAAAAAAAATCTGGCCTTTTTTTCCCTTTGAAAAAAATAAGGCTTTAAATATTCGAGTTGGTATTACTAGTAGCTTTATTACTGCTATTCCACAGAAGGGAACAAAACACTCATGTTTAAGGTGTAAATGGTGCATGTTCAATCAGCACAAAACCTCTTTTAAACACGTTAATTCTTTCTGTCTACTAAGTGTGGGTAACACTAAAGGGTCAGGAGGGCATTCTTTACAGGGATATATATATACATATACAGATTTATATATATACACGCATGCCATTGCCAAGAGCCTGATGTAAAATACATCATCGCTTTCCAGCGATCATACTGTTGTCATGAAGAACGAACAAACCAGAGGTGAAGTAGGCTGTATGCAACTTAAAGAAGTCTATGGCTGCAAAATGTCTTTCGCCTCCCTCCATACACAAACACACACACGCACACGCCCCTTTTCACACCCAGAAATAAACATTTTGACAGGGACCCAGCACCTGATTTCATGACAGTTTAGGGACCAGAATAGGCAGCATGTGGGAGGTGGTACAGCTGAGTGAAAAGCAATCTGAAGTAGGCTTCAAGAAAGCTGGGCTCCAGTCCTCCCGCAGCTACTATCTGTTTGGCATGAAGTGAGTCATTCCAGTCTTTGGATCAATGTTTTCTAATTTAGAGAACTAGCCAGTTAAATTTGATGATTTCTAAATTTCCTTCCAGACCTAAGGTTCCAGGAATTTAAGAAAAGAGTTCGAAACGGTATCTATGCTCAGGTAGTCCATTCACTATATCCGGACTGCTTTTCAACCAGTTACAAAGAGTTTGAAAAGCTAACCTCCCGCAGTGTTTACAATTACAGTCCGCTTTTTCAGACCTGGTACAGGATGTATTACTTATCCGTCAACAGATACTTATTGCAGGTTCATTGTTCATTAACCCATTAAATGCACATCCCAGGTG
Organism: Eubalaena glacialis; assembly: GCF_028564815.1. Taxonomy (NCBI): domain Eukaryota; kingdom Metazoa; phylum Chordata; class Mammalia; order Artiodactyla; family Balaenidae; genus Eubalaena; species Eubalaena glacialis. The sequence goes on along the minus strand of NC_083735.1, from coordinate 25,816,671 downwards.
GAAGACATGAAAATGAGGAAAACTGTCTCCAGCCTTCAGGAGCTTTCACTCTGTTGAGACAGACTATAGGCACGTATTAGAGTAAAAGGCATTGCAAAGTGCTATCAAGAGGTATCACAGAGGGCCATTGGTTTTCAGATGAGGTGAGCCTGAACTCTCCCTGGAAACAAAACTTGCTAGCGGAGTTGGCATATGAGCAGGCGCTTGAAGGATGGTTAGGATATGGCTCTACAGAGTAAAGTAGGAATAAGGAATGGCCACCGTCAAGTCAGTGGGAACATCCCATTTGACTTCAGCTAAGTCTTGGTCGCCAAACTAGTCTCATTAAAACTTTAGTAACATGCAACGACATAGATGAACGTGGAGGTCATAGGCGAAGTGAAATAAGCCAGTCACAGCAGGACAAATACTGTAGAATTCTACTTACATGAGCTATCTACAAGAATCAAACTCATAGAGGCAGAGAGTAGAATGGCAGTTGCCAGAGGCTGGAGAGAGGGGAAAATGGGGAATTGTTATTCAATGGGTAAAAATTTCAGTTATGCAAGATGAACAACTTCTAGAGATCCACTGTACAACATCCTGTGACAGTTAACAGTATGTACACATAAAATTTCGTTAAAAGTGTAAAAATTTTGCCACCAAAAAAAACTTTTAGGAAGATTATTATTGTTCATAAGCCTATTTTACTTTGATCTAGTTAGTTTGACTAAGTGACATTTATAGCACTACTTTTAAAATAATCAATAACATATTTTAAATATATACAATTACATTAGTCAATTATTCCCTATCATTCCTCAATAACGTAAAAAAAACAAATAACTTATGAATTCTTTTCCTTTGCCTGCACGACCCTAATCACTTTCCAAATTAAGTTTTCTTCAACTTACCTTTGCTTAAGATGCAGGAATTGTGGTCTTTGGAAAATGTGGACTCAAGAAAATAAATAGGAAAAAGTTGCCAATAGGCAACTTAACATCAGTTATTACAAAACACAGATCTACTCACACGAGTATATTATACTGGTCCAACAGAAAGTGTGCTCCATACAAACTGAGATGACCAATATTTATAATTGACATTCACATTCACAGAGGTTACTAAATTGCTCGATATTCTCCACCAAATTCAAAGAAACCCTAATGGAAAATTTCTAAGTATGGAACTACAAAGCCTATTTAAATGTAGGGACACTCTCGGAAACACCTTGCCTTGCCTTTTTTGGCAAAATAGTCTGAATTATTTAGGTGATGTGATTCGTGTGGGTCAAAAATATAGGTACATTTTTAACTGGGCTAAGAAAATCCTTTCTTTTTCTTTATCTTTCTATAATGTCCCCTACAAAATGTCATAGGTATACCATGCCACATCATTTAAATTGCTGAAACAAAATATCCCTTAAAGAAATGCCCATTTACAAGGGAATTCCAATATACCTAGCATTAAGATAATGTTACAAGAACATCCTTTCTACTCTATCTGTAATTTGACTCTCAAATGCCATTTAATCTTTCTGTGCTGTATGAGGACTTCACAGAATCCCTAACCTCAACTGCATTTAGTTGCACTGGAGGTATATTTAACTAGGGAGACACCACCATTTGTAGAACAAAGGGTTTGGGGATAATGAGGGATAAATTCTCCAGTGAACACTTAGTCTGAAAGTTACTATCTTCATACCTAGAACCAGCAAAATCTAGAAAACCCTTTCACAGAAATCACAGTTTAGAAGAAGGTAATTAGAAGCATTTTCTTCTGAAAGTATAACACGACAACATTCATGTTAGAGAAGAGCTGTAGCTCCTGAATTTCTAGCATTTCTATCAAATAGTGCAATTAAATTTTAAAACAAAGTCAGCAACAGCATCACAACTGAAAAAATCTCTCCAGCACACGGCAGAAATTTTCTGTCTGCTAAGACAAGTATTACAAAAGATACTGAGAATTCTCTATGATTAGCATAGAGGAAATGACCAAGAAAACATATGACCAGTGAAACATACAGTGGAAAGGATCACATGAACTAGTGAACATAAATTTTAAATGCCAGAGAATCACTTATGTCAAAAGCAAAGGACTTAGAGCAATGATTCCAGAGATATTTCCTTCCCTTCTTTGAGCTAAGGGTTTTCCCAAAAGGTTAGTGACCAAGGGGTTTGTTGCTAACTTTGGAGCAGCCCTGTAATTATGTGCATAACTGTGTAGTTGTGCATAACTGTGTAGTTGTTGTGTTAATGTATTTACACAGGAAAGATCACTGGATAGTGAACTATATGTAGCTCATTACTTAGTCTGGGATTAACTCATCTCCATGAATTCTTTCATGTTTCAGTACAGTTTTGAATTAAAGGTGCTCCTTCAAATAAACAGTACTCTTTATAGAAGAATAGCCAACAACCCCTCTCCTGACCTTGGCTTTGCACTCAGAAGGCTCCTTAGCCTAGCAGTCTAGCTCCTCATTTCTGATCTCTCGTCGAAGGGGTGTTGCAACCCTTCCATCAGCCAACCAGCCATATTCCAGCTTGGCCCGTTGAAGCCCTTTGAAGACTCCAGCTTAACTACTATTTTCACTTAGAATTACTGAGAAGAGAATGTTTTCTACAACTGGTACGAATAAACTTTACAGATTTGACTTTTGGTGGCTCTTACCTATTCGAGAGTTTCAAGGAAAAACTTCTTGAAGTAGCAAGTGGTATCTCTTAAGATTTTTTTGGAAACTCAATTAGACCAGCATTTGTATGCAAAATCATACTTTAAATAAACCACTGGAAGATATGCATACACCCCTAGTTGTATAGAGCCGGCTCAAGCTGTAATTTACACATTAATATTCACAATCTAACCCAGCTACTTCAAGCCGCTGACAACCACCTTTGCTTCTTTATTTATAGAATTTTCCTGGAAAGGATCAGCATTTGCTGGGAAACTAAATGACTATGTTCTAATTGTGTTTCTGAGACCTCATTTCAAGATCTCAGAAAAGTCTCCAAAAAAACTCTGTGAGAAGATATTTCCATAAGTGAACTCATAATAAACGCCTTTTAATAAGGGTGATGGGTCTAAAAATAGTTATCTCATGTAAGTAACAGACCGTTACAGTATAAATGCTGAGCACTCGTGCCATTTTTAGTTTCTATAAGGGTAATGGGGATAATGATACTAAATTTGTCAACATTTCACATTGGTCATGATTTAGAATGTCATTTCTTTCTGGTACTATCTCTGTGTTAAAGGGTAATACGAAAACCCCAGAAGAGAGATGCAAGGAAAGATAACATAATTATTTTGTTCCATTTCAACACTGATGTCCTTGGGTAATTCCACGCCTCAGTCTCTCTCTACCACTTTGAAAACTGGTCAGTCATCTTACTGGGGAAAATTTCCTTCTCAAGTTGCTGGGGTGTCTGTAAATGTTATTATTGTGAGCTGCATGAGAAGAGTCTAATCTAAATATCCAATTAAACTATATGTGGCTTTCTTTAAAAAAACACACAGATACTGTATCATGTGACATGATATAAAATTTAATGTTTTCAAATTGCCCCCCCACCCTTGTTTCGTAACTGACCTGTTATCTACTGTAAAATGTAGAACAAACCAGATCCATTTCCAACTGTGCAGATGGCTCATTATCCAGCTGTCTTAAAGATAGAAAGATTAGTGAGTCTAAGTGTGGTGTTAGGAAGGTGCAAAAAATCTGGGAACTTGAAAACTAACCTACAGCCAAATCTTTCTGCCCATGGTCCAAATCTCCCATTGGGAGATAAGACTGGGATCTGAGATAAGGTTTGCCACATTATTCCAGAGATAATCCAACATTCATTTCATTTACTGCATTGACAGAGTGCACGGGCATGCATGCACGCGCACACAAACACGCACACAAAATCTCCAATCTTTGTTTCTTAAATTTGTAACAGAAGTAGAGTTTCAAGCTTAACCCAGGATACTTGGCTTGAACCCTTTTTTTCCCTCCACTTTCCTTCCCCTTTTAATGAAGTACTGAAAATACTGTTTTAAACATATTTTTGGTAAAATTTTTTCTGTAAATATACTGTCAAAAACAATATTTTCTGTACTTCATTAAAAGGGGAAGAACATTGCTTCTGGAATTTTGTATCTCCTATCTCCTACCCATCGTCTGGTATAATTAATTCAGCTTGGTGTGCACGTATGTATTTTTTAAAGTCCTCATAAATACACAAAATACCAAGGTTGGCCTTTTCACACAGCTGTTGTTTGGAGTCTGTGGGGTTTGATGGTGTTAATGATGTAGGCATACTCTTGGCTACACCCACGTCTCCGGCTGGAAAACAGATTTATGTAATTTGTGTCACCTTTGTTGACAGGGAGGTCAGCAGTCTGAACAATTTTATTTATTTATTCACTTGCCCTTTATTTAGTTTTTGGTGGGGGAGGAACTGGGGATAGGGTGATGTTGACATATATATTTATCAATACGTATAGTGACTATAGCATGCTGTTTGAGTTTTAAAAAACTGAAATATATTTGCATGTGACAGTTCAACATATATCTTAAAATATGCAATGTGACTATATACATAGAACAACTGTGAAATTTGGGAAAATTGATTTCGTGGAGAAACTGTTTTCAAATCAGATCTTGAAGCAGATTCTAGAAGAGGGGGTCAAAATGCAAGGGTGTGTGGTCAGGCAGCTGCAATGCTCTTGAAGGAGGACTAAAAACAGGAAAAAGATATTTGGCAAGTAGTTTTCTGCCACCCTACACTCCTCTTACTTGAACCTCAAGTCCTAAAGGCATACTCCAGGGTGGTTGTTTAGTTTCTTGGTGTTTTGATGGTAAGACATAAGAATAACAACACCGTGTTGAAAAACATCATCTAGATGTGAAGGTAGAGGGCGCCCTCAGGTTCATCTCTGCTTACGCATGTTCTTTGTTGACAAGTTAAAACTGGTTTGGGGGAATATTAACCAGGATTTTTATTACATTATGAGTCTCATCAATGGCATCCGTCTTCCCACTTCAAGAGAGATTCCTTCTGCCAGCAACACCAGGTCCTTGGTCAGAGCCAAAGCCAGACCTGACTCACTAAAGTAGAAGGGGCATCCTGTGATTCCAATTCAGATTCCATTAGAGTGTCTACATTCCTCAGGTAGAAGTAGTATGCTACTAAGAATCAAAGAGCCTCCTGGGCAAATGATATTAATCCACAGTTACGAACACCTTTCTTCTTTCCCAAGTGGCATGCCACATCCCCAAGGACATCAACATTTACCAAAGCTCTACCTGCTTATTGGACTCTAGTATCCAAGGAAGATGGCCTGGTTGTATCTGACCATAAGCTTAGCCCTCCCAAGATTTCAGTAAACATATTTCTACTGGAGGAAAAGGGGTGGAGTCTGCTTTTCCAAACAGCATCTTAGGACTTACCTACTGTATTTCAGATCTGTTCTTTCATGTTAGAACAAGCCTGTCTTCTACCAGTCTCAACTGTTTACTTCTTCTATCTCTAGCAAACTGATGTAGGTATGCCCTTGCCTAGCTTTCAGGATGTTTGGACTCAGGTTAGCTGCCCTTCAATCCTTGTTTTGTGCCCCAGCTCTCATCCTATTCTCTCATGGCAGGTAGCATTAAAGGTTAGATGTGGAAGATGGTAAAATAAATGAAAGGGAAATTCCCTCTTCCTCCCTCCAAAGGTCTTTGCCAATAGGGATGGAAATAAAGAATCCCAAGCCTACCCCCATGTTATGGACCAAACTGTGTCTCCTCAAAATTCATATGTTGAAGCCCTAAGCTCTAGTTCCTTAGAATGTGACTGTAAGTTTGGTTAGAATGTGATTAAGTACTGTATAGTTAAAGGAGATATGTATGGGTGCCAGGTTGACTAGAGATGGACTTGTGATGGTTAATTTTGTGTGTCCACTTGGCTGGGCTATGGTGCCTAGATATTTGATCTAACAGTGTTCTAAATGTTTCATTGAGGGTGTTTTTGGATGAGATTTACATTTAAATTGGTAGACTCTGAGTAAAGCAGACTGCCCCTCTATAATGTGGGTGGGCCTCGTCTAGTTGGTTTAAGACCTGAACAGAACACAAGACTGATCTCCCCAATGCACACAAGAGGAATTCTGCCAGCAATGACCTTCACACTTGAACTGCAATGTCGGCTCTTCCCTGGGTCTACAGCCTGCTGACCCACCCTGCAGCTTTTGGACTTGCCTGCCTCCATAATCACATGAGCTAATTCCTTAACATAAATCTTTCTATATATGTAGACACACATTCTACGAGTTCTGTTTTTCGGGAGAACCCTGACTAATACCCCCGCCATATCCCATCTGGGCACTCCTGTTCCTATGCTCTGAGTCTGGAACTGATACATGGGAATGTTCCAGCTGCACTAGGTTTTAAAGGATCTACTCTATGCAGATGGTTATGTTGAAAGTTCTGGGGATGGAGGGAGTCTTTCTTTTATGGATTACTTTTTACATATGTAATTGAAAAACTAAATCTATCCCAATGCACCACATTTTTATTGCTGTCACTATTCCTATAGGGCTTTCAACATCAGACTACTACTACCTGAGCTTAGGTGTAGTAATTGTGCTTCTAGAAAAGGCTGAGGAATAAATTAAGTGACGTGACTGTGTCACATCTCGATCTGTCCCTTCAGCATTCTTTAAGAGGAGGGTGAAGGATGCTCCTTTTCCATCTTTTTTCCTAGGAGGCTTTCCTTCAAATACCAGGATACCTGCATACATCCTCCACTGGTAGAATCCTAAAATCCACTGATAGAATCCTAAAATCAAATGTGAGACTAATAATCATATTGAGAATTTCTTTTCTTTTCCCCCACCAAGATTGGACAAAAGGGGAGAGAAAATTTTCCTTTAAAAGCAGGCTAAGCAATTCAATTTATGCTCTATATTCTGGCAGTTTTTAAAGACCTATTATAGACATTGCCAAGTATGTTACTTTCTTATTTGGGTTTTGTTTCCCTATGTTTTCTTCTCAACCCTGAATCTTGTCCTCTTTCCTATAAATATTTTTTATGATACTGTTTATATTTCATTAAAACAAATATCCTATTTTTAGCCATGTATGTTTGTATATAGGTTTGTATGCATGCAATATATAACTTCTCATATGTTGAAAAGTGTAGACACTGAAAATTATTTTAAGAATTACAAAAGATACATAATGAATCCTTGACATATTATTCCTACATGTAGCATTTCCCTGGTATATTATTCAGATCACCTTGTCCCATGTGGGAATAAGCCCATGACCCTGAGGTTTTGCTACATTCATTTTGCAATTGAAGGAAAAAAAAATACTGTATATGCCAGTTAATTATCCCAGATGTAATCACCAGCTGCATTCTCTGCTTTGTTTATGAGCATATTTTACTTCAGGTAAACACTGTAATTCTGGCAGAAAATTCTGCCTGATGAATACAAACCCTGCCATTATGTATTCATTTTTTTTTAAAGAACATTTACATGTATACAGGAAAGAATACTAAATTAGAGGAAAGGAAACTTGGATTCTGGTCTTGGCTCTGCCACGCTGATTCTAGGCAAATTAATTAGTCTCAGTTTCCACATCTGTAAATTGGGATAATACAATTTACTTTACAGGGTGGCTGTGAAAGGTAAAAGGAATAGTTTATGTGAGATTTTGCAGTACTTGGACATAGCTTTTGCTCAGTTATTTACTGTTTAACCCATTCTCTTCTATAAAGAAAATAAGTACAATATCTGCTTTATATTTTAAGTATACCATGAGGAAAAAATACAATGATAACCACAAATACTCTTAGGGGTACCTTAAAAGGGAAATGCAAACATAAATATGGTCAGTCATGTGTGTGTGTGTGTGTGTTTTGCTCTACATTCTGTGTTAAACCCATTCGTCTTAGTTCTTGTTGGACAGCACCCATCAGCATAACTGGTATTTCTAACTTCCTCCCATGTGCCTGTCCCAGCTTTTAAGTCCAGTTCAATTCAGCGTGAAAAACGTCAGCGGAAATGTTTCAGAAATGGTTGACAGAGAGTCAAGTGCTTGTTCGTGGTGGCAATTAATGAATAACTGCTAGTTAATATCTTAATTCTGATGACAGAATTCACACGCACAGGACAGTGCTAGCCAGCTGGAGAAAACCGTCAGCTGAATAGAGCGTGAGTCATTAATTCATTTTCTCAGGTTTGGGCAGTTCAAGTGCAATTCACAAAAGTAAAGGAGGCTCTGTCTGTCAGGAAAGTGGGCTGAGAAAAAAAGGAGACATGGAGATTTTTTTCCATGGATACTGAAAGAAGTTAATAAACAAAGCTCAGCAAGGTAAAACTGTTTGGAGAGATGTTCATTCATAAAACCAAGGTTTCGTTTTTTTTTGGTCCAGTCACATTAAAGCAGGCAGAGCTCAGGGTCAGCACTTTCTATAGGCACTTAGTACACTTAGGTACTACACTAGAGTACTATGTATATCCTCTTGGACTACTTATCGGTTGCTTGTTTTGGAGGATTTTTTTGGGGGGTGGGGGAGTGGTTTCTCTTTCATAAAAATGGAAAAGGACAACACCACTAACTATTATACGGTATGGTTAATTCAAATTGATCTGGGAGGTGGGCTGTACTGACTTCTTAGTGACTTGAAAGAGCTCCAATACTGTTCTTCAGACAGAGCCAGAGAGAATTCAACCTCCAGTAGGAAGGAACTGGTCTTTTAGCCATAAGGCCTCGCATAGCCCTCCCCACGTGCCCCCCATGCTGCTTTCCCTAATTCCAGATCAAACTGCTTACCATTTTCAGAGAGAAACCTGAGCACTTAGTGTCTGTATTAAGTTCCTAATATCAGAGGTTTCAAACTCAATGGAAACTTACTTTTTTTTCCAGCTAATAGACTATTGTGATGCCTGGTTCTATAATTTTACTTATTTTACCAGCTTTAAAAAATTTTTTTCAGGGCAATACATGATCAACGTAAACATTTAGAAATGCTAAAAAGCACAAAGAAGAAAGTCAAAATAACCTACGATGATATGAATCACTCAATTAACCTATATTTATTGCATCTATTATATGTCAGTGGCTGTGGATACCAGTGCTGGTTAACACCTGTGGTCTAGATTCAGAAACACAAGTAAGTGAATATTAATATTTATGCTTGCTGTGGTTAATACTTTTTAAAGGGGGGTTAGTTAATCTTTCTTACTAAGTACAACCATAATGTGATATTATGAGAAGAATGTCGAAATAGATTCAGAAGCCCTGGGTTCTAGATTAAACTATCTTACTGGTTGACCTAAGATAGAGCACCTAAGTTTTTAAAAACCCTTTAGTACCTTCTATATCTATAGAGTATATATATATATATATATGTAAAATATATATATCTAATTCCCATAACGTCCCTTTCTATATCTATATTCTATGAGTTTTACTATCAGTAACCAATAAGCACAGTTCTTTTCATTGGCAACTATTCAAACAGGGCCCAGCATCATGTTTCTGTAAATCAGTGTTAGGATTTTCCATCATAATAATTTGGCGTAAGATACGGATCAACTTACCGTTCACTTGGATGTTCCTTAAAGTATTTATCTACAAGATTTAACTTTGTTCTAAACCTCTTCCAAACAAACTGAACAAAAACACTCAACTTGAACTACAATAAAATATTCCTGAGCTATCTCAGACTTTTTTTTTTTTTTTTAGTATTTAACAATAAACTTCCGATCATTTAGGAGTATGAAACACATTTCAGTTTACTTAAACACATGAACCGTGCACACGGGATGGATCATACAGACAAAACCAAACCAAAAGTGATAAATAAAATCAAAGCCTGACTAGAACTGCTCCATTTCTAATCAGTGCTATGAACTCTGAAGGGCCCCGAATGTTTCCCTAAAACTGCATGGTTCATGAAAAGTCCAAGAACAGTAAATCATGCTAATTTGGATGATATTAATGGTAAACATCCCCTGATTCTATAAAGGAGTTCTTAAGTCATTTGGGAATAGAAGAACAGAGGAGAAAAAAGACATGAGAACAAGAAAGTATATGCTTCATTGCAGTGGGAAAGAAAGAGAAAAAAGAAGACACGAAGTAACTTGCTGGAGGATTATCTCCTCCAGTAATATCTGTACAGTACTCAAGTAATGCTATAGGTAGACCTACCAATTCGGAAACACAAGTAAGTAGATACTGATACTTACGCTTGCGTGGTTAAAAATTTTTAAAAGAAGGGTTAATTTTATTTATTAAGTACAACCACAATGTGATATTATGAGAAGAATGCTGAAATAGTTTCGAAAGCCTTGGGTTCTAGATTATATCCTGTTTTCCTGATATACACCTGATTTATTCTTTTTATTATGACATGAGCAGTAACTTCTTGGTTTGATGATTATTTAACATGGTAAGTCATGGAAGAGTTTGGGGGCTTATATCTTTGGGGGTGAAAAGCTTCAGATAAATGTTCAAGGATGTCTTTACAGAGTAGCTCTACGAGAGCTCTCGTTTCAGTCAAGGGCTAACACTTACATAGAGCTTGCCCCAGCCCAGGTGCTGTTCTAGTAAACCGCACACAGTAACTCATTTAACTTACAACAATCATCCATGAGGCAACTCCTACCATCATCCTTATTTTGCATGAAGAGAATGAGGCAACTTGCCAAAAAGCACACAGCAACAAGTCGCGGATTTGAGATTTGAATTTAGGCCATCTTAATCCAGAAGCCTTGTTTTAACTACTGTATGTCTTTCAAGTATTTTTAAAGTTAAACCTGTTCTATCTCTTGATTGTTCATAGGGATTGGAAGGAATAATCAATAATTTGTTCATAAATAATCAATAAATTGTTCATAAATCCCACCCAGTAATTAACAAATGCGGCTACAATGAAAGGAATCTACAACGTTCATTGTTCTCTCCACATGGCCACTTTCGTCACGAATTCATAAGAGAGACACTGACTGGGAATGAAACGGCCTGAATTACTTTTAACGTCCTAATAAACAGAACAGAGGAAAGGAATATGGCAAATCAATAAGCTGGATACTTAGAATTGCCAGACACGCCATTCCTGCGGACCCACACCCACTTTCCCGTGAACCTTCAGCAACAAACTAAACACTGGGAGGGCTTCAGGAACACAGTTCCATTTTCTGAACAGAAAGGAGAGTCGAACAGATTTCATGGGGCCACTTTATTAAAACCATACCCATTCGTCTGCAATTAAAATCGCATGGATTCTTTTTAAACCTATATTTAAATATGAGACTCAAGCTTCTACGATAATTATTAAGCTTGACTATCTGACTTCCCTACTCCCATCAGGTTCGAACAGTATAGGAACTGTCACGGCGAGCTGTTACAGCAATAAGAGGTGACAGCTGACTGCTGGAGAGAAGACGAGTAACACTCAAAAGTTGATGAGGAAGAGTCTGTGCTTTGGGATGAAGAACGCACGCCCACGCTGACGACCCGGAGGAGCCGTCACAGAAAATATTAAGTGACAGTCATCGTCCCATGTCTAGTATAATACCTCTTGGAAGAGCTACACTAATAACTGTTTCATGAAATTTTGGTGGTTGCAGTTGAGAAGGTTAACTGCCTTAGTTAACTTTCTGGAAGATGTTATTTGTCTAGTGATTTCTGTGCAATGTAGGACATTTTTTTTTTTGTTAATAATATCTGATATCCAATAAGTCAACCAGCCCAATTCTGGATAAAGCACTATTTGCTCTAAATGTGCCTAACAATATTTAGAAGAACCTGACAAATGAAATGGGTGGGACATAAAAAGGAAAATATTTTTAATCTATGATTGCCTGCATAGTGATAAGACTGCACATGAAAAATTTAAATTTCAATTACCTGAATGTATTATTTATAAAAAATAAACCGTGTATTTGAAACACCTCAATCATTCACTGAACTTTCAATATTTATGCTTATGTGTGGAATTGCATAGATGCAGCCTAAATGGCTGTTAGTAAATGCTTAGAAATGTTTTCCTGGCAGGGTAGTAATAGTTTTCTGTCTCATATACCCATTCTGTAAAGTGAGGGTGGTATTAGATACATCATCTGGCTGTCAGACACTCAGGCTTTAGAAAAGAGACACACATAAACAGAGCAATTTTGTTATAATTCTATGATAAGAAATTGTGCCGCTAAGAGCTGAGTGCCACTCTGCTTTTTAAGGATAAAGTCTACTACAGAGAAATCTGCCAGAACGTTTCCATTTTTATTGCCATTTTCTATTTTCTACATTTGAACTTAGTAATCCTTCGTATATTTTGGCAGAGCCTAAGCTTTCTCCTCAGTTCCAATTTCCCCCTTATTAACCTGAAATAAAATTCTATGAAGCTCTGCACAGAAAAATTACAGGATCAAATGGAAAGGTTGCATTAGCTATCTCCTGTCTCAAGCCTCTGCTTAATGTTCTAAAGACGAGATAGGGAGTGACTGGGAATACCCAAGGGGTAGGAAAACAAGATACTGGAATAGATGCCTGTGTCTCATAATGGGATATCTACAGAGATAGAAACCAGAACTTTCTTACTATTAGCTACTTTCCCTATGTACTGACTTCCTAAAAATAACCTCAGGCTATCTCTTTGGCCAAATTCTTTCCCAAGACCTGATGTCAGACACTATATTTAGGAGAGTAGCTAGTAGGAAGATTTCATCTGTTCATTCAAAATTTCCCTTAACACAGCAACAGATGTTGGTAAGAGGAATTAACAAGGTCCAGAAAAACTTAAGCAAAAGACTTGAAACTGTAGTAAATGAAGAGGGTAGGGCTATGGAGAAGTTGTAGCCATTAGTGTCATCATGGAACTGGTTTGTTTTTCAGAAATTAACACAATCAATTTTTGAAAACATTCACTTGTTTGCCATTAAGCAGGCTGGGCCGGAAGAAATGTAAATTTGAACTTTCGAAGCACCTTAGATCAAGCTAGCAGTACCCTTATAGACCTGCCATCACCTAACTGCCTTGGGATATGAAATTGAAAATAGCTGTTAATGTATTAGGGACTCACATTACAGGAACTGGATAATTGAATCACCAAAACCACCTCAGAGATCAGAGAGCTTAAATAATGGTAAACAACATAACTTGGAAACAACAGAGCTGAGACTCAAACCCAGGTTTATTTGACTACAAACACCTGTGCTCAACCACTGCCTCAGATGTTTCCCCAAAACGCCCTTGCACCTGCTCAGGAATACCTTCTCACCCCACCTTTTTTCCAAGAAACATAGGTGCTCCCATACTTCCATTATCATATGAGGAATGTTAAGTAATAATGAAATGTCCTCAAGTGTTTTTTTGGTTTTTTTTAACATCTTTATTGGAGTATAATTGCTTTACAATGGTGTGTTAGTTTCTGCTTTATAACAAAGTGAATCAGTTATACATATACATATGTTCCCATATCTCTTCCCTCTTGCGTCTCCCTCCCTCCCACCCCCCCATCCCACCCCTCTAGGTGATCACAAAGCACCGAGCTGATCTCCCTGTGCTATGCGGCTGCTTCCCAGTAGCTATCTTTTTTACGTTTGATAGTGTATATATGTCCATGCCACTTCCTCAAGTGTTTTAAACTTTCTAGTTAACGGTTAATGGTTCCTTCCTAGAAGGAAGGAACGTGGCTAATCTAGAAAGAAGATCCACACAATTAACCGAGACGGAGACACTTCACTGATAAGAGAGCCTACCAGGACCAGGCTAAGTCAGGTAGATCTTAGATATACAGTCTTCAACAAGAAAACTTGAGAGGATCCTGTATAATGTTAAAAGTTCATTCATAAAATATTTAAAGTAATTTAAAATAATCAAATATCAATTAAACTGTTTAAACCCATATAAAATATTTGCATGTTCCTGTTTTAAAGTAAAAACCTAACTGTGAGAAACATCTTGAACTGTGATAGAGTGCAACGTGGAAAAAAGAACGGTGAAAAATTTGAGTTATCAAAGAAATTATATCTATCTCCATATTGAAATTTTTTTGCTATCCCTTAGTAGCTATTGGTTGCAGTTACTTTAATTATGGGGAAGTACATGATGTATATTTTTAAGAGGTCTCAAAAATTATTCTTTCTTTAAGTTTTACCAATGCACCTAAGTATTTAAAATAAAAATGTATATTTCTTATTGTAAAAAAAAAAAGTTCATTCATATATAAACCGAGTGCTAATCTTTAGTACATGCATATTCTACCACTGTGCAGTTTTACAACTGACCAATGGTATCATCTGGGATTATTTACTGCAAAAATATCATCAAACTGTTTAATGAGTGCCTCCCACTGAGCCAAGCACTAGCAATTCAAAAGTGAACATGAAGGATAAAAATTTTACTGTCATGGTGGTCCATGCATGAGATAAGACAAATAAATAACCAATATAAATCATAATGTGCTAGGAAGGAGGCTGATTCAGGTGAGGCTGAGAGTGGAAAATAAAGGACATGGTTCTGCAAAAGGGTAGAGAATAGACTCGCAGGCAGAGAGAACAGCAGGTAAAAGGCCTCTAGGTGGCATAGAGCTTGGTGTGCGCTGGGAACTGAGAACAGAGTGAAGCTGAGGGAAGGCGGGAGGAAGCAGGGTTTGATGAGTAATGTGGGAAAGTACTACAAGACGAAATGGGAGAGAATGAAAGAGGTCTGGTTATGATGTCAAATTCAGATCTGAATGGTAAGTGCAACAAGAATCCACTGAACACTCTTTTTTATTATTGAAATACGGTTGATTTACAATATTGTGTTAGTTTCAGGCATATGGTGTAGTAATTTGGGGTTTCTTTTGCAGATTATATTCCATTATAGGTTATTACAAGATATTGGGCATAATTCCCTGAGCTATACAGTATATCCCTGTTGCTTATCTGTTTGTTTTTTTTTAACATCTTTATTGGACTATAATTGCTATACAATGGTGTGTTAGTTTCTGCTTTATAATGAAGTGAATCAGTTATACGTATACATATATCCCCATATCTCCTCCCTCTTGCGTCTCCCTCCCATCCTCCCCATCCCACCCCTCTAGGTGGTCACAAAGCACCGACCTGATCTCCCTGTGCTATGCGGCTGCTTCCCATAGCTATCTATTTTACATTTGGTAGTGTATATATGTCCATGCCACTCTCTCACTTCGTCTCAGCTTACCCTTCCCCCTCCCGTGTCCTCAAGTCCATTCTCTACATCTGCGTCTTTATTCCTGTCCTGCCCCTAGGCTCTTCAGAACCTTTTTTTTTCTTTTTAGATTCCATATATATGTGTTAGCATATGGTATTTGTTTTTCTCTTTCTCACTTACTTCGCCCTGTGTGACAGACTCTAGGTCCATCCACCTCCTACAAATAACTCAATTTTGCTTCTTTTTATGGCTGAGTAATATTCCATTGTATATATGTGCCACATCTTCTTTACCCATTCATCTGTCAATGGACATTTAGGTTGCTTCCATGCCCTGGCTACTGTAAATAGAGCTGCAGTGAACATTGTGGTACATGACTCTTTTTGAATTATGGTTTTCTCAGGGTATGTGCCCAGTAGTGGGATTGCTGGGTCGTATGGTAGTTCTATTTTTAGTTTTTTAAGGAACCTCCATACTGTTCTCCATAGTGGCTGTATCAATTTACATTCCCACCAACAGTGCAAGAGGGTTCCCTTTTCTCCACACCCCCTCCAGCATTTATTGTTTGTAGATTTTTTGGTGATGGCCATTCTGACCGGTGTGAGGTGATACCTCACTGTAGTTTTTTTTTTTTTTTTAATTATTAGCACCTTTAATTATTATTTATTTATTTATTTGGCTGTGTTGGGTCTTCATTTCTGTGCGAGGGCTTCCTCTAGTTGCGGCGAGCGGGGGCCACTCTTCATCGCGGTGCGCGGGCCTCTCACTATCGTGGCCTCTCTTGTTGCGGAGCACAGGCTCCAGACGCGCAGGCTCAGTAGTTGTGGCTCACGGGCCTAGTTGCTCCACGGCATGTGGGATCTTCCCAGACCAGGGCTCAAACCCGTGTCTCCTGCATTAGCAGGCAGATTCTCAACCACTGCGCCACCAGAGAAGCCCACTCATTGTAGTTTTGATTTGCATCTCTGATGATTAGTGATGTTAAGCAGCTTGTGATTGGTCTGTTTATATTTTCTATTTCTTCCTGGTTCAGTCTCGGAAGGTTGTGCTTTTCTAAGAATTTGTCCATTTCTTCCAGGTTGTCCATTTTATTGGCATATAGTTGCTTGTAGTAATCTCTCATAATCCTTTGTATTTCTGCAGTGTCACTCGTCATTTATCCTTTTTCATTTCTAATTCTATTGATTTGAGTCTTCTCCCTTATTTTCTTGATGAGTCTGGCTAATGGTTTATCAGTTTTGTTTATCTTCTCAAAGAATGAGCTTTTAGTTTTATTGATCTTTGCTATCATTTCCTTCATTTCTTTTTCATTTATTTCTGATCTGATCTTTATGATTTCTTTCCTTCTGCTAACTTTGGGATGTTTTTGTTCTTCTTCCTCTAATTGCTTTAGGTGTAAGGTTAGGTTGTTTTTTTGAGATTTTTCTTGTTTCTTGAGGTGGGATTGTATTGCTACAAACTTCCCTCTTAGAACTGCTTTTGCTGAATCCCATAGGTTTTGGGTCATCGTGTTTCCATTGTCATTTGTTTCTAGGTATTTTGTGATTTCCTCTTTGATTTCTTCAATAATCTCTTGGTTATTTAGTAGTGTATTGTTTAGCCTCCATGTGTATTTTTTTTACAGATTTTTTCCTGTAATTGATATATAGTCTCATAGCATTGTGGTCGGAAAAGATACTTGATACGATCTCAATTTTCTCAAGTTTACCAAGGCTTGATTTGTGACCCAAGATATGATCTATCCTGGAGAATGTTCCATGAGCACTTGAGAAGAAAGTGTATTCTGTTTTTTTTTGGATGGAATGTCCTATAAATATCACTGAAGTCCATCTTGTTTAATGTATCATTTAAAGTTTGTGTTTCCTTATTTATTTTCATTTTGAATGATCAATCCATTGGTGAAAGTGGGGTGTTAAAGTCCCCTACTATTATTGTGTTACTGCTGATTTCCCCTTTTATGGCTGTTAGCATTTGCCTTATGTATTGAGGTGCTCCTATGCTGGGTGCATAAATATTTACAATTGTTATATCTTCTTCTTGGATTGATCCCTTGATCATTATGTAGTGTCCTTCTTTGTCTCTTATAATAGTCTTTATTTTAAAGTTTATTTTGTCTGAGAATTGCTACTGCAGCTTTCTTTTGATTTCCATTTGCATGGAATATCTTTTTCCATCCCCTCACTTTCAGTCTGTATGTGTCCCTAGATCTGAAGTGGGTCTCTTGTAGACAGCATATATACAGGTCTTGTTTTTATACCCATTCAGCCAGTCCGTGTCTTTTTGCTGGAGCATTTAATCCATTTACATTTAAGGTAGTTATCGATAAGTATGTTTCTATTACCATTTTCTTAATTGTTTTGGGTTTCTTATTGTAGGTCTTTTCCTTCTCTTGTGTTTCCTGCCTAGAGAAGTTCCTTTAGCATTTGTTGTAAAGCTGGTTTGATGGTGCTGAATTCTCTCAGCTTTTGCTTGCCTGTAAAGGTTTTAATTTCTCCGTTGAATCTGAATGAGACCCTTGCTGGGTAGAGTAATCTTGATTGTAGGTTTTTCCCTTTCATCACTTTAAATATGTCCTGCCACTCCCTTCTGGCTTGCAGAGTTTCTGCTGAGAGATCAGCTGTTAACCTTATGGGGATTCCCTTGTATGTTATGTGTTGCTTTTCCCTTGTTGCTTTTAATATTTTTTCTTTGTATTTAATTTTTGATAGTTTGATTAATATGTGTCTTGGCATGTTTATCCTTGGATTTATCCTGTATGGGACTCTCTGTGCTTCCTGGACTTCACTGACTATTCCCTTTCCTATATTAGGGAAGTCTCCAACTATAATCTCTTCAAATATTTTCTCGGTTCCTTTTTTTTTTCTCTTCTTCTTCTGGGACCCCTATAATTCGAATGTTGGTGCGTTTAATGTTGTCCCAGAGGTCTCTGAGACTGTCTTCAATTCTTTTCTTTTTTTTCCTTTACTCTGCTCTGTGGTAGTTTTTCCACTCTTTTATCTTCCAGGTCACTTATCCGTTCTTCTGCCTCAGTTATTCTGTTATTGATTCCTTCTAGAGAATTTTTTATTTCATTTATTGTGTTGTTTATCATTGTTTGTTTGCTCTTTAGTTCTTCTAGGTCCTTGTTAAATGTTTCTTGTATTTTCTCCACTCTATTTCCAAGATTTCGGATCATCTTTACTATCATTACTCTGAATTCTTTTTCAGGTAGACTGCCTATTTCCTCTTCATTTGTTTGGTGTGGTGGGTTTTTACCTTGTTCCTTCACTGCTGTGTGTTTCTCTGTCTTCTCATTTTGCTTAGCTTACTGTGTTTGGGAGTCTCTTTTTTGCAGGCTGCAGGTTCTAGTTCCCATTGTTTTTGGTGTCTGCCCCCAGTGGGTGAGGTTGGTTCAGTGCGTTGTGTAGGCTTCCTGGTGAAGGGGACTGGTGCCTGTGTTCTGGTGGATGAGGCTGATCTTGTCTTTCTTGTGGGCAGGACCGAGTCCAGTGGTGTGTTTTGGGGTGTCTGTGAACTTATTATGATTTTAGGTAGTCTCTTTGCTAGTGGGTGGGGTTGTGTTCCTGTCCTGCTAGTTGTTTGGCATGGGGTGTCCAGCACTGGAGCTTGCTAGTCATTGAGTGGAGCTGGGTCTTAGCGCTGAGATGGAGATCTCTGAGAGAGCTTTTGCCATTTGATATTACATGGAGCCAGGAGTTCTCTGTTGAACCAATGTCCTGAACTTGGCTCTCCCACCTCAGAGGCACAGGCCTGACACCTGGCCGGAGCACCAAGACCCTGTCAGCCACACAGCTCAGAAGAAAAGTGGGAAAAAAAGAAAGAAAGAAAGAAAGAAAAAATAATAACAATAAAATAAAATGAAAAGTTATTAAAATAAACAAAATTTAATTTATTAAAAATAAAAATTAAAAAGAAAAAGAAAAAAAAGAAAGAAAGAAGAGAGCAACCAAACCAAGAAACAAATCTACCAATGATAACAAGTGCTAAAAACTATACTAAAAAAAAAAAAACAAAAAACAAAAAAAAAATAGACAGAACCCTAGGACAAATGGTAAAAGCAAAGCTATACAGACAAAATCATACAAAGAAGCATACACATACACACAAAAAGAGAAAAAGGAAAAAAAATACATATCTTTATATTAAAAAAAAAGCAAGAGAGCAACCAAATCAATAAACAAATCTACCAATGATAATAAACTCTAAATACTAAACTAAGATAAACATAAAACCAGAAACAAATTAGATGCAGACAGCAAACCCCAAGTGTACAGTTGCTCCCAAAGTCCACCGCCTCAATTTGGGATGATTCGTCATCTATTCAGATATTCCACAGATGCAGGTACATCAAGTTGATTGTGGAGATTTAATCAGCTGCTCCTGAGGCTGCTGGGAGAGGTTTCCCTTTCTCTTCTTTGTTTGCACAGCTCCCAGGGTTCAGCTTTGGATTTGGCCCCGCCTCTGTGTGTAGGTCACCTGAGGGCATCTGTTCTTCGCTCAGACAGGATGGGGTTAAAGGAGCAGCTGATTCGGGGGCTCTGGCTCACTCAGGCCAGGGGGAAGGAGGGGTACGGAATGCGGGGCGAGCCTGCGGCGGCAGAGCCCGGCATGACGTTGCACCAGCCTGAGGCGCGCCGTGCGTTCTCCCGGGGAAGTTGTTCCTGGATCACGGGACGCTGGCAGTGGCGGGCTGCACAGGCTCCTGGGAGGGCAGGTGTGGAGAGTGACCTGTGCTTGCACACAGGCTTCTTGGTGGCGGCAGCAGCAGCCTTAGTGTCTCATGCCCGTCTCTGGGGTCCGCATTGATAGCCGCAGCTCACGCCCATCTCTGGAGCTCACTGAGGCGGTGCTCTGAATCCCCTCTCCTCGCGCAACCCGAAACAATGTTCTCTTGCCTCTTTAAGCACATCCAGACTTTTTCCTGGAATCCCTCCCGGCTAGCTGTGGCACACTAGCCCCCTTCAGGCTGTGTTCTTGCAGCCAACCCCAGTCCTCTCCCTGAGATCCGACCTCCAAAACCCAAGCCTCAGCTCCCAGCCTCCGCCCGCCCCGGTGGGTGAGCAGACAAGCCTCTCGGGCTGGTGAGTGCTGGTCGGCACTGCTCCTCTGTGCGGGAATCTCTCCGTTTTGCCCTCTGCACTCCTGTTGCTGCACTCTCCTCTGTGGCTCTGAAGCTGCTTCCCCCACTCCGCCACCCCGTCTCCGCCAGTGAAGGGGCTTCCTAGTGTGTGGAAACCTTTCCTCCTTCACAGCTCCCTCCCAGAAGTGCAGGTCCCGTTCCTATGCTTTTGTCTCTGTTTTTTCTTTTTTCTTTTGCCCTACCCAGTTACGTGGGGACTTTCTTGCCTTTTGGGAAGTCTGAGGTCTTCTGCCAGTGTTCAGTAGGTGTTCTGTAGGAGTTGTTCCACATGTAGATGTATTTCTGATGTATTTGTGGGGAGGAAGGTGATCTCCACGTCTTACTCCTCCGCCATCTTGAAGGTCTCTCTGCTTATCTGTTTTATACGTAGTAGTTTGTATCTGTTAATCCTAAACTCACTGTTCCTCCCTCCCCCTCCCCTTTGGTAACCATACATTTGTTTCTATGTCTGTGAATCTGTCTCTGTTTTTTATATAGATTCATTTGTATTATTTTTTAGATTCCACCTCTAAGTGATACCATATGATACAGCAATTCCACTCATGGGTATAAATCTGGAAAAATGAAAATTCTTAATTCGATAAGATACATGCACCCCAATGTTCACAGCAGCACTGTTTACAATAACCAAGACATGTAAGCAACCCAAGTGGCACCAAGAGATGATTGGTTTACAAAGATGTGGCGTGTGTGTGTGTGTGTGTGTGTGTGTGTGTATACACACACAAAATGGAATATTACTCAGCCATAAAAAATAATGATATATTTCTATTTACAGCCACATTGGTTGGACTTAGAGAATATTTTGCTCAGTGAAACAAGTCAGACAGAGAAAGACAAACAGCAAACACTTTTAAGCAAAGAATCCTCATGATCTAATATGTATTGTAAAAATATCACTCTGGCTGCTTGTCTTGCAGAGAATGTGTTATTTTAAAAGGTATGAGTGACGGCAGGGATGCTAGTTAAGGGCTATTGCCCTAGTGTAGATGAGAAATGAAGATAGCTTGGACTAGGGTGGTATATATGGGAACAGAAATAAATGAATGGATTTGAGATATATTTTGAAGTAGAAATAATAGAACTTGCTCACATGTTGGATACAGAAAGTAAAAGGAATGGAAGAATCAAAATTTGGATTGAGCTAATAGGGGGATAATAATGCCCTTTATAAGAAGGAAAAAGCAATACAGTACTTTCTAATCCTTTTATGAGTCCAAATTTCAACAGTTAAAATAATTATGGTTACTGATTATCATTATATGCTTAACAGACCCCTTAAGTTATTATTTCAATTAATCTAATAGTCAGTCTTGCAGAGCAGCATTATAATGGCCATTTTATACATGAGAAAATTGACATTCAAAAAAAAACTACATATCTTTTCCAAGGTATCAGTCTGGAGTGAGTAGAACACAGGTCTGTTTGGCTTGAAAATTGGATTCGAAACATCCCAATGTTGAAGTTCATGTCCATCTGGCTTTCAATTATAGCTCTATATATAGGTCCATGTCTGACATATAGTATATTCTTAGTATGTATCTAATTCTTAAATAAATAAATGCAATTTCCACTAAGGCTTGATGCTTCTCCGAGATTCCCAAATACATTCCCTTCTAGCTGACATCTTAAGTACTGCTACTTTTAGGGCTGACCTTTAAACCGCTGCCCCTCTGAGAGCTCTCTGTCACTGATGGACTGCTTTAGTTATATTTCTATCTCTACATCCTTCCTAGAGAAAGATGTGTGGGCACACTACACTGCCAGGACTTGGGAGGGGCCATAAGAGTGTCAACTAGGACACAGGTCCTCAAGACCAATGCAAGATGATCTAGAAAAGACATACTCAGATACAGGATCCCCTGGATGGCTTGGGCACTGCCTTCACCTCTGCCAACACCTCCAAGTCCAAGGTCGCTGGATCCTTGTGTTTTGGGGGATCATCCTTACTATACTGTACACTCCCCCAGGGAGGGTCCACTTCACTCTCAGGGCTTAGGCTACCCTGATAGACCAATTAGAGCATCCTTCTTCTGTGAGGAAGTCTCCCAGATGCACAGCACTCCAGCCACAGTCTCCATGTCTGACACCCACTTCATCAATCAGTGTTAGCAAGTTCTAGTTAAGGCAACACTTGTCAAGACAGAAGCTCTTTCTGCACCTTGTCTCCAGTCAGATGACAGAAACAAAGGCTTAAGTCTGGACCTCAAGCAGATTCTGTGCTACTGCACTTCACCTGAGCTGTAACACTGTCTTCCTGAAATAAACCCTGCTCGGGACTTCCCTGGTGGTCCAGTGGTTAAGACTCCACACTTCCACTGCAGGGGGCGTGGGTCTGATCCCTGGTCGGGGAACTAAGATCCCACATGCCGCACCAAGTGGCCAAAAAAATAAATAAATAAAATAAAAATAAAAACCCCTACTCAAGGAGATCCACTATGACCAGAAAAGCATGCTTCATTCCAACCTGGATTTCACTCCTTCTCTTCCCATTAGTAGCCAAATGTGTAATTCATCCATTGCTCTTTGTCTTGCTATAGGGGATTATGTATTAAACACAGATAGGTCGACTTTAAGCTCTAGAAGACTTGCAGTAAACACAATCCTGGTAAAAATCTGCAGCCTCTGGCAGACAGGCTCTGAGGAGTCCCTTCACCCTTTATTCAAGGAGATAATGCCTGGCCATCCTCATGCCACTTCTGCTTTACTTCCCAGCTATTGAGTTAGATAAATTTCCTAGTATCATTCCTCATAAATGCCATCCTCCTCATGGTTTAAGTTTTGTCACCCCTCCAAGAACACCTAGCATCCCACACATACCTTCTTTACAAAGACTTACAGTATGTCACAGTAGATCTTCTTCAGGGTCCCAACCCATAGCAATGAATAAGATTCTCAACTATAACATTTGGATTTACTGGCAATACCACTGGGGCTGATTTTCTGTCAGAAAGGAATATGATTAAAGGTCACACCTGGCTGTCATGACCCATAACTCTGCAGCAGGTCTCCACTGCTGCCATCATGGCATGAAACACGTGCCTCCCCTCAGCCTGGTTGAAGAAGGCGCTCGAGAACTGAGTAAGTGTCAGATTTATCCAGAGGACTTTTTAACACCAAGAGAGGTAAGGCCATGCATGGATCAGAGCTCCTGGCTCTCAAAGAAATCTCCCAGCAACAAGCTATCACCTACTGCATACCCTCCACTCTGCCAGCCCCTCTGCATGTCTTCCAGTCGAGACTAGCTTGTTTGAGACTTGGAATGGCCCATGGCCTCTCATGCATGTCTTTGTTGGATCTGTCATCCCCTGTCATCTCTTCCTATGATGCTACTAACTGCATGCTTATGTCCCACCCCCCATGCCCAATTCATATGTTGAAACCTTAACCTCCAATGGGATGGTATTAGGAGTTGAGGCATTAGGGAAGTGATTAGGTTTAGATGAAGTCATGAGGGTGGAGCCCCCGTAGTGTGATTAGTGTCCTTACAAAAGAGAGACTAGAGCTTGCTCTGTTTTTGCCTTAAGATACAGCAAGAAAGCAGCTGTTTATAAACCAGGAAGAGGGCTCTCACCAGACACCAAATCTGTCGCCACCCGGATCCTGGACTTCCCAGCCTCCAGAACTGTGAGAAATAAATGTTTGTTGTTTAAGCCACCCAGTCTATAGTATTTTTGTTACAGCAGCCCTAGCTAAGACATGCAGTAACCCAGGGTCTGATGTTGGCTACATCCCTGATTTCATCTCCCAGGTTAAGTCTGACATCCTGTCCAGATTTCTTCACCTTATGATCACTGGTTTTGCAATTGCCAGTCTTATCTCAGTATGCCCCTGAGCCATGATGTCACTGAGATAAAATACCTAAAGCTTTTAGAGGAGAAACACATTTTTGCCCCAGCCTATCTTCTATGTTTTACAGAAGATGAAACTGTACAGGTTAAGTGATATGCCCAACATCACAAAGTAAGTTGGTAATGACTAGAACCCAGGCTTTCTGACTCATAGAACAGTGATCTTTACACTAACCACGCCATCCCATTCTTAGAAAACATGTTCAGCAAAGGAGGGAGTGCCAAAGAGGATATATTGTTAAAATCTGAATTTGGGAACAAATGACTCATCTTGTAGGTTAGGTTCTGTTCTGGGAACAGAAGCATTGAAAAGAGATGATAATAGCTGGTGTTTACAGAGAAGTACATCCAGGTCTAATCATCTTTAAAAGTTTCTGCAAAACTTGTCAAACTAAGTCTTGATGGGATGAAAAAGATGATTTTTTTTTCTTTTTCTTTAAAGCCAAATAACCAATAGAAATGAGTTTCCACATTTCCTCAGTAGTCTTGCATGGAAAATACTTAAAACATAGTTAACATATTTGGAAGAGGAATCTCTTTACCAAGTGAGTTGTCCCAAGTCAGTGGGTGTGGAGGGGAGGATCTCTTGCTGTGTAAGCAGTCTCCAAAAGTCAAATGCCTGCCAATCTGTTCCCAAGTTGAGGTTCATTCTCAAGGTCAAGTATCTGTTGCTACACAGTGCCCCCCACTCCCCATCTGAGCCCTTCTCTCCACGGGAATCATCTCTCCAGGGTCAGGAGCAGCCTGGACACCATCATGATGAGCATTTTCATTCATTTATTTTTAAGGTGAGGAATATTAAATTCTGTATATTCATAAACCAAATCAAAAGAAGGACTAAAATTAAAACTCAGATATCCCGATTTCATTCTTTTCTTTTCTTTTTCTTCTTTCAATCTTGGTTGAGTCTTGAACATTTTTGGTGCTTTTCAAGTCAATTTTTTCCCACAGTATTTTGAGTATCCTCATCGACTATGTTGCTATGAAATCAATGTCTATACTTACAATGTACACCTAATAGAGGGCTCTCATTTAATAGGTCCATAAAATTTTACCCTCACGTTTTGTTCACTTGAAGTTCTTACACTGCTGGTTTAAGAGCTGTGAAGCATAGAGAAAAGATGCTGACAGGGATCTTAGAAGTCTATGATCTTTCCCCCAACTGGCTGAGGCAGTTTCCAAAAGGTTTAGCTTAGACCAATCTGGTCCTAGCAAATAATTTTCCCTGATGGTAATTACACATGCCTTAGTTAATACTTACCATCCTGTTAATTATAGACTTTGGCAATAAGATAAAAAAATAGTCCATGAGGTTGGAGTTCACTGTATGTTCTTCGTGCTGGTAACCAAACCCCTCCTGAATGATGGCAAAACTGTCAGGATTTAGAGTCATCAACTAAGGCATCACTCAGGGTGACTGCCAGCCAGAATCACTCATTAATCACAGTCTAGGGGACAAGTGGTTTTAACAGATGAAACCTGAAACTCAGGACAACATGAGAAGTGGTTTGAGATACACTCTCTGCTTCTCAGTGCACAACCTGCAATAAGAGATCCAGAATTTCTCTCCCATCTTAGCCAAACAAGTCTTTCACAGCTTCATTCCAAGTCTGAGTGCAATTTTTCTTAGTTGACTGTTTCTTTCATTACAAGACATCATGTGCGTGTTTAGGGTGCAGATGTATAATGACGGGACTATTACCAGGTGAACCATCCATCCTGGCTTTCCCGGGATAGACTTAGTTTAAAGCCTGTTGTCCCAGGATAATTGTCCCTTTCATTCACACCAGTTTTAACAATACATTATACTGTTCAATTACCCATTACTAACGACCAGTAATGTGGAATCCTTCCATCCAGCACTGGTCATACTAACAATTTGATCTTTGAAAATGTTTTCCTTTCACTGAGCATCATTTTGATTGATGTTTCTTTCCAGATGGGTTTGTTGCAGCTGTGCTCTTCTGGAGCTTCTTTCCTGTGTTCTATATTATCGTTTCAGACCTCGGTGATACGCGATGAAGCCTACATAATTCCGTTTTCACCTCTGATGCTCTTAATCAAGTGAAAAAAAATTGTAAGTGATGGTAATCAATGTAAATATGGCCATCTTTTGGATCATCTCAGCCTAGAATTACATTGGAAGAAATATGAGTCTAACAACTAAAAATAATTAAAGAACATTTACATTTTTACAGTGGTCTATGAAAAAATGCCGAAAAGCATAGCTTTCATTACGTTTAATGCTGCACATTTCCCCACTTTGCTCACACATAGTCTTTCTTCCCCAGGAATTCAATAAGGGGAAATCCAAAAGATTGTCCTTGGGTCTTCCCTGGTGGCGCAGTGGTTGAGAGTCTGCCTGCCGATGTAGGGCACACGGGTTCAAGCCCTGGTCTGGGAGGATCCCACATGCCGCGGAGCAACTGGGCCCATGAGCCACAACTACTGAGCCTGCGCATCTGGAGCCTGTGCTCCGCAACAAGAGGGGCCGCGACAGTGAGAGGCCCATGCACCGCGATGAAGAGTGGCCCCCGCTCGCTGCAACTGGAGAAAGCCCTCGCACAGAAATGAAGACCCAACACAATCAAAAATAAATAAATAAATAAATAAATTAATTAATTAATTTACCAAAAAAAGATTGTCCTCGAGGGATTTCATCTCAGCCTGATTCAGAGTACGTACCACAAAATTAGAGCAATTTCAATCCTTGAGGATTGCCAAAAGAATGCAACTGTAGTCGGGGATTTTCCATTAAAGAGATTATCAAATGACTTTGATAAAACTAATGAGAACTGTGCCTGTGTGAAGTATAAAGACAGAACCAGAATGAAGGACCAGCAGAATTCTTTTAGCGAGATCTAAAGAATAATTGGAATCAATCATTTAGAATGGCATGCAATCAAGTGGTGAGAGAGGAAAGGAATGGCCACTTCATCAGTACCTTCCAAAACTGGTAGAAGACACCAAAGCCCTCTTCTGTCACATACAACTCAGAGCCAGGTGTCATCTCTATCCTGTGATTAACAGACCCAGAGAGATTCATGCACATCCCAAGGTCACACAGGCCCCATAAGGGACATAAAATGACTGCTGAGTTCTCAGCATGATGAACCCTTGAGTAGTAAGACGGGAAGACTTCACCTGCCATGTGTCATCTTGAACAGACTGATAATTTCTGAAGAAAATGAAAGTACACAAGTATCCAGGTATCTCAATAAAATTGGCTCAAATTCTCTTCCTTAGAGCCCAAAGTCAGTACAGGGCTCACAACATTTTTCATATACCTTCCTAATTTTCCAGAAATGTGGTTTATTTCTTTCAACTGAAAAATAGAAGAATTTTAAGATTAATCAAGGTACTACATTTAGGAGGTAGCCCAAAAGTGAATTGGAACTTCTCATCTGCATGGGGCTGTCACCTACAAATCAGAATGTTGCTAGAGAAAATTGTGGCAACCTAAAAGGCAGATGAGAAAGGATACACTGGCATAATTAGAGCATGTATTCTAGAAGGCCGTTCTTTCATGACAAGGACATAATTTGACACTGGTCTATTCTAATCCATGTACTATGGAGCTGAATTTTGACCAAGGGTTGCTGAATCTCATAGGACAATTCTCAGTGATGATGAAATAATGGATGTAAACAATTTTAGCTAATCTCACAGTTCTAATATAGTAAATCTGTCCTTAAATTTTTTTGGATCAAACTGTAGGTCCCTTTGGAATAGTAATAACTTTAATGAGAGTAGAGATACTTTAATAACTGTTGATTGACAAAATAATATATGTACATATAGATTCAGAGATCATTTTCAGAAACTCCAAAGTCCAGAGGGTGGGACTATTGAGGCAGATCACATTATATAATTATAGTTCAATCTTACAACTATTTTTGATCACTTTTCCACGTGCATTTGATTGTCCTGCTAGGATCATACAACCATTTTAATAGCTTTAGAACCCAAGTTCTGGCCCCCATGTTATTTGCAATGTCTTGCTGCTTTGTCACTTAAAACAGTGGATTAACAGCAAAACACATGGAGTTAAAGATGCTATAAACCAGAACAGACTCACACTTACCTTTAATTTAGTGACCCATTTTAATAATAAGTAATAATAATGCAAAGAATTTTATTTACTGAACACCCACTACTTACAACATACAAACCATACGTTTATAACATCCACCTGTTTTCTTCACAACAAATCTGAAAGCAAATATTATTATTAACTATTCCTTTTTTCCATATAAGGAAACTGAGCCTCAGAAAGCTCAGCAACTTTCTCAAGGTAACACAGGGAGCACATAGTAAGACAGAAGTTTAATCAAGGTTTTTCTAATCGCCAACAGGATGTATTATTATTCACTATGTCACTCTGTGACTGGTAAGACGCAAATAACATAAGTATAATCCCGTGAGAGCAGTCTATTTAACCATCAGAATTACTTATTTATATATAATTAATTCACATATTAAGTACAAATTACATTTTTCTAGATTAAAATACAGTCTAGGAACCGATGAGAAGCAAACAGTTTACAGGAGTGAATGCATGTGTTTAGCCTAGTTTAAGTTATTACATGTGCCATACTACTTGCTTTTATGCTTAGAAAGTTTATCTTTGTTTTTCCGGAACCTTATGATTCCCAAAAGAAAACACAAGTAAACAAATCCATCGTAAATTGTCCTTGCTTTGGAAGTTTTGTGATGCCCATCAGTTGAAATCTTTAATGTTTTTAACTGGTTAGAATAAAATGAAAAGTAACAAAATTACTTTTAAAAATCAGACTTTTCGTTTATTCTTCATCCAAATGAATGAAAATGTGCTGCATAAAGAGTAAGATTGAACTTTAGCCTTCCCCTGGTTGATATGGATGAAAAAAAACAGCACCCAACCATATTTCTTCATTGTTTGGACAAAAACAAAGTCATTCATACTATTTAGGAATGTCTGTATTTTAAAGTTCATATTTAATGTCTAAAATAACTTAAAATGCATAGTTAAGATTAAAAAATAGTTGATAAGTTTGAGGATATTTTTCAGTAGATCCATGATCAGTATCACTCCTTGTTTTGTGTGTCAGTTTTTATATAGTGGTACCATTTCTATTCCATGTGTTTCCACATTATGTACCAACTCATGGAACTTAGACAGAAATGCCCCGTTTCTGTCCTCTGGGAATTTACTCAACTTCCAGAGTCCCTATTTCTAAAAAGGGTACCAGCATTCTTTTGATCCTCTGTCTCCACCCAAAGCTATTTTTCATTCTGCCTCTTCATTTATACAAGTTTTACCCATCGTTCATTGTTTAATCTGTCTCTGTCACCTCCAGAACATCTCTTGTATCTTCCTGACTCATGTCCAGCCTGGATTTTTTTTTTTTTTTTTTTTTTCTCTCTCATCTCTTAGAGCACACACAATCTACATTCCAATATGTACCACTGGATAGAGAATTAGAGCATTCTAGAGATATCATGAATTTTATAAGATCATCCAATATAACACCTTCAGTTTTAGAAATGAGTAAACTGAGGTTCAGAGATGACAAATAACTTTTTCAATATTGCCTACATAAGCAAGTTTCTGAACAGACTTTATAAGCCAGTGTTCTTTCTCCCATGCCAGTGGCTATAAACACTTATCACACCACGATATTTACTTACGTGGAGACAGTCTAGAAAAGTGTTAAGAGCATGGACTCTGGAGTCAAGCTATTAGAGTTCAAATCCTAACTCCACACCCTGATACTTCTGATACGTTGGTCAATGAATCGATATATATTTTTTAATTTATTTACTTAATTTATTTATTTTTGGCTATGTTGGGTCTTCGTTGCTGCACGCGGGCTTTCTCTAGTTGCGGTGAGTGAGGGCTACTCTTCATTGCGGTGCGCAGGTTTCTCATTGCGGTGGCTTCTCTTGTTGCGGAGCACGGGCTCTAGGCGAGTGGGCTTCCGTAGTTGTGGCACGTGGGCTCAGTAGTTGTGGCTTGTGGGCTCTAGAGCGCAGGCTCAGTAGTTGTGGCGCACAGGCTTAGTTGCTCCGCGGCATGTGGGATCCTCCCGGACCAGGGCTCTAACCCATGTCCCCTGCATTGGCAGGCCGATTCTTAACCACTGAGCCACCAGGGAAGCCCAATGAATTGATATTTATAGCCATCTCTAGACAGAGCTTATGTTTCATTTGGCAATCATATATCTGACAAACTTTTATTGACCAACTGCTATGCGTCAGGCTCTGCCAGGTGCTAGGAATGCTAGGAGAGAGTCGTGATTCCAGCCCTCAGGGAATCAGGCATCCAAAAGAAATCACATGAAAGGTAGCATAAAAGAGGTGTGTCAGAAGAACAATGGCAGTGGAGGGGCAAGGAAAGCAGCCAGTGCACCAGGGCAGGTCAGGGAGGCTCCACAGGGGAAGCAGCCCTAGAATGGATCCCTCCACAGTGAGTAGCACCCCAGGATTGACAAAGAATAGCCCCTAAGGAAATGTTTGCTAAATGGATGAATGGCATGTGTCTCCCCTGCGCCAGAAGAGTAGAAAATAGATACTTGAGAGAAACACCTGAAAAAAAAAAAGGCATTTCTCTCTCTATGATAGACTCGAGCTGTATAGAAAGAGCCCTCACTTATCCAGGCAATAACCATTTACTGAACCTTCCACGAGGCTGTCAGATTGTATGAAGCAGCAGAGCCTCCAAACAGCTCTCTGCACATAAGGCTAGAAGTTTGTATAAAACTAGACAAAACTAGTTCCTTCCAAATTTGAGGTCTGCAGATGTATTTCTTAATACACTTTTCAAAACCTCAAAGATCCTATCTACTCAGTAGCAAGACAAACCCAGGGGACACCTCTTCTGCTGCACGGAACAATACCCCTGAAGCGCCTTTCTTGAGACAATCAAGCAGGCTCTGCTCTGAGGGAACGTCTGGTGTGATGTGCACACCTCCTGCCAAGCAAATTCTATCACGGACGCCATGAGTGGACTGGAATATCTCAGAAAGGACCTTTCCCTTTTAAAAGGTCACTGAGCCAAACACAATAAAACTGTCTACTATAGCACGCTCTTCTTCCAATTGGCATGCTTCAAAAGTGCATGAACTGAGGAGATTCTTTGCGCACCACACCTGGCTAAGAGGCTTTCTGAATTTCAACATCCTCTTGGGTACTCGTATGTCTGTCATGTAATCTCACTCTCGGAAAACTCTGTTCTCTCTTCTGGAACCTCCTCCTGCTTCTGTTTGGCCAGATTTTATTTTTACAGTGTCTCCCTGTGACTTACATTTTAATATGACACAACATATTTCACACCAGTGACAGGGGCATTTTCTATACCGTCTTCTGTAGAGCAAGACTCTTTCAAAAGTTCGCCTGGCCAACAGCTACTTACTATGCCTCTTCCCTTTTCCTGCCTAGCTGTGTGCATTCACCAAAATCAAATGCACTGAAATGTGATTTTCCTAGTTGTGAGAGGAGAAAAAAAATAAGAAAGTGAATAGCAGATGACTGGAAGCCTCAGAGTGCTTTCATTCATGGTCACCTACAGTGTCTGCTTTAACACATTGCCACTGAAAGGGTAGATGGTATGCAACGCTGTACGTGACAAACCAGTGTAAGGGCTAAGTTCTATTTTTACGGATCATAGGAAAAAGGGATCAAGTCTGCACTCGTCTGTAGCTGTTGTGTCTTGGGGGAAACGTGTACATATTAGGTAAGTAAAGAAAGTTCAGAAACAAATGTGATCGCAAAATGATATATTGAAAAATAGATATTTGCGGCAAGAGAAATCCCAGAGATCAGGACTGTACTGCATACTCAGAAGTAATATGATATCAGAGGTAAGTATGCTAATAATTGGCCATAGGTCTGGTGCTTTAAAGAAAGTATTTTACGTCCTAAAATATCCCCAAACAAAGCAAAACCAAAAACAAACAAACCACAGTCCAAAGATTCAAAATCCATCCATTCATTTATAGTTTCAGTGATGATTTAGTTATGTAATTACTGTAATTCAGGAAGACAGTACATTTGCCTCTACTCCTTTCAGAGATTCTACTAAATTTTTATCTATTAAATTTATTAATCGATTTATATAAATATTATATGTGGACATATTATTTGTACAACATAATAGGACAAAAAGGAGTAAATGCGTAACAGCAAAGAAGAGTGAGCATTGTCATGATGGTGATGCAGGCAGAAGACGACAAGGGAGTATGATTAAGAACAGGGAGAGGAAGCCACAGTCCAAAATACGCTGTAAGGCAACCAAGAGTTGGTGGGGCATGTCTACACGGGAATCTCAGGGGATGTAAGAAATTAAAGGTGTGACTGAAAACAGAACCCAACGTCAGTTCTGTATATGAAACAGCTATGTATACTGTTCTCTTCCTCACCACATTTCCTCCATTCTGGATCCCAGGAAACAAACAGCTGGATTAATCGCAAGCAAATAATAAAATACTACTAATAGGACTACAATTACTACTAATAATAAAATAATAACCCAAAATCAAAATCCAGAACAATATAAAAGAAAAATTATAGACAGCGCTTCTCTAAAATAACTGAACAAACTCTGAGGAGAAAGACAAGGTTTTTGTTAGATGTTGGCATCTGAGAATAACAGTTTTCTCATTCTCTTATGGTGGAGACCCCCTGATATCAAATCATACCTCTTTACTCAAATGTGATACCTGATCACCCTCCCCTCTGTCTTTTAATCCCAGAATTTCCACTCAGGATAGAAATTTTAAGGATAAACAGTTCTATAAGAGCAAAAGAAAGCCACAACAGTCAGCTATTTTTTCCTTTACTAATCAGGCAATCAAGCAACACCATAATATTAGGCAATCCAACAGCATTATGGATAAATACTAAGATAGGCAGGCTGGAAAACACAGATAATGTAAGAAACAGGAAAAAAAAAAAAAAACCCACCTCTGATAAACTTAGACAAACTGGAGAAGCCATTACAACCAAAAAGTAAAAACAGAACTTTTTCAAAGAGAATAATTAAAATAGAGAACAAGAAAGCATACTTAGAAACTAAAAGCATGGTCATTGAAATAAACGAGTACAGTAGAAAGCCTAAAGATACAGCCAAGGGGCGCTCACAGATATAGACTAATGAATAAAGGCAGAAATTATGAGAGATGATACATCTGGAAGGTCTAATATCCAAGTACTAGGAGCCACAGAAAGAAAAGAATGAAAACGGAGGAGAGCAATTATTAAAGAAATGATAGAAACAAAAATCACTTAGCTGAAGGAAACCATGCATCTACAAAGAAACCTCACTGAGTGAATATCCTAAGTGAAAAAAGAGCCTCAAGTATGTCACTAAAAACATATAAACACCTAAAATACTGAGATGATCCTAAAAGTTTTCAGAGAAAAATAGGAGGCATTAGACTCTGCCTGGTACCCGAGTTCTCATCAACATCAACAATGTTCAAAAGAAAAGCTCTTTCCAACCTAAAATTCTATACTCAGCCAAAGTATCACACAAATATGAGTGTGTGCAAGAACCAGGATATTTACCTCCCCTAGTCTTTTTCTTAGGAGTTACTTTATGATGATGCATTATAATAAAATGAGAGGATAAGCCAAGGAATAGGTAGATACTGAAATAGCAGATTTAACCAAGAAGAACAATATGAAACCCAGGATGTGCATCAGGTCTAGGAGCTGGGGAGTCCAGGATGGAGCAGGAAAGAGGGGGACTCTGGGAAGGAGATTCATGGGTGCGAGGGAGGGCAGAGAAAATAGACTCGATGATATCATGGAGAGTAAAAAATATATGAGGGTCTGATAAAGGAAAATAGAATAATAAATGAGGCTTAAGGGCTTCCCTGGTGGCGCAGTGTTAAGAATCCACCTGCCAATTCAGGGAACACGGGTTCGAGCCCTGGTCCGGCAAGATCCCACATGCTGCGGAGCAACTAAGCCCGTGCGCCACAACTACTGAGCCTGAGCTCTAGAGCCCGTGAGCCACAACTACTGAGACTGCGTGCTGCAACTACTGAAGCCCACGCTCCTAGAGCCCACGGTGGGCAACAAGAGAAGCCACCACAATGAGAACCCCACGCACTGCAACGAAGAGTAGCCCCCGCTCGCTGCAACTAGAGAAAGCCCACGTGCAGCAATGAAGACCCAATGCAGCCATAAATAAATAAATGTATTTTTAAAAAAATAAAAGAGGCTTAATTTTAAGCAAGTGACAGTGTCAGAACAAAATCAGTGACTTTAACTTCAATGTTAGGAATCTTTTCTTTTCAGTGAACTAGGGGTCATGACATTGGACTCAAAAAAAATGTAATCCTATCATATTTCTTGACCTAACACTAAATGACATTTATGTGGTCATAATAATGTTAATACTGTTTACTGTTTTACATTTAAAGTTAACCTTTGGGCAAAGACTTGGTTAAAAAATACATTTTTAATGTAAAGTGAAAATATCAACAAGAAAAAGAGTGATTGACAGAATTAGGACCTGAAATGAGAGAGAAAAAGTTGGGAAAAATGTGTCGGACTAAGGTTCCCATTGTATCTTGTAGAGAATAAAAAGAGTGTTGCAAATGATCTGAATAAGAAAACAGCTTTAAGATTCTACTTAAAGCTTATAATTATCTTACAGTTGCATTCATATAAGGAGAAAAAGTATTAATAAAGGAAAGAAGGTGAAGTACAAGTGAGCAAAAATCCATCTTTCAAATTACAGAGTGAACTGTCTAAATCTGGTCAGTCAAAAAATTACTGAGCTCTCTACCAAATTGCCTAAAATAATAATCAGTAAAAAATTCAAAATAAATTTTAAAAATGTCTCTAGGGAGTAAGAATGGAATGTGGAGGGTGGAGCAGGACACTCGTTTCTCATCAGCAGAACTTGGGCACTACTTAGCGTGTGAACTGGCATGTAATACTTTGATAATAAGTAAATAAGTACTTGTGTCGATAATACCTTTCATAGTAATTATTGAGTGCACTGAATGTTTTTTTATGTGCAACACATTAATTTTACCAGATACTAGTATAAAGTGGGATCATTATTTATTTTACAGGCTGTGTATAACTTTTCTATATGGGGACACATAGACATTTATATTTATCATATATATCCTTTATATGTAGGCATTTCTCTTGAGTTACAGTTTTCAGTATCTGAAGTTTTTCTTCTTTTTCTATCAAATTTCACCATTAGCAATTAAATAACCTGGATTAAATATAGTCCTTACCTATGTTATTTTTTTAATGCAAAATCTATAAAAGATATAAATACTGGGAACCTAAGGATTAGGTGGCATTCACTAAAAGGAGGATTAATAGCCCAAAAAGGCAAGGTGAGGAACTGTAAAAATATTTTGCTTAGTTCACTATTTCAATAAGGTCCTTTATCTTCATAGACTTTTAGTTTTAGAATGAAGTACTTAGCTTATAATCACACAGAAAAAGTGAAAAGTTCAAAAAGACTGAACTGATACTTAACCCAATAACCTAGAGGACAGGGAATGTTTACCAAACCAGTCTCTTGAAGTTGGAAGTTTAACAAACACAGAGGGGCCGGGTGGGGAGTGGTAAGAGTCTCTAACCATAAAACGTCTCACTCAGTCCTCCTGATGTATCTTGTTTTTACAAATTCACACCCAGTGGCCCATATTAATGAGGTGGCGATTAAATCACAAGCCTAGTCAGAAGCTGAAGGATGACTTTAGGACAAATGTTTACCGTTCCAGGCCATGTGCAAACCTTTGAACCTTTGTGAAGTTCAAACATGCAGGACTCGGTGTAAAGCATCAGGCCATTTTCCCACTGTAGGGCTCAATACAAAATAAATGGGAAAAGAAAATCAATAACTGATCAAGTACAATGTCATTACGTAGATACAGTTTCAGAACTCCAGATTATCTTAATCTTTGCATATCAACACACTCTTTCTTTAAAGAGATCTACTCTCCCAAGTACTAAGTACATGTCATATTGGATTTGGAAAATACATCGATCAGATTTGGTCATGGGACAAAGATAACATGCGACTATTCTGATTTTTGCCATCTTTATTTTGAAGAAGCTGACATCTTTGGAGCTGGGTACACGGAAACTATATTGGCTGACGCTTGGTATATCTCCAGTTGTTTTAGGAGATAGCAGAAGACTCTGCAACCATCCCATGAATGACTTCTAACACCTCCTGGAAGTAGTCTATTCATTTATGCTAAAAGTATTCTCATCCTCCCAAGTCATCTCAGAATCTGTTTATTATCACCAAAAAAGGAGAGTCTACTTTTTACTTCTTTGGGATTTCTTCGTTAATTTTTTCAAAACAAGCCTTATTCTCATTTTAACCCACATTAAATATCATGGGCAAAGAATAATATTATTTCCCTTGGGTCTCACAATCCTACTTCTTTTGCCATTTTGGGAAATGAAGCAAAGAAATAGAAGTGTTTTCAATGCCGGGGGGCTGCAATGAGTTGATTTCCAGGATTTGAAAATAAAGGATATGATTAAACAAATGTAGAGTTAGACCAATAAACTATACATGTTTGATTTGAGCATTTGGCAATACCCCCAAATGCCTATAAAGATTATATGGAAGTGAGCTTAGGGCTGCAGGGCTGCAACGTGATTGAGATTGGATGAATTGATACTCTGGTAGACCAAAGCCCAAACAGTTGTATCATGCCCCACCCCCTTTTTTTTTTTGGAGAGAGGAAGTTGGTCAACAAAAGCATAGGAAAACAAAAGGAAGAAAACAAACATTGGATGTTCACTTTGGTTTAGGGAGTAACACAGTAGTTTTCTTGGCAAGGCCAGCCTGGTAGAGGGGTGAATGTTAAAACCATCTCAGTTGGAAGATCAACTCGTTCCCATTGTCTTGAATCCATACTGTCTAGCAATTTTCAGGAAGCTTGGCACCCTACGTCCCTAATGTATAGGGAGAGAATGAATTTGTCAGGCCAACTCAAGTGATGTTCTCATCAGACAGATGCATTTCTCTTTATAAATTGATAAGCTGGCATTCTGATTATAATTTAGATTCCCATGCTGCTCATCTACGGGGAGAGGATTCTGTAAACCATTGTTGACTGAAGCACCATAGCCTATGTAACAGTTATACTGATGGTTGTAAATCAAAACCTTGGCATTCTGGTTTACATTTAATACAGTACATAAGCTGTATGACATGAATCTGATTCTGAATGGAACCAGCCTTACCTAATCTGCTAACAAAAATCACAACTCTCAGCCTATAGTCCTGGGGGAATATGACCCTGCACCATGTCACCAAGGAAAATACCACCATGTAGGGTCTATCTGGGTAGTCAGCACCCAAGCAAGTTTTCCATTCTCTGATTATACCCATGAGTTAAAAGATATAAGGAAGAAGTATTATTTTAAAACAGCCAATTACACAGCTATCCAAAGTAAGAAAATGTGTGAAATTATGTAGTATGCCTTCCCAGGGACTTTGTGACAAAGGGAAAGGGAGGGAAGAGAAAAATATGGACTCAGATTATATAATTTGCCAAAAGTGGTTACAGTAACTTTAGGTTCTTCCATATTTGTCTTCTGAGAAATGCTCTGCCTTACTGGAATCTCTAAAACAGCAGCTAGATTTTCAATGGAATTGCATATGAAGAAATAGAGTGGGGAGGGAGCTTAGTCAAGACCCTTAAGCATAGATCTTTTATAATGATAGATCTATTATACTGATGCCCTGGGGGAAATTACTTAATTTTGAATGGAGCTGACCAGTGACAAACAGGAAATTCTTGCACTTAGCATAGTAACTAGACATTGAAATATACTGTATGCAGAAAAAGATTTTTCTCCTCAAATGTTACGCACAAAACTATTCACCTCAAAACTATCACGGATTGTGTCTTTATTCCTAAACTTTTGAGGAAGAATAACAACATTCCAGCAAGCTGGAACAAAACATGGACGTTGAGGCTGCTTTTAGCAATACATCTGCTTTGCAAGAGAAATGGGTGCTTTTGAATCAGTAAACACCTGAAGGTCTACCTGAGACAGAGATTATACCAAAGAGACAAAGAAAGATAGGGTAGGTGATGCCAATTCCTTGATATATCAGAGTGTTTCTGATTACTTTCTGCCTGAGTTACCCAGTGAATTGCTACCGTGTAGCACTTGACCTATAAGACAGCAACAGTCCTAACACCATATCCAGCAGATAACTCTGAGGATAGAATGGAACTTTCAGAACGTGGTCAACTTTTCTCTGGTTTTGCTCACAACTTCCAAGTATGATTATCTAAATGCTTTTAAAAATAATATATTATTAATTGATGTATTTGTGTAGCCAGGGACTTAAAGTTTCTGTTAGTGGTTGCAGGCCACACCCATCACCCCCTTGACTGATTCTTACTGCATTTACTGTCACATGCAATTGACCCTTTATTCAGTAATCATATTCATCCATTCAATGTGCTAGCTGAAAATTTTGACAACACCCTTGGGGATCAAAAGATAAAGACACTGACAACTGTCCTCAAAGAACTCAGTCATATTCTATGCTCTGATTACCACCGCAGCACAGTGTGGCATTTTATCAGACCGCTGGACACAGAGTAATGCCATTAGATTTTTCCCATGTCTATCCATTATTTTCATAGCTACCTTGGAAATTTCCGTATATATCATAGTATCCAACATTGTGGTGGGGCAAAGGAAGCCTTCCAACAGTTCTTTATGTCTTATCAAGAGATAAAACACTATCTTCAAATTTAAATGGAGGAACATACAGCACACATGGTCAAGGTGCTGTGATACACAGCATTTTAACTTTTGATATTAGCGTTTTATTCATTCATTCATTCCTTTTTCATAATACGTCTATACTACTTACAATCAGAAAAAAATAACCAATAAAAATTAGATAGATGAAAGTTAGTGATAAAGAACTGGTAATAGTTTTAAATGTGTTTGTGTTGCCCCACAAAAAACATAGATGTAGTAATCGTCACAGAGTTTAAAGAAAATTTAGCTTGATGGGGAAAAAAAATTCCTGAGCAGCCTGAGAAAGAAAACCACTGCTCACCATGACTCCTCATCATTCTTTTCTACTCATGTATCCCACCTACAGAAACTGTTATAACAACACGATGCAGTAAAAAGCCCTTTTCAATTCACCTTTAATCCCTGACCCTTGTTATGTCTGTCACTTTTAATACATGTGCTCTCTCCATGGTATTAGCTGACATGTTTGATAACTAAACACATCATGTCAGAGGCCACCCAGTAGCTTACATGATGAAAAGAAGTTTGATCCCCAAAACATGACCCCCTCATCCTGGTTGTTCAGTTCAATTCTAGTGCTGCAATTATTACACAAAGCCGAGCAGCCAAGTGATCCAGTGTGTGGAGCTGAGCTCAATCCAGAGTTCCTGAGGGCTTTTCTTATTAGTTTTATCCTCTACCTATGGTTACTAGTGAAAATATTATTTCATTCATTTATTCATTCACTCATTCGACATATGTTTGTAAAACATGTAACTACTAAACATTGTGCTCAACTTGGAAGATTCAAGGTAAACAAACTGAAATGCACATGCCCTCATACACTTTGGGCCAACTAGGGATACTCAGTGACCACGGAGCATCATTAACATAGTCAATCCAACTAGTATGTCATCCAGAGGAATGTGAGAGAACATAAATAATAAATATTATGGCAAATTAACTGTGATTTAGGGGTTTTCATTTTTGTGTTAACCTATTTTAGCTAGCTCTCTGCTATGCACTAAAGCAAGGTAAGCAAAGTATTGTTCCACATTTCTAAATCCAAGACAGAACTTGGATCGATTTTGTTTACCCACGCAAAATTAGATTTCTGAACCATACAACTTGCTAAAATACAGACTCTTAAATCTATAGACAAGGTGAATGATTCCTAATTTGTTTTCATAGATTTGAAAGTGTAAAGAACTTGAATTAGCTGCATAGCATAAAGTTGTATAGCATAAAGTTAACCCAACAATATGGCTATTACAGAGGTGGGACTTGAAATCGTCTCATCTTTGATTTCTCTCCTATTTTCCAGACCTATTTGTATCCTACAACCTACTCAGTCCTCCCACCTGTATATAGCACAGACCCATCGACTCAACATCTCAAAGTCACTTGCATTTCCTTCATAAGAACTAATTACTCTTCCTCTTGTGTATCACATTGCTTCAACCCACGGAGATACCAGTACAGGAATCAGGATACCATGCTGAGTCTTCCAAGTCCAGTAAATTCTATTCTTTTAGTATCTTTCCAGGCTGACCACTTCGCCACCTCCCCATTTCAAACATGAACTATCTTTCTTGAACTTAAATGCCTACATTGTAAGGATCAACTCCAAACCACAAAATATGCCATAAAACAGCTCACATATCCCGGTCCTTGCCTCTGAACCCACCCACAACCCTCAACAAATCTCCTACCATTT
Organism: Eubalaena glacialis; assembly: GCF_028564815.1. Classification (NCBI taxonomy): domain Eukaryota; kingdom Metazoa; phylum Chordata; class Mammalia; order Artiodactyla; family Balaenidae; genus Eubalaena; species Eubalaena glacialis. Next base: position 25,776,076 of record NC_083735.1, on the reverse strand, counting down.
CTATCCTCATACCCTGTGATCCAGGAACAGATGTTTTGCAATTCCTAGACACCCCATTCTCTCTCTTCCTGGAGTTTCACATAAGCACTTCCCTTTGCCCTTCACCTGGCTGAGTTTGCTGGCAGGTCATGAGTCTGCTCAGGTGTAATTCTTTGAGGAAACTTCCTTACCCTCTCTGCCCCACTAGTGCCAAACTCTTTCAGTTAGATGCCCCTCCTCTGAGCTCCTACAGCACTTTATTAACAACACAGCTGTGACATCCCATACTGCAGGATCTGTTTACTTCTTTGTTCCCTAACATGAGATGGGTCCCTACTGCATACACTGGACCTAGCAAAGGATATTACACATCATTGGTAGTTAATACGTATTTTAAAATACATAAACTAATAAAACATCCTTTTATATCCATTCTAGAAAATACTTACTCTTTACTCACATTCATTAAAGAAAAAAAAAGAGAATTGAGGAACAAATATTTGGATGACTTAAACACAAGGGCAGCTACTGCTTTCACTGGCATCTTTGTTAAGCCATGAGGCTTTGTGGATTTTATAATGGAGAACATGGAGCTACTCCATATTAGACTTTTCCAAAAGAATTATGACCTCCCTTCTTATCCTCAAACAAAAGCACTAGAATATAATACTCTCTAAAGGCATAGAGTTGCATGGATTCAGACACTCCCTAAGTACCCAGAAATCTTCTCCATTCTCTTCTCAATACCCTATGACTTTTTCATTTTCTACTCTGAATGTCCTTTCTCTACATTAGAAAGCATCTATCTCAGTGCTATAAATCACACTTACTCATACTTATTGATGATAATTTCAGCTTAACTCATTGCCCATGATGGCCATCTTGGTCTCTCTCTGCATCGCAAACTTTCAACTTCACTCATCGCTTTGTTCCCTCTATGTCAAATTCTCCAAAGATGGCATCTTATCTTTTCAAACAAGGAAGCCCATGTCAAAAGTTCCCGGCCAGCCTACCAAAGACTGGCCACCATACTATTAGTTTTGGGCAGGAGGAGGGGAGGGGACTGCAAGAGGGGTGAGGTCACGTGATCTGTCCAGAGTTTTCTCCTCAGCAGAGAGAAAACTGTGTCTGATGGGGTGTGTGGGAAGGAGGTATTTGAAAGAAGCTGCATGTGGAGGGATGGGGGTGGGAAGGTGGCAGGTATTTTTTAGTCCACTTGTGAAAGAAAAATGTTTCTGACCAATGTGGATCTCACTTTCTGGTAGTAATCACCATTCTTACCTCCTATGAATTTTTTAGTAATATTTGTCACTTTCCTAGAACGAAAAGGAATCCCTAGTATTCCAGAATGACAGAATCCCACTTGGCAGTGGAGTTCCCAAGGAGCAATAAAATCTTAACTCATTGAAGGTGTGATCTCACAGGAGCCTGAATGGAAGTTGCCCCCTGGCTGCATCCTAACCTTTTATATTATTTGTTTTGTTTCCTTAGTGAAAGCAGATACCAACTGACCTAATGCCTTTTTACTTTCTCTTAAATAATATTTCTTTGAGCACTTACTATACGTCTTTATATAAATCACCTTATTTAATTTTTACAATATGTGATGACAGATTTTAGCTTAGTTTTCAAGATAAGGAGGCTCTTTGTAATCTATATTCCTAACTAACTACAAGCTATTTCTTACTATAATGTTTGTACAGAGAGTATTCTCTAGGATGGATGTGAAGAACCACCTCATTCATTATCACACCACTAATAACTGGTAAACTTTAGATCCCAAACCATCTCTGTCTGATGACTGCGGTCATGCTCTTAAATATTACACAGCACTGGGAAAGCCTCAGAGCTGATTGCAAGACATGTAGAGATAGGTGCAGGCTGATTGGAGGGCCTGCAATGACACTTCATTTCAGAAATTCTCTACTCCAGTCTAGGACCCTAGATAACAAATAATCATTTTCACTTTCATTAGTAAAGACTTATAGAATTCATAACCATCTTTCAGAATCTTGGTCTTGGATTTGTTTAATATTCTATAAATGCCCAATTTCCTTTTAAAGAAAGTATTGAATTTTCTACTCCACGAATGTCTACCATATATAATTGCAAATATTTGCAATTAAATATCACTTCGATGTAGTCAAAATTCAGTTATAAGATTTTTTTTCTAAAACTAAGGAAAAGAAGATAAGTTTTCTTAACCTGCTGTTTAAACTAAAACTGACTAAATCTGTGACATCTTATCAGAAATTAGCCAGGAGCTTAATGAAAAAAGCATGCCAAGGTTTCTGAGTTTTACCACCTGCCTTCACCAGGGCTTTCAATTCCCACAGAAAGAATGGGAATCTGACATCTAGATGACTGGAGTCACATAGGATCATAACAGTATGAAATATACTTAATATATGTCACAAATCTTTCATAAATTTAGAATGCTAATGCTTAGGAAGGGATTAAATACAGTCCATGTCGGATACCAAGCTCTGCAGAACTGCATAAGTAATCCATTTCTCAGAGTTTTCTTAGCTTTGGAGAGGCTTTTAGAGCATCAAAGCTGAGCAAACATTTTGCAAATGAATCTGGCCCTGAGTGATCCAGTGTTAAATTCAGATCATTAGTGGAGGAGAAGCTGCCTCTCATCTCAAGAGAAGCTTTGCAATCTTCAAGTTCTTTAAATATTCACCTGGCAAAGAGGAGCCTGAAGAAAGCATGCCAGAATCCACAATGGAGGTGCAGAGGATCTCCTTCAAACTTTCTATTAGGCCTTTCTTAAACCATCTCAGACGATCAAGAATCTACACTTCTCTTACAGAGACCTGGAGAATGACTCCACGGCCAGCCACAGTCATGATTTCCAGCAGGGTGAAAATTTTCTCGGTAGGAAATTCTTCCTTACAGCACTTCTTAATCCCTCATGGTACGACTGATGAGCATTTCCTTTTCCTATATCCATTGTTAATAAGGAGAACAACTATTCACCATTTATCTGAATGGTTTACTAGCTGCTTTGAACTGTACTTCTGCCACGGTAAATACTCCCAGATGCTTTCCTCTTTTCATAGGGGTATGAGAATCACACAAAATTGTTCAGAAATGTCAGTAGGGTGAAATTTATCCTTGCCCAAAGAAGTTTTAAAACCACACAAATGAAAACACTGATCCCTTTTCAAGTCTCTGAAAACTGAATGTTCTTGGTGAATATGGTCAAGTTGTAACCAATCACATCTGCCAGGTAACTAGCTCCAGATATGACACTGTACTCAAATAATCAGCACTGGTGAGATCTGTACATTGTGATTTAGATTTTTAGAGAATAAAGAAAAACTAAAGTAAATGAGACACTAAGGAATAGAGATACACCACGAATGGTAACAGAACAGAGCAAACACTGGAAAACAGGCAGGGAAGACAGGTGTGGCTAGAGAATGGAGGCCATTCATTGCTTGCTCTGGAGTTTGGGAGATAATCTAAAGTCAGTAGACATTTATTGAAAAGATTTTTTTTCTGATTTTATTTTAAAATTAATTTATAGTCAAATTTTATGAACTATAAAACATGTATAGATTTACATAATTGGCACCAGAATCATGATACAGAACAGTTCCATGAGCCCCCATCCCCACCACACACACACACACACACACACACACACACACACACACACACACACACACAATGCTCATTCTAGGCACATCCTTCTCCGGCCCCTAGACCCTGACACTCACTGACCTGTTTCCATCATAGCTTTGCTTTTTTTCCAATATATAACTTTTTGAGGCTTTCTTCTTTCATTCATCCAAGTTGTTGCATGTTTCAAAACTCATTCCTTTTTATGGATAAGTAGTAGTCCATTGTAAGGATGTACCAGAGTTTGTTTAACCATTTGCCTGTTGAGAGACTTTTGGGTTATTGTTAATTTGGGGCAAATCTGAATAAAAGTACTATAAACATTCACGTATGGGTTTTTGTGTGAACGTACATTTTTAGTTAGAGTAAACAGTAAGGAGTGGGATTTCTGGGTCATATGGTAAGCATATATTTACATTTATGAGAAACTGCTAGATGTTTTTCAAGTGGCTATTCCATTTTGTATCCCCATCAGTAATGTTTGAGAATTCTAGTTGTAATCCTTACTAGTAATTGATAGTGACAGTGTTTTGTTTGTTTTGCTTTAATTACCATTCTAGTGCTACCACATTATCATTTTAATTTGCATTTCCCTAATGGCTAATGGTGTTGCACATATTTTCATGTAATTTATTACCTTGTCTATATCCTTTTTGGTTAAAGTCCTGTTTAAGACTTTGCCTATTTTTAAACTGGATTGTTTGGATTCATACCATTGACTTTTCAGGTTTTTTTTTTTTTTTTTAATATCTTAAACCCAAGTCCTTTGTTGGATGTGAGATTTGTAAATACTTTCTTTCTGTCTGTAGTGTATATTTTCACTCTCTTAACAGGGTCTTTCACAGAACAAAAGTTTTAAATCTTGATAAAGTCCAATTTATCAAATTTTTTTTCTTTTTAGGTGTTATAGCTAAGAGGTTCCTGCCTAACCCCAGGTCATGAAGACTTTCTCCTATGTTTTCTTCTAAAGGCTTTATAATTTTGGTTTTTACATTCAAGTTTATGATCCATTTTGCACTTATTTTTGCACAACATGTGAGGATTAGGCTGAGGTTCCTTTTGTATGCATATGGATTTCCAATTTTTCCAATAACAATTCCTCGAAAAGATTATCTTTTCTACAGTGAATTGTCTTTGTACCTTTGTCAAAAATCAATGAGCCTATTTGTGCAGTTCTGTTTCTGGACTGTGGATTGTGTTCCATTGATTTATGTGTCTATCTCTTCTCTAATATACTATATTGATTACTATAGCTGACAGTAATTCCAGTATTCAAACGGTTTCAGAGTTTAGAATATGAAACTTCTCAATTCACTTCACCAAGCCAACAAAACCCTGATACCACTCAACACATGATACAAATTTAAAATAATCTCAACTATGAATGTAGAAGAACTCCAAACAAAATTGGCAAATCATATTTTAAAAATTCAGCATTTCACCATTAAGTATGATGTTAACTGTAAGTTTTTGGTAGAGGTCTTTTATCAACTTGAGGAAGTTCGTTTCCATTCTGAGTTTGCTGATACCTTTTATCATGAATGGATGTCAAGTGAATTTTGTCAAGTGACTTTTCCACATCAGTTGAAATGATAATGTGTTTTTTTCTTCTTTAAACTGTTTGGAGGAATGCATTGATTTCTGAATATTAAACTTACCTTCCAATCCCAGCTATGAGTACTTAGAAGTTTGTTGTTGAATTCCCAAATGTTTGGAATTTTTTTTTCCAGGTATCATCAGTTTCTAATTTAATTCCAGCATGAACAGAGAACTTATTTTTGTGATTTCATTTCTATTAAGCTTATTAAAAATTTGTTTTCTCACAAAAAATTAGGTCTATCTTGGTGAGCATTCCATGTGCACTTGAAAAGAACGTGTGTTCTATTGTTTACGGTTAGAATGTTCAATAAACGTTCATTACATCCATTTGGTTGATAGCAATTTTATTTTCCAAGTTTTTCAACATACTACCAGATTTTCTGTCTACTAGTTCTACCAATTTTGGGGAGAGTATTTTTGAAGCCTTCAACTATAATAATGAATATAACTGTTTCTTCTTTCAGCTGTATCAGTTTTTACTTCATATATTATATTTTGAAGCTCTGTTGTTGGGTACACACTCACTCCTAAGACTGTTATGTCTTATTGGTAAATTGTTCCTTTTATCATTGTTTAATTTCCTCTTTATCTCTGGTCGTTTTCTCTCTCTAAAGTCTACTTTGTCTGCTATCAACATAGCAACTCAAATTTTCTTTTTTGTTTAAAGTTTGCATGGTTTATCTTTTCCCATCCTTCCACTTTTAACATAGCTATGTCATTATATCAAAGTGAGCTTATTTTACACAGCATATTGTTGCACCATATATTCTTCCTTATCCACTCTGACAACTTGTTTTTTAATTGTTTTTTAAACCACTTACATTTAATTTAATATTGATATACTTAGATTAAAGTCTACCATTTTATTGTTTGTTTGCTGTTTGTTCTTTCTGGGTTTTGTTCCTCTGATTTTCCTGTCTTATTTTGCATTGTTGGATCTTCTTTTAGTGTTCCATTTAAATTCATCTTATTGTGGTTTTTTTTTTTTTTTTTTTTTTTTACTATTTCTCTTTGTGTAAATATAAAATTTATTTCATGGTTGCACCAGGGATTACAATATATATACTCAATTTTCATATTCTTATTTTGAATCAATATTTTATACCTTCAAGTGGGATTTAGAAATCATACTACCACCAGTTAGGCTCCTTTTCTATTCCCCTTTGTGTGGTAAACATATGAATTACATCTACATACAATGAAAACTACATCAGACATCAGTTTTTGCTTTCAACCACTCCTGGAGCTCTTTCTGTCCATGTTGATTTCCACTTCTCAGTTTCCCCAAGTTGAAGCTGGGTGCTACCAGAGGAAAAACATTGTAAACTCACCACTAAATTTATAGTATTCTCATCTCTGCTCTTTCTCAAGCCATGTGCTACTATTTACTTCTCAGAATCCTTAAATATATAATCCATACATTTGATCCAGGTTTGACAGTTGCATTCAGTGGAAGAGACAGGGTTCAGTCTGTTTATCTACCCCAAATTGGAACCTCACTAAAGAGTTCTGAGTAGAGAAATACCATAGTAAAGTAATAATTTAGAAAGATATATCTTGCTGTATGCAGGCAGTTTTGTAGAGAAAGAGACTAAAAGAGACAAATAGATAATCCAAATCCAAATCTTGCTTTTAGTCTTTAGTTTTCAACTTCAGCCACAGCACCCCTTTACTTACTTTTTTTTTACAAAATAAATATAAATTACATAACAAGCCTCTAAATAACTGAGTATTCTATATTATAAAATGATTCATTAGCATTGGGAAGTTAATTTAGGATTTTACTCATTGTCAGATATCAGGAATTTCTCAACAATACCGTTCATGTGAGCAGCAAAGTAATATATAAGAGTAGCAGTGGTCATGGAATTCAATATTTAAAGTTCTTACCTTTAACTAGAAAAAACCCTCTTCATTCATCCTTTATGACTATTTTCTAAATGAAGTCCAGCAGTACAAACACACTTTCAGTGCTCAAATAATCCACCTTTAAATAAAGCTCTTATTATATAGGCCTAAAATTTTAAGTTGTATGTGTGTGTGTGTGTGTGTGTGTGTGTTTGTGTGTGTGTGTGTGTGTGTGTGTGTATAGAAGCAGAACATGGCCAGAACAAATTTTTAGAAAGTCTACCAACGGGGATTAATCATTTGTTTGCAATCTGACAAAGGCCATAACAATAACAGCTGAGAGCAAGGAGAGAAAACAATGAGTGCTGCGCATATAGCCAATCTTCTTCGATTGTTCAGATATTCACATGCCAAGAAACCAATGTTGCCTAAATTTCAGTTAGTAATGCCTGTCTTTTAAAAACACAATGATGCATTTTAAATTCCACTAAATTAAAGTAGCTTTTCATTCAGATTAACCTATTACTTGGGCAGCTATTTATGAGAACTTCAATTAAAACATATATAGGTAAATGGCTACTCAGGGAATAAACTCTGGATTTACTACTTATAAGATCACTTGCAAATTTCTTGGACCAGTTCTTGGAATTTACTAGCATCATGAAAATGATGATTTTTTGTTTGTTTTAAACTGGTTTCCTCCAAATCAGAACCTCTTAAGCAGTTGTGAACTTTGTGAGGGCAAGGACCAGGTGCTGAGAACCAGGATAAAGTAGTCTAGAAAAGTCTGTTTTCTACCCTTGGAGAGTTCAGGTCAAGAGCAGTCCCTGACCCAGCAAAGGTGCTCAATAATGTTTGTTAAATAGTATTACTTTCTAAAAAGCTTAATTTCTGCATAAGCCCTCGTATCTATCACATGCATCAGTATAGTCTCCCTTTCCTGCCTTACATGGCAAACCCTGGAAATAACAGAAGCCATTCATATTTGCTCCTAGAAATGTGCTGAAAAACAAAACACAAAACCAAACCTCTGTGTTTCCATTTTTCCCATTCACTGCCAGTTCTTGTGTGCCAAAGCTTCTGAGACATTAAGCCAACACACCCAGTGGTTTTTTTTCAGTGCCTCCTTTTCTACTGTTCTCAAGCAAACGTGTGAAATGAAACAAAATCTAGGGCTTAGGTTAAGTTCTTTGAGACCAACACAAGAATGACGATCATAGGCTAAGATACACAAAAGGAGGAAAAGACTAAAACATCTGTGGAAGGAACACTATATGTCAATAAACACACTACTTGTCTTCTCTAGAGTATCTGATTTACTCCTCACAGTAAGCCCCTGGGTTATTACTAACATGATTCTACAGGATACTGAAACTCAGACAAGATAACAGCGAATAAGTGAAGCCCTAGCCCAGAAATGGAAAATTAAATGAAAAAGCAATTGTTCACCTTTAGTTTTCATAGACAATAATAATAGAAAGCCATCTTACAACTTACAACTTGGTGGTGCTTTGTGAATATAACTAATCATTTCAGCTCACCTCCTCAGTCAGTATTCAATGTAATGACACATCTCTAGATGGGATTTCTTCCCTCACATTTTTCTTAGAGGGATTGTTTTTCCGATGCTGCCCAGAGGAGAGAAACACCCACCCAGGGAGAAGCTTCCAGGGACGGGATTGCTGTGGTATGCCAGCAAAATGAATTTAAACAACAGGTGGGGCTAGTTTCCTTTACAACAGATGTGAATTCTCTCTGCAGGCCTGACTGCTCTGAGGAGTACCAAGTCATCTCTCAGCCCTGATCCTTGGTAACAGCAAGACATGCTCTCAAGTTTCACATGCTTCCAAAATCCATATTGAATTCAGATGCCAAAACTTGGGGTCATATTTCTTAAAACAGACAATTATACAGGAGTGATTCATGGTAAATATAAACACTCAATACTACCTACTTCCTCTAATTTCATTAGAAAGCAAAATGAAACAAAACAATAAACAACAAAAACAAGCTGTCATCACTATGATGTAAGCTTTTGTTGTCTGCTCAATTCTGCTACTAGCAGCATATGCAGTATAAACTCAGACCTAGGTTGTTCATTTAAATATTAAGAAGATTGCTTCCCATTTGGAAAAGAAAGCTCCACAAAACAGGTAACGGAGACTGAGACTCCGTCCTTGGACTTTCGGCTGCAAGAGGCAGAAAGGGGAAAATCAGCAGTGTCTGAGGGATGGCCACCGGGAGTGGAGGGCAGACAGCACTCCTCATGTGCCGTGAGCATCTGGGACCAAGGAACACAGTTAAGAGTTAGTCTGGAGTGACTGTGGGGCCGCTACCTTTATCACTGCAGAGGCATCTTTTTATATGGCTACAAGAATTAAAGAATTGGGAAAGACCACCTGCCCACCTATAAAAAGAGCAGTGAGCCTGAGGTCTGGGGTGGCCTGGGCACAGAGGTTGCTGTCCCCAGGAACAGAGCTTGGGTGACTGGAAGATAAACATGGTGGCAGAAAGCTTCCAACAATGGATCCTGACACCAGGGGCCAGAGCTGTTGCTCAGGCCCAACGGGACCACAGCACTGTCTCCCCAGTGAGACAGCTGCCATCAGGAAAGCATCAGAAAGACTTGGCAGCCAGGAAAGTTCTCACTCTAGCGTTAGGGCAGCCCATGATGCTGCTAGAGACGCGATACAGAAACACAGAATCATACCAGATGGGTTGACCAGGGGAGATGTCTGTAATTGAGTTTTGTTAGTATATATGTTGGCTGTTTAACTTTGTTTCAGGGGCTTGTATTTTATGTAAAAAATAACACACTGACTAGAATTTTGCTCTTAAGAGGAGATGCCCATCATTTTGTTTGGTCTCTCTCCTGACAGCTCTAATCTTAAATGATGCTAAAGTATGATAGGAGTACTCTGGGGCCTTATCATTTACTACTGTCATTGCTCATTTGCTTGATCCACAGACTTCGTGGAGGGTATCAATCAGAGGCAAAGAGGCAAGAGTGATTCTACATATTATCTTCCCCAGCCTAGGCCTGAGAGAGATGCTTATCCCTTGCTAGCTGTAGAGTATCCCTTAGTAGGTTTTTAAAAAATCATCCTCAATAGTCAATGACTATTTCATGTGAAAGAGGCTGAGGAAGGGGATAGAGTTGAAAACCTGAAGAAGTTGCTAAAGAAATAAGATAATTCATATCTTAGAAGCAAGGGCAAACCCAGTTCGGCTTTATCATTGGTATCTGGCCAAAATTTGTTGTTCTTTGCTTTCAAGTTCATTCTTAGCCTATAGATAACAGAAGAGCCAAATTCCTACACTGATGTAGGACACTGATGACATTCCCAAACTAGAGTGTAAACAGTTATCATATGATTACATAGGTCACCATTCTATCAAATCAAGAGCCTAACTGTAATAATACAAACAAGGCATTTACTGACACTGTCTGTGAGTGTTCAAGTTCACAGGTAGCATTACAGATCTAATGAGTAGAAATCTTTTTATGTGTGTTATATGTTGAAATTGACCATCAAGTTGAAATACAGATGTATATTTAATATTTGAAGAGTCAAATGCTACAATAGTTAATGATGATTATGAAAGCTGTTAAATTTATGTACAAAACAATAATTAAGGACTTTCAAGATAAATAAGTAGGAAAATAGATTAACAGTTAAAGTGACTATGAAGAGAGCGTGCTTTGTAGATAACCTTAAGAAAAACATTTATCCCTAGAGACAAATGTGCATGAAATTTCCAAATACTATAAAGCTGAAAAATAGGCATCGGATTATATCGTAATTTTTAAATTTGCAGAATTTTTTTTCATGAACTAGCATTCACAATTTTAAATACCCTTGAGAACTATATACAATTTTTAGGTATTTAATACCACTTAGGACATAAGGTTTTCAGGAAAAAGTCATGTTTAGGAATTCTTCACATCTGTGAGAATAAATTAACGATGGCAGAATATTAACTCTGCAATGCAAAATTTCATTGGTAGGAAAAACTAAAATTATGCATAACATCTAAAACACCTTTGATTCAGACATCATAAATGATATGAAAAATACAAAGAAAAACATGTTAGAGAAACATGAGTGACCCAAAGGATATTTTGTTTCTTTAATCAAATTTTAAAACAGACTTGGAATAGAATGACTTAGAAGACACTTCCTGAAAGTGCTGTGTCTATGAAAGGGAAAGTTTTAGCCAAAATGTTGCTCAAATCACTACTGTTACAGATGGATCTCATTTTCAGGAGTTGATATTCCTAAATTGATATTCCTTAATTATGAATCCTGATACAAAGTTCTTTCTGTTGCAACAAAACATGTTTACTGAAAAGGTATTTTCCTTACTGTATCTAGTATATTATATAATATGTAGAGTATAGTATATAAAAGTTAGTGACATTATTATATCAATTGAATGTAAGCATCTATTTCACATGACAAATATACTGTGTTCCTCTTTCTACTGCAGGAGGAATCTAGCAACTTCTAGTGTTGAAAAATACTGTGTTTGCACTAGAATGCCAAACTTCTGAAATTAACCAATAAAATTATTAGTTAAAATTTGTAGTTATTAATTTTTAAATAAATGTTTAGCTATTACTGTTATCTCCAAAATGCAACTTCACCAAACCTATATTGATCTTAACACTCAGCCATGTAACATTCATTCATTCAGTATGCCTCTAGAAACTGACCCAAATGTTAATTCCAAATAAAAGTAAAATAATGCAAAACCCTAAAGTAGTCTTTGAAAATACACTAAATGGCAGAGCCATTATTCTTAAAATTCCTGTCCTGTCATTTTAACATTAGGTCACGTTCTTCCTTATAATCAGGAAACAATTTTTAAAATTCTTATAAATTTTTTCCATTGAACTATTCTGTGTATAATTCTGAGATGCCTAGTCCTGATTGTTTTGTGTTTGCTCATTAGAAGGAAACCGTATTCACCAATAGTGGGGCCGAAGTATATGAACCAAACACAAGTCATTTGTACAGTTTTCCTTCCCCAACCATCAATTGAGCTTTGCAGGTTAAAAAAGTTAAAAAAAAAAAAAAAAAAGATAAAGAAAAACGAATTCACTTCCATGTTTTTCACTAAGTTAATTTGTTTGGACCTCATGTGGATCTTTTAGAAAAATCTATCTCTTGAGGTGAAAATAAAAGTTCTTTGAGGCCAACAGTTTTCTCCAAAAGTAAAACTTCAGTTTGATTCTTCTGTTAAATTAAAATATTAACTATGCTGTGAGCTTAGTGTAAGGAATGAGCGTATCTGCCTACATCTATCTGTACCTGTACATCTATTTGTCTATCCATCCACCCATCATCTATCCATCGATCTATGCATCCTTTTACTCATAGGCATACAAAGAAATACGTCACAGAGTTTTACGCATCTAATGGTAACTGTGTCTGTGTGGTTTGATTTGAGGCAATTTTTTTTACTAGTTTAATGCAATGTTTACACTGTTTTTAACAAAACAATATAGAGAGTTTTCTAAAAGAAACAAAGAAGAAAAGCAACAAAAAAAAAACAAAGTGTGCAAGCAAATATGCCAGGATGGTAAATAAGGTAATTCTGAGAAGAATGTAGATTATGATTTTAATCTATGTATATTTCAGCATTTTTAACATTAAAAAAGTAAAATGTTCCCTCAAGCTCACCAGAAAAATATAAAATGAAATGTAACAGATCTTGTCTCCTACTCCAGAATCCTCTTCCCATTCTCCAGAAGTAAACTATGTTAATTTTGTCCTCTTCTTTCTAGAGATTTTCTATGTGTATATACATATATACATAGCTATCGATACAGATATATCTGTTTTTTATATAAGCCAGATCAAACAATTCTCAAAATACTCTCCAAACAAGTTTAAAACACTATATGAATGGAATTAATGTCTTTACTATTCTTTATTTTCTCTACACTTTTTGGATCATTTTCATTCAGTTTCAGTGAGATGCTGGAAAGGGGGTATACTAAGGAGCATTTTATTTCCTAGTCTTTTTGTGACTGGTTCTCCATTTGATTCTGAATTGTTGATTCCAGTCTCCTGGGTCCCACAGGAGTCTCAAAGATGCCAATTAACTATGGTGCTGGGTAAAGATGGAAAATCAAGTTTGAGGGAATCTTAATTTAATAAACTTCCACTGGCTCCCAAGGCACCCTCGTATCCTCTTCCCAAACACACAGGGTAGTGTATACCATTAGTTCCACTCACGATAACTTCCTGCCAGAGCACAGAACACAGCAGAATACTGTAGCCTTGCTTTATTCCTTTACCCTTCCCTCCCCTTTACATACTACATTTTTTTCCCTCCTTGCCCACCACTCAAAACTTAGAAATGGAGTTCCTAGGCTTGGGCTCATTTTTCTCTGATTTCTTGAACTCTCTCAAAGGTTCACTTTGGAACTTTCTATCTACTCCCTTTAGTATAGCAGCGAGGCTCATATAGTTCTGGGGGAGAAAAAGTATGTGGCTATAGCTCTCCCTTCAAGAATTCATGTAATAGAAGTTTTCAATTGGGATGAAATTACTATACTGGCCAGCATTACAGAATGAAACAGAAACCGTCTGATATATGTGCTCAGAGATCACACTCTGAGCCAGGCAGTGAAGCAGAGCATCAGCCCCCAAAGATGACCGGAAACACCCATCTATGGGAGGTGGCATCCGGCACAGCTTCTTAGCTATACTATGATAAGATCCCTGTCCTGCCTCCTGCTAGGAGCTCCTTTTACATCTTGGGGTCCAAACATGCCCGGCAGAATTCCAACCCAAACAGGGGAACAGGTGAATGTCAAATCAGTGATGGCTGCAAGGTCAGCTACTCACAGCTCGTGTTCTTCCAGAGAAAGGTTAAGATGAACTTGCTGCTACACCCTTCATCCAGAGACTCTGATTTGACCCTAATTAAAATGAAGCCTGAGAATCCTGCCTCAAGACTTTTCTTTCTTCTGGGGAAGTCTGAGAGTTTACTTCTCCACTTCAAGGCATTTTCTCCTGGTGCCTTTGGAAACTCAGGATCAGCTGGGCTCTGTCTGGGTCAAGGCACACCTTCCCTCTTTTCAACTTTTCCCCTAAGGCTCTGGAAGGACCCAGAGCTACTCCCGATGTTCTCCCCCAGCAGCTGGTCGCCCATGGGTGCGCTTCAGCAATTAAAATGCCAAGATCGGTTGCTGGAGGAAAGCTGGTGATGCTTCGCCCTGCAGCTGCACATGGAACAGATGAACCGCCAACCAAAGACACAGCAGTCAGTCCATCTTACTCAACTGCAGCTGTTAACCGAATTTGCTCGCTCCCTTTCTGCAAATTCCAGGGTTTCTCTTTGCCGCACTATGAGTCAAGTTTCATTCCGACTTGGTTGAATTTGCACTTTTGATCTTTTAAGGAAAAACTAGGCAACTCTACGCTTAATAATACCTTTCCCTTATTTTCCTTTAGCCACTTCTTTAATCGAGTAGCCAGGAAAACAGGGCAATGCGGTTCAAAAGGAATTTGAAGGGAAATATGAGAAGGTAGGTGTAAAATTTCATTACACAGCCAAAATCAGTTAAAATGTTCCAAATGTAACTTCTAGGAATTCCCTGAGACTGTAGCCTAGTTAAGTATCCAAATCACTTGACAAACATGACTAAAAATGAATTTCCAACATTGCAAACATGCACGTAAATATATGTATATGCATCTGCCTTGGTACTGTAAAAGGTATAAGGTACAAATGTAATAAGATAATCCATAAGGTTGTACTGAAACAAATTTAGAAAGCTATGCACCAATGCACATTAAATGGTGAGTTTATTAAATCCCCTATTGTTGTTATAGTGATAATAACATTTAGCATAGACTCTGCGGTTCAATGGCTAAGTGTATTAAAACAAAGTGTTCAAATATTGAGATATTGTGGACTCATTCATTTCATACATGAAATGAATCCACTGGGTAAAGTGAAGAATATATTATAAGGTCTTGAGCTACAATTTTTTTAAAACTAAGCACTGAAATTATACAAGTCCAGGTGACTGCATATGTCATATCAAATGGAGTGGTAGTCAAATAATGTACCAACAAAATTTTAAATAAACAAATACTGCCCTATTTACTCTGAATAGTTCCCTCTCCCTTGCTGTCAGTAAACTGCATTCGTTTTTTGAATAAATTTTATGTCTTGTAATTTGAATGGACTTTAGACTACCTAATGGAGCCCTCTGATACTAGATTTACCTGTAAATGTCACAATTTCAGCATTACGAGTATCTGCCTGTGTGTCTCTTGCTAAAGAAATCATCTGATTTTAAGCAGGGCAAAGAGGGAGAAATAAAAGCCCTGTTTAAGACGACTGACAGGCTGGCAAGAAGCGATACGGTGTATATACTAGGGATGTTGATTAATAAATGCTTTAGAATGAATTAGATTAACCGAAGATTCAGGACACACCCGTATTTCTACCTTCAGCCTGAACAATGACAAGTAAAACACCCTCTCCACCTAATTTCTACCTCTGAAATTCATGGGGACAACTTTATTTGCTTCATAGAAGATTTTAAACCCATAAACAACACTCATACGATTTAATACCCTTTAGTATATATGATTAAAAGTAATGTTTATAAAGGTATTGTTTAAGATCTGATATAACAACAACAAACACACCTAAGGTTTCACTTCAAATTAAAATGCTCAGACCTAAGTCTATAATAGAATATCTGCAAGTACTCCTGTCCCCAACATCCTCCAAATTGCCATGCTAACTAGGGAAATCAAATCAGGCAACAAGGTTAATTTATGGATAAATAAAAAAAAAAAAAAAAGAGAAGAAGAAAGGAGGAAAGAGACAAGACAAAAAAAAAAGTTAACATTCCCTCTATGTTTTACAGTAAATGAAAATTATACCAATGAGTATTAATTTGTATTTTATTTTAAAATTTAGAATAAATTCTGTAGTCCATGTGGTCAGGTAACAAAGAATTTGCTCTACTAATATATAAGGATTGATAGGTACATTTTTTTGACGATTCTAAATGCTTTCAAGTATCTTGCTATGTCTCAAAACTCTATATATTCACGTGTCTGGTTACACAGTAGTGTATGCTGAGTTAACAGAGTTTTTTAATTGATATTTTTTCCAGAAAAAAATGAATTTTGATTATACTTTGACTGTTTACTACAGCAATATTATGGTAAAATGTAGTGCTATTTAAATGGTGGTTAAAATCTATAATGCAATTTCAAGTTTGAGAATAATAATGGACTTATTTTCTCTAAAACAATCAACAAGTATTTATTGGGAAGGCATTCTGATAGTTGCCATAGAGGTTCAAAATAAATGTAAGGTGAATCCCTGCTGTCTTTGAATTTATGTACTAATGTGGAGAAGAAAAATATTTATATAAAATTGCTTATATTTTAAAGCACTATATGGTAGGTTACAAATAAACAGGCATGAAAGCATTGTAGTTCATAAATTATGCTTCCCTAACAAAGATTTTCTAGAGTTGAATGTGAAATACAAAGATATCCTGAAAGAAAATTATTTTCTTTCTAAACAATGGAATGTTTTTTATAAATTATATTTGGAAATCATGTGAAGATCAAAAAATTCGGTTAAATTTGAAATAGCCAAATGTAAACTGTTGTGTTATTACCAAATACAAAGTACAGTTTGACTGGAGAATTAACAAGATGATGATATGCACTGAGTGAGCCTCCTGATGTTGGAAACATGATAGGAATAGCTGCAATCACCAATTCAACATTATACTGGAGACCTTAGCCACTGCAATAAAGCTAGGAAAGGAAAGAAAACATATAAAAATTGGAAAGGAGGAACTAAAACTGTCAGCTGTTCACATATGGCATGATTATAATCACAGAAAATACAGAAGAAACTGGAATGAATAAATGAATTTAGTAATGTTTTAGGTTAGATCAATATGCAAAATTAATTGTATTTCATAAAATAGCTATACGATTAGAATGAAATAAAATATCACTTAAGATAGCATCAAAACTATTAAGTACCTAGGTATAAATTAAATTTAATAATAAAGTAAATTAAAACCATTAATTTGATAACACTTTACAACTACCAGAATGGCTAAAATTTAAAATACTGACTATATTAAGTGTTGGTCAGGATGTGGAGCACCTGGATCTCTCGTACATTGTCAGTGTGAATATAAACCAGTTCAGCAACTTGGTAAAACATTTTGGCACTATCTACTTAACCTAAATGTATGTCTATCTACAGCAATTCCACTTCCAGGTATAGACCCAAGAGCAATAAACACATATGTCCTCCAAAAGATCTATACAAGAAGGTTTATAGAAACTTCATTTATAATAGCCCCAGACTGGAAGCATCCCGTATGTCCATCAACAAGAGAATAAACAATTTGCAGTTTAGCTATATAATGGAATATAACAGAGCAATAAAAAAGTATTGTTGCATGAAACAACATAGATGAAATTAAAAAGCATTATGTTCAAAGAAGAAAGAAAGAGTACATGTTTCCTGAATCAACTTGTTCTCAACTCATAAACAGACAAAACTAATATAGAGTAGTAGAAGACAGAATGGTGGTTGCCTTTCACAGAGGGGGCATGATCTGTTAAGGGGCAAAAGGGAACATCTAGGGTAATAGAATTGCTCCTTATATTCATCTGGGTGGTTACGCAAGCGTAAATATATAAAAACTTTTCACGATTACTTAATATTTGTGTACTTTACTCAATATAAATGGCTTGTCAATTAAGAAAGAAAAGGCTTTAAAAGATAACATATTCCACCTTCCAGTTGAAAACTTGGGAAATGAATAGTTCAGTTAGTCCAGTTTTTCCCCAATGTTCTTCCATATCTAAAAGAATTATTTTAGATAGAACCATAGGAAGAAAGCATACAAGGGAAGAATAGGACAATCTTGGTTGAAATTCTTTTTATCTTCACTTAGAAAAATTGAACTCTGTGTGTGTGTGATACAATACGATCAAATGTCTCAGTTCTTTGTTATTTCTATTGGTTCTCTCAAATTGCAATCATACACACACAGATAAAGCTTTCCACTTAACGTTTTCTGAATCTCAACTCTAAAATGAAGGAAATAGCTAGGCTCTTCAGTATACAAGAGCAGAAGCTAGCCAGAAATATGAACCATTCTAACCTTTTCCTCTCTACTATGACATTTTAACATCTTCTAAATTAAAATATTTAAGAGTTTGAAATCCTACAAATAAGTGTGCTTTTGATGCCATTTCTCTTGGGAATCTTGGAGAGAAACATAAAATAATAAATCA
The DNA here is from genome assembly GCF_028564815.1 of Eubalaena glacialis. Taxonomy (NCBI): domain Eukaryota; kingdom Metazoa; phylum Chordata; class Mammalia; order Artiodactyla; family Balaenidae; genus Eubalaena; species Eubalaena glacialis. The sequence goes on along the minus strand of NC_083735.1, from coordinate 25,757,702 downwards.
TCATATAACTTATGTAGTGGCACTGCTGCTGGAGTGTCACTGCAGAGACTGTTAATTGTACAGGCCATGTTCACACAAGAGCCTTTGATTGTGATCATTTTACTGCTATTACCAAGTTCAGTTATCCACCTCCATCTCTGATCACTTTCTTTAAAAAAGTTATATTTGCTATTCAGGGAACTGCGGCTTTAATTGGGCTGATCATTATGTGCAACATTTTTTAAAAATTAAACTGGGAATGAAAATGAGGACCAACAACAAGGAACTACATATTTGGTAGCGTAGAGAAAGAGAAATTCTCAAAAAATATTTTTTCTGTTATTATCCTAAGAGAACATTAACAAATGAAAAAAAGAACACAACTCTGTAACCTATGGTTGCTATGCTTTCAGAATAACAAAATTTGGACAATCCCTTGAAATCTGTTGAAGTACAGTCTGATCTGTAATGCTCAAAATAGTTTGATAGTTATTTTGCGAATATCTTCTTTAAAAAAGTTTAATGGCTATTATATATTTCTTAAAGGATTGCATTACTTCCGCAGGCAGAATCAGAAAGATGAAGAAACATATACATCTGCTTTTCTAATGATAGACTTTGACAGAGTTGTTTATACCAGAAACAGGCTACCTCTCAAAAAAGCATCTCCATCCCTAGGCATCTGAATATCATGTGTACTTTACCTTCCTATTTTGGGTTGGGTTTTTCCAAAGAGTATAGAAGGATAAATTTTTCATTTTAGGCTAACCTCACTCAATGCAACCCTTCACCTATTCTACTACAATGTAAATTACAGAGTTGTAGCCTTGCTATCAGTGAAACATTATTTTTAATTAAATACTTATATTTTAAAATGTAATGCAAGTTCAGATTAAAATTGACTGATATATTCAACATAACTCAGAATAATAAAAAGAAAAACAAGAGAATTTTTCTACTGTGAAGCAGCAGCTGACTTACCAGATTCATGTGGGCTTTGAGTAGAGGAATAAAATGGCAAATACATAGAAAGTACAGCAGATAGAGTCAACCCATCGCTTACAAAAATGAGGCATACCTGTTCTCAATTTCTTGGTAGGCTTAGTTTTCATGTTTATAAGATATGATATAATAGCTATAAAAATACAAGTTGCATTGCACACTACTTCAAGTTGGCTGTGGAGGATACATCTTCTTTCTTTTTGTCTACAAGGCACTGTATCTTTCTCAGGACTCCCTGCCTCTATGTGGTGTCGGTGATGACACTGGTAAATGGGGCAGGGGAGGCCTAAAATTAGTTCCATCCCATCAGTGTAGCTCAATCCAATAATTAAAATAATCTCATATTTTCCCCTCTCCCTAAGTTCCTTTCTAAGACTGCATTGGGTATATGGAGACTGCAGCGAGTTTCAAGACCTCAGAATGGTGGAAAGATAGGGTCTCTGAATCTATGTGGGACGTGGGATCATGCCAATCTCTGGTGTGGGCTGAGAGTGCCCTGAATGGCACTCTCTCTGGGATCTGATGCCAGAGTCTGGCAGCTGGTCTCTTGCAACCTAATTAGGGCTGAAGGGTGCTCCCTGGAGCCTTGGCCTTCCTTCATTTCTCACTGGTCCAGCCTAGCAATCACCACCGGGGTATCTCCTTCAGGGCACACAGGAACTTCTCAGCCCCATCCATGCCACCATCACTAGCAGGCATGTTCCAGAAAGCTAAACACGAACATTTCCTCTGTGCCTGGCTGCAACGCATCACCTGGTTGACTTTGATGCCCCCTCTCCCTGCACCCAGTGGGTATGGGGGGAGTCAGCAGAGTGACTTCCTACCGCTGCTGCTGGTACTCCTTTTAACTAATATAAAATATCTTTCCAGTCCTGAACAACATCTGGAAAAGGAAGACTGCCCTCCCTTTCCTATCTTCCTTTCTCGTTTGTACAGCCCTCAGATTAGAAGGGATGAACTTTCTCTCCTTCCTTTTTCTGTCTAAGAAGATCCTCCCTTATGTAAAACTCAATGATCTAGTCTATCCGCCAGGCCTCTTGGTAATGAATTTAATAAAGTTTTCCCCTGCTGACAGTCTAGCTTTCCTTCCTACTGTCTAGCCGTTCACTGAAAATTCCCATTAGGGACTTTAAAAGCTGGATTTCATCTCATTCTCTTTCCATTTCTCCAGGAACAATCCTAAATCAGCTCTCTCTGTGATGGATGCTTCAGCTCAGTTGGATGAAAGTCACACACTCATAAAAGTGCAAGAGAGAAGGCAATTTACATTCTCCCTCTCCCTCTCACACACACACTTTCAAATACAATTTCCATTGCATAATAATAAACTATACCATTTCTTAAGCATGTATTTGGTGTCAAAACACTGTGCTAAATTCTTGACATATATTATCTCATTTAATCTGGGCAACAAATCTGAAATATGGGACTTTTTAGCACCATTTTTCAGATGAGGCAACTGAGCCTTAGAGGAAAGATATCATTTTTCCCAAGTCAAAAACAAGTAGTGGAACAAAAAGTGAAACCCAAGTAATTCTCTTTTTTTTATTTCAATCTAAAAAGCTACATGTACCTGAACAGCACTCTCCCTTCTGGTCTCATTATAATTCTTAAAAAGATGATATTCTGGTAATGCAATTCCACACAGTTGCTCCTAATCTCTCCTGAGATTGGTACTGTGTCTGAAACTACGGCCAGTGAGTACATGAGCAGCTACCCTCTCCCTGACGTCACCTTGTCCCTAAGAACCACCTGCAACTCTCTCCCACTTAATTCTGACCCTGATGCTCATCTTCTGTACGCATTCAAGATTGTCGTGGATGCCCTGTTGCCTAAGCATTTTGATTGCCTAGTAAATATACTTGTCATCAATAACCTGTTAGCATTCAGCAGCTGCAATGAAACAAAAATAAGGAACAAACAGTTGAGGTTCCAATTTATAGAAACCCACAAGCAAAGGAACTGACAAAGAGGGGCAGGCTGGCTTCCAGTGGAAAGTTCTTGCTTTCCTCCAAAGGCCAACTTACCTACCATAATGTAGCATCTAAAAATTCAGACCCAGCAGTGGGACTTATTCAAGAAGGACTTTAGAGCCTTCCATAAATTTCTATGTTTCTCACAGAAGTTTTTCCCCAAGTCCCCCAACTACATACACACACACATATATATGCCTTACCTATTTCACCATTTGTTTCATATATAATTAGGTTGACAGAATGCTATTCCAGCTGCCACAGACTTTCAGAGTTCATTCACAAAACAAAAGCTCACATAAAGTACATTACAAGTAAAATAGTGAAGCATACATTACAAACAAAATAGTGAAGAAAATCTCAGGTAATGTCTTTTAGAAGCTCAGTTACTTGGAGACCTCCAGGTAAATCTTCTTGGCTCCCAAGCCAAGCAGCCTAAAGGCAAACCATAGCTCAGCCCTTCCCAGGTTTCAGGACTTTCTCCTGTTTCCTCCTCCTCTGTCAACTTTGGGGAAGGAGAGGAAGATGGCTCTGCATTCAGTACTGTTTACAAACAACATTTTGTAGCATTGGAAGGCAATTTGGACAACAAGCAATTTTGATAACAAGGTACAATTTCTTGACAAAAAACAATAATTGTCACTTGCAAAAGTGACAGGATGCATCTACAGAAAAGAAGAGATTAAAGAGGAGTGGCTGATAAAAGGGCTTTTAGGTTTGTAATTTTAATCATTCTGACGTTTTGATGAATGCCTACCCTCACCAAATAGGATAGAGGATGAAGTGTTAATCATGGAACGTGGAATGGTGGTAGCTGCCGGCTGGGAGACTTGAACATGAATGTGTGATGGTGCTCTACAAGCTCAGGCTTGCTAAACTGGCTAGCATCACAAGCAAATCTCACTAATATTTAAATGTTTATTGTCCTAATTTGAAAAATATCCACAAATACCATAAAATACAAAAGAGAAACAAATTTATGGGCTTTGCAGCAGACAAAGACATACACTCTTTTTTTTTTTTTTAAACTACCTTAATGATATCATGAGTTAGGAGCTAAAGTGATCTGCCTCTACCAAACAAGTTTTACATGTAATGTGTTCATCATTTTCCACCACTCATGGCATTCTGCTATCCTATTAGCATGGTGTGGCCAACCAGTGATTTCAAAGATTGCTTCGCCATTACTTATGCCAATATTATTTTTCAAAGCAAACACCTGAAAGTCTACTTGAGTAGGGGAGATTGCTTTTGATACAACTCAATATTCAGCTTCAAGTTGCAAATGATTTCCATCATCCCTCTAAAACACTGGAGGACATCAACTTTGTTTTACTAAGACCTGAAAAATAAAACACCAGATATATTTCCTCTTACTCTGTCAACTGTAACTTTCTGACAATAATAGCAGGTATATTCAACATCAGTAAAACATATCAATGTTAAGGGATAAATTGTTTTCAAATAGAACAAATCACCTGGACACAATGTTTAATGATGGGTAATTCTGGGAGAACCAAGTCACTGAAGGAAGAAGAAAACAAAGTTATCAACCCATTTCAATTAGACAGATTGACATTTTAAGCAATAAAGAATCACATTACTTAGGACCCACAGGGCTGGAAAAGGCCCTGGGAGGGGTGGGGGGTGGGGCTTAGGCTCATCAGAAAGAACCAAGGACAATCTCAGAGACCTCTGGGACAACAGTAAACACACTAGCATTCGAATTAAAGGGGTCCCAGAAGAAGAAGAGAAAAAGAAAGGGTCTGAGAAAATATGTGAAGAAATTATAGTCAAAAACTTCCCTAAATGGGAAAGGAAATAGTCACCCAAGTCCAGGAAGCACAGAGAGTCCCACAGAGGATAAACCCTAAAAGAAACACACCGAGACACATATTAATCAAACTAACAAAAATTAAATTCAAAGAAAAAATATTAAAAGCAGCAAGGGAAAAACAAAAAATAACATACAAAGGAATCCCCATAAGGTTATCAGCTGATTTTTCAGCAGAAACTCTGCAGGCCAGAAAGGAGTGGCAGGATATACTTAAAATGATGAAAGAGAAAAACCTACAACCAAGATTACTCTACCCAGCAAGGATCTCATTCAGATTCAATGGAGAAATCAAAAGCTTTTGAGACAAGCAAAAGCTAAGAGAATTCAGCACCACCAAACCAGCTTTACAACAAATGCTAAAGAAACTTCTCTAGGTGGGAAACACAAGAAAAGAGAAAGACCCACAAAAACAATCCGAAAACAATTAAGAAAATGGTAATAGGAACATACATATTGATAATAAACTTGAATGTAAATAGATTAAATGCCCCAACCAAAAGACACAGACTGGCTGGATGGATAGAAAAACAAGACCCACATATATGCTGTCTACAAGAGACCCACTTCAGACCTAGGGACACATACAGACTGAAAGTGAGGGGACAGAAAACAATATTCCATGCAAATGGAAATCAAAAGAAAGCTGGAGTAGCAATACTTGTATCAGATAAAATAGACTTTGAAGACTGTTACCAGAGATAAGGAAGGACACAACATAATGATCAAGAGATCAATCCAAGAAGAAGATATAACAATTATAAATATTTATGCACCCAATATAGGAGCACCTCAATACATAAGGCAAATGCTAACAACCATGAAAGGGGAAATCGACAGTAACACAATAATAGTAGGGGAACTTTAACACCCCACTTACACCAATGGACAGATCAACCAAACAGAAAATAAATAAGGAAACACAAGCTTTAAATGACACAATAGACCAGATAGATTTAATTGACATTTATAGAACATTCCATCCGAAAGTGGCAGAATACACTTTCTTCTCAAGTGCACACGGAACATTCTCCAGGATAGATCACATATTGGGTCACAAATCAAGCCTTGGAAAATTTCAGAAAATTGAAATCATATGAAGCATCTTTTCTGACCACAATGCCATGAAATTGGAAATCAATTACAGGAAAAAAAACTGAAAAAAAACACAAATACATGGAGGCTAAAGAGTGCGCTACTAAATAACACGTTGACCCAAAACCTATGGATGCAGCAAAAGCAGTTCTAAGAAGGAAGTTTATAGTAATTCAATCTCACCTCAAGAAACAAGAAAAATCTCAAATAAACAATCTAATCCTACACCTAAAGCAACTAGAGAAAGAAGAACAAAGAAAACCCAAAGTCAGTAGAAGGAAAGAAATCATAAAGATCAGAGTAGAAATGAATGAAATAGAAATGAAGAAAACGATAGCAAAGATCAATAAAACTAAAAGCTGGTTCTTTGAGAAGATAAACAAAATTGATAAACCCTTAGCCAGACTCAACAAGAAAAAAAGGGAGAGGACACAGATCAATAAAATTAGAAATGAAAAAGGAGAAATTACAACTGACACCGCAGAAATACACAGGATTATAAGAGACTAATACAAACAACTATATGCCAATAAAATGGACAACCATGAAGAAAAGGACAAATTCTTGAAAAGGTACAATTTTCCAAGACTGAACCAGGAAGAATGAGAAAATATAAACAGACCTATCACATGTAATAAAGTTGAAACTGTAATTAAAAATCTTCCAACAAACGAAAGTCCAGGACCAGATGGCTTCACAGGCAAATTCTACCAAACATTTAGAGAAGAGCTAACACCCATCCTTTTCAAACTCTTCCAAAAATCTGCAGAGAGAGGAACACTCCCAAATTCATTCTACAAAGCCACCATCACCCTGATAGCAAAACCAGAAAAAGATATCACAAAAAAAGAAATTATAGACCAATATCACTGATGAACATAGATGCAAAAATCCTCAACAAAATACTAGCAAACAGAATCCAAGAACAGATTAAAAGGATCATACACCATGATCAAATGGGATTTATCCCAGGGATGCAAGGATTCGTCAATATACGCAAATCAATCAATGTGATACACCATATTAACAAATTAAGGAATAAAAACCGTATGATCATCTCCATAGATGCAGAAAAAGCTTTTGACAAAATTCAACACACATTTATGATAAAACTCTCCAGAAAATGGGCATAGAGGGAACCTACCTCAACATAATAAAGGCCGTGTATGACAAACCCACAGCAAACACTGTACTCACTGGTGAAAAAATGAAAGCATTTCCACTAAGATCAGGAACAAGACAAAGATGCCCACTCTTGCCACCTTTATTCAAGACAGTTTTGGAAGTCCTAGCCATGGCAATCAGAGAAGAAAAATAAAAGGAATATAAATTGGAAAAGAAGAAGTAAAACTGCCACTGTTTGTACATGACATGATACTATACATAGAAAATCCTAAAGATGCCACCAGAAAACTACTAGAACTAACCAATGAATTTGGTAAGGTTGCAGGATACAAAATTAGTGCACGGAAATCTCTGGCATTCCTATACACTAACAACAGAAAATCAGAAAGAGAAATTAAGGAAACAATCCCATTTACCATCGCAACAAAAAGAATAAAATACCTAGGAATAAACCTACTTAAGGAGGCGAAAGACTTGTACTCAGAAAACTATAAACCCTGAAAGAAATCAAAGATGACATAATCAGATGGAGATATATACCATGTTCTTGGATTGGAAGAATCAATATTGTGAAAATGACTATACTACCCAAAGCAATCTACAGATTCAATGCAATCCCTATCAAACTACCAATGACATTCTTCACAGAATTAGAACAAAAAATTTTACAATTTGTATGGAAACACAAAAGACCCTGAATAGCCAAGGCAATCTTTAGAAAGAAAAACAGAGCTGGAGGAATCAGGCTCCCCAACTTCAAACCATACTACAAAGCTACAGTAATCAAGACAGTATGGTACTGGCACAAAAACAGAAATATAGATCAATGGTACAGGATAGAAAGCCCAGAGATAAACCCATGCACATATGGTCACCTAATTTATGACAAAGGAGGGAAGAACATACAATGGAGAAAAGACAGCCTCTTCAATAAGTGGTGCTGGGAAAACTGGACAGCTACATGTGGAAGAATGACATTAGAACACTACCTAACACCATACACAAAAATAAACTCCAAATGGATTAAAGACCTAAATGTAAGACCAGACACTATAAAACTCTTAGAGGAAAACATAGGAAAAACACTCTTTGACATAAACCACAGCAAGATCTTTTTTGACCCACCTCCTAGAGAAATGGAAATAAAAACAAAAGTAAACAAATGGGACCTAATGAAACTTAAAAGCTTTTGCACAGCAAAGGAAACCATAAACAAGACAAAAAGACAACCCTCAGAATAGGAGAAAATATTTACAAATGAAACAATGGACAAAGGATTAATCTCCAAAATATACAAACAGCTCATGGAGCTCAATATCAAAAAAACAAACAATCCAATTAAAAAATGGGCAGAAGACCTAAACAGACATTTTACCAAAGAAGACATACAGATGGCCAAGAAGCACATGAAAAGATGCTCAACATCACTAATTATTAGAGAAATGCAAATCAAAACTACAATGAGGTATCACCTCACACCTGTCAGAATGGCCATTATCAAAAAATCTAGAAACAATAAATGCTGGAGAGGGTGTGGAGAAAAGGGAACCCTCATGCACTGTTGGTGGGAATGTAAATTGATACAGTCACTATGGAGAACAGTATGGAGGTTCCTAAAAAAGCTAAAAATAGAACTACCATACGACCCAGCAATCCCACTACTGGGCATATACCCTGAGAAAACCATAATTCAAAAAGAGTCATGTACCACAGTGTTCATTGCAGCTCTATTTACAATAGCCAGGACATGGAAGCAACCTAAGTGTCCATCAACAGATGAATGGATAAAGAAGATGTGACACATATATACAATAGAATCTAAAAAAATGTTACTGATGAACCTAGTGGCAGGGCAGGAATAAAGACACAGACGTAGAGAATGGACTTGAGGACACGGTGGGGGGGGGGGGAGGGGGAAGCTGGGGCAAAGTGAGAGAGTAGCATGGACATATATACATTACCAAATGTAAAATAGATAGCTAGTGGGAAGCAGCCGCATAGCACAGGGAGATCAGCTTGGTGCTTTGCGACGACCTAGAGGGGTGAGATAGGGAGGGTGGGAGGGAGGCGATATGGGGATATATGTATGCATATGGCTGATTCACTTTGTTGTACAACAGAAACTAACACACTATTGTGAAGCAAATATACTCCAGTAAAGATTAAAAAAGAATCACACTAAAAACATGATAAAAATCACCATTCTCCTCTATTAAATCGTGAAGATTTAAAAAAAAAGTAATATAACAAATATGTGCTCCCCTTGCCTGAAGTTAATAGCTAGTTTAAAAGAAAGCAAGAACCATATAGTGTATTTTTCTTTATTGCCCTATTTCTAGATATAAGAAAAATTAATGGATAGGGGATGGGGAAAATAAAGTGAGAAGGAACATGTATCGTAAATCTCCTGCCAGCATTACCTGGATGAGGTCGCAAACTAACCTGACAGCTTATTCAGTGTATATTACAATACACATAAATCGCTTTGTTTTTTTTTTCCCAGATATTACATATTGAATTCTCTCCTGACAATGTGTGTTACTGTAACTACGATGTGCTTCCCTTTTTATAAATAACAAAAATAGACTTAACCTACCTGATTTGGGGCATGAAGTAATTAGTAATAACTCTCAAGCTATTGTTGCAAGATGCTTATTTAATGGAGGTACCCAAAAATGCTGCGGGACTGGTCAGTGGGGGAATCTTGTTTCAGATCAGACTGTAAGCAGAAAACGACTTCCCTCCAGAGAAGTTTGATCACCCCCTCTATCAGGAATGCCAAGGCTGTGTGGATCCTGCCCATAATGCAAAGCTGCTAAAGGAAACTCAGGAGTAGAGCCCTGAGTAGAGGGGCAGAGCAGGGAGAGGGAGCGAGGAGGAGCATACAAAGGACACAGCCATTTTCCCTAACCAGTCTTCGGCTTCGGACATCCGTAGAATATGGTGGTCATTAAGAAAAATAAGCCTCAATAGAAATCCACTGAAAAACAACGAGGCATGTGAGCAAATCTCTAAACAATGGATAAGATCTAGTATGAAGAGTCTGAAACAAGAGCTAGCCATCCTGGCACACAGAGCTTGATACAAGAGGGCTGTAAATCATATAACAGAGACTCCCCAGAACCTGGAAAGAGGACCAAAATGGGACCAGAACCACCCCATTAGTCACAGTCATTCGGGGTTATTTGGGGATTACTAATGAGGAGACATTACAGCTGCATTACAACTTACTGTACGTCATAGTGAACCGGCCATTCTCAAAAAGACTCGAGTCCTGTCATAGAATCCCAGGCAGAAAAATTAATCTAGACATTGTCACATATTTGACAACAAGACCAAGTGAGTGCTGCTAACTACTACAATAAGGTCTTAGTTTCCAGACTGTACCAAACAAAATCAGCAGTAACGCACACAATTCTGTGCGTGTGGCTTGCTTCCAACAGGGTTTGTGGCAGTGTTTTACCTCCACTGATTATGAGTAATTTTAACTGACGGTTCTGTTTTACTGCAGTTTTTTCCCATCTCATTAACGACGTCTCCATCTTTCTAGTCAACAGGCCCCAAACCTTGGAGTTGTCCTGGACTCCTTTTTGCCTCAATCTCACATCTAAACCATCAGCAAATCTTCCTGGTTCTACCTTAATATCCCTAAGCTAACTACTTCTGATCATCTTCACTGGTACCACCTTGGTCTAAAGCACCATCATCTCTTTCCTGAGTAATTACAATACCCTCCAGACTGGACCCCCCGTTTCCACCCTGCTCCTGCCCCCAACATGCTTTCTCAACATGGTCAAAAGAACATGTCTTTAAAATATTAAGCTAAATCACGTCTACTCCCTTACAAATCTGCCAACGGCTCCTTCAGTTTTCATTGGCTTTACAGGACCTACCTGCCTGGAATATTCTTTTCTACGTATCTGCATGTCTTGCTACTTTACCAGCTTGAGCATTTTTGCTCAACTATTACTATCTCAATAAACTGTATCTAGACCATTAAATTTTTTTCAATGCTCTCTTTCCCCCCAAAATCCTACCTCCTTTCCTGCTTTATTTTTCTCATGAGTACTTATCACTTTCTAATATATTACGCTACTTATTTCCTTACTGTCTTTCTCCTCCAACTAGAATTTTAGGGCCAGCAGAGGAATGGCCTGTTTTGTTCACTGCTTTGCCCCTAGCACCAAGAACAGTGTCTGACAGAGCAGACACTCAATGAAAACTGATGGATTGGTTGATTGAATGAATGAATGTAAAGTTAACCATTGTGTACACAACTGGGAGTAAAATATACCTTTAGGTCAGTAGACTAAGTCTTATTCACTGGAAAGAGTAGGGGAAGATGAAATGGTGGGAGAGGGGGGCGTGATGAAAGTAAGTGGAGGTGGGAATTACTGAAACCCCTACTAACTTCTTGCCATCTCTGAGGATTATACAGTCATATCATCCATAATGAATTTCCTAAGAATCTTAAGAAATAAATTGTCTTTATCATTGTGGTTTTGCCAGAGTGTCAAAGGAAGCTCTGAGATAATAACCAGCAAGACTAAGGTTACCATAGTTAGATCTGGAAGTCATCCACAGGTCCATCTAATCTCCAACTATGTGAGGAAGAGGGTACATCTCAGAACCATCCTGCCGGCGACCTCCCGGATATTTTAATATACTTGGATGATGGCGAGGGAGGATGGGTGGTGAGAACATTTTCCCGGTGCTTGGCTGACACACTGACAGTGATGGAAAGAACCAGGACACAGGATTAGCAAGCACTATGCAACAGCACAGATTTTTCTGGAGCTTTGAGTCATTGAAAGAGAAAAGTCATTTCTCGAGGCTTACACAACTCCCCAGGAAGCTAGAGGAGGGTTTGCTCCCTTCTGTCCCAAGGCTAATTAGTATCATACAAATGATGAACCTGACAGATTCTGGTCAATGTGTTCACAAATAAAAGTGTCACTTCTGTATTAGGAGGCACTGAAACATTTCAATATTTTTAAAAACACTCCAATTTTTTTCTTAATTGTCTCACACAGAATATATGTGTGTACATACACATATATACATATAATATATAGTATATGTACACTACTTATATAATACATAATACTTAATATAAATACTTAATAATTGAAACATTCACTCTGATAAACGGAACTAGGCAGATCAAAGCTTAACGATGAATCAATTTCCCAGCAAAGCTATTTTTTTTTTTTCCTAGCATTGCAGACAAAGAAATGTTTCTTTTTGTTTCTCTTACAATTAAACTTGTTTGAAACTCCTGAAGAGAGGTGAAGGGGAGGGTTACACATATATAACAGCTCCCTGGCTTCTCACCCTCAGTAGATCTCAGATCCAGTGGGGAAAACATCTGAGTTTAAACTAGCTTCAGAAAAGAGTCATGCTTTCTACACACTGGGAAAGCATACTCTAATAAATATGTGAAAGAACAAAAAGCAAGCTGACATTCATCTTCACTAAGCAGCCAAAGAAATAGGATATATCTTAATGGTTCAAGGGACTCAAGCAACAGACACTTCCTTAAATGTGCCAAATGGATGGAGAAAAGAGCAACAGAAATATACCAGCCACAATTATTCTGACTTAAGTGAGATGTTTTATTCCCAGAGCTATTTTCAGACTTCATGACTCAGCATATCTTCTGATGGTTTTTTCTAACCCCTGTAGGGTTTGGGAGTCGGGGGTGGGCAGTGAGGGGGCTAAGCCATCCTTCACTCACACATATCAGGATTGGGTATAATCATTATAGGTGCACATTCCCATCCTTCAGGTATAGAGCATCATGGGTTTGCTTTGCAACCAATTTTAACACAATTCTGGAAGCCAGATTGATGTTCAAATGGCTCTTAAAAATTTGTAGCCCCAGAGAATATCATACCCTCACTCCAAGTCATGGATATCCTGGCCAGAAGTACAATGAAAACTCAGAGGTTGTGCATATATTTTATTTCTCAAACTAGTGTGGAAGCAAGTCCTATCGAATTGACACATGTTGGCACAATTCAGTGTGAAAAATATATATATTGGAAATCAAGAGGCTCAGATTGTAGTTCTGTCTCTGCCATGAATGGCTGCGGAAATCTGAAGTAATAATTGCACCTCTTTGGGCCTCGGTTTTCTCAGTTGCAAAGGATGACCTTGAACAGAGCTACTTGTTTCCTCTGGACTTCATTTAATTATCCATCAGAAACAAGCTTGCTCTGGTATTTTATGATGTTACTAGGGAGACTCTTATTATAACATTGCTTTTTGAATCTAGTCAATGTCCTTCCTTCAGTAGATATTTAAAGAAGATTCTGAGCAGAATTAGCCAAATGATCAAACAAATACAGTATCTCTTTAGAGTTGGGATTATTTGTTTGGTCAACCAAGATAGGAAAGTCAGAGGCCCTGTGCCTTGAATGGAAAGGTCAGTGGGTTAGAAATTCTACATTGTGGCTTCTGAGCAGCTTTGCTTCCTGCTACCTGTATTACCTTAGCAAGTGGTTAGATTTGCAAGACCCCTTATGAGCAAACAATTTTTATACTACATATCTTAATAACTGAAAAGTTTAATGGAAGAGACTTTAAATCCTTTCTGTGATGCCTGAGGGAGCCTATTTGTTTAAACCAAAATAAAAGTAAAGTGGGATGTGAGGGAAACTGGCCAAGCATTCTCAAACATCCAACACTAGAATGGGATCCTCTTTAGCATCTCAAACCATCAGCAACTACCTGTTTTGGATGTTGTATTTGCTGTCCATTGCTACATAATAAATTCCCCAAATCTTAGCAGCTTAAAACAACCCCCATATACTACCACACAGTTCTGTAGGTCAGAAGTCCCGGGGGGCTCAGCTGGGCTTTGCTCGAAATATCACAAGGTCAAAACCAAGGTGCTGACGGGCAGGGCTCTTGTCTGGAGGCTGTGGAGAAGAACTTACTCCAAGCTCATTCAGGATGTTGACAGAATCCAGCGACTTGAGGCCCTATGTCTAAGGCCCAGTGTCCTTTGCTGGCTGTCAGCTGTGGACCGTTCTCTCAGGACCTATGGCCACCCACATTCCTTCTCATGAGGCCCCTCCATCTTCAAATGGCAACAGCACGTCAAGTCCTTCCTACACTTTGAATTTTTCTGACTTTCCCTTTTTCCCCTCTTCTGCCATAGCAAGAGAAAGTTCTCTGCTCTTAGCAGCTGATGTGATTAGGGCCACCGGGATACTCGACCCTTTTAAGGCCAACTGTGCCATATAATGTGACATAATCATGGGAGTGGTAACTTACCACATTCAAAGATGTATTAGTCATGTGGAATTGGGAGGCCATTTCTAGACATTTTCCCTAACATATATGCTTTAGTTACGTCTTTTCTAAAGTCACAAAGCCTAAACAATAATGACCTTGTGGCCAGGCTATTAAAGGTAAGTGTTTGCAAACAATAAATAGTGTTACATCCATGCAAACAATGACAAATGAGCGTCTTCTATTTTTGTAGAATTCAGAGGTTCTGACCATTTTTATGACCAGAGCACATTGCCCGGTGGGAACTTTAAACAAACATTCCCCAGTCGACACACATATAGTCCAATCAGGATTCAAAAGCAACTCATGTTCACACAACTGAAATCAAATTAGGAAGTCAGTGAACATCAGAGAATATGATCCACACAAGTAACCGAGTTAAGTAATTAATATAAAATATTACACCTGAAACTACAACACTGTACATCAACTATATTTCAATTTAAAAAATTAATATAAAACTCTGAAATGTTTTCTTTCCTAAATGTATGGGGTCATTATCTTCTGGATAGTTAACTGAATAACCTCCTCAAAACTCCCTGCTTTATCCTTTTGTGGATGCATCCAAAGTATAAAAAGGCAAACATCTAGGCTAAAGTAGTGAACTGGACAGACAGTGGAAAAGTGAGAGAATTTTAAACATATATGAACTATAACAAAGAAGCTTCTGGTGAATTGAAACTCAGAGAAAAACTCCTTTTTATGCTCCCATTAGTGACCTATATTGTATTGAAAAATTTGTGCACAAATATAAAGAATGAAATGGAAATAATATCAGCTTATGGAGTTATATAAGAGCAGCCAAAGAAAAGGGTTCAGCTCATTTTTCTACTAAATAATAATAATTTAAGACTCATCCCACAGAACATTTTGTTTCTGTTCATCTGCTTTGAGGGGGCATTTAAATTATTGTAGAAAATTTTTACTGTCAGTCAAGTGTCTAAAGTACCACACCAATTGCCTCTGAAATATCTGAAGGAAATTAAGTAAAAAATCTTGATGTGTGAAAAGGTTTTTTGATCCTTACTGAGAATCATTATTCAATAACATTCCTTGATAGCAATACTTGAAACTAAAAGTTATACCAGATTCTTCAGATGACTGTTTTAGCAATTATCATTTTGAAAAATTGGAAAGTTATTGCTCCTTTATTTTTCTCTTACAAATCTCTTATATTCACTCTTTGTTGACCAATCTAACCATTTTTATAGGAGTGGCTCACATGGTATTGTCTATATGCTACGAAAAAAAAAACAACTGTTGCCAAACAGACCAAAGTTCTAAGATGCCTTATATTGACTCTCTATTACAAACTTCATGGAAAACCTAAAAATTTGTAAGGATAAAGGACTCTTCAGCATCTGACCCTAGTGTTAATTAAGTCCCACCACTCGCCACCCCTTAATTCACACAATCTACAGAAAAGCTACACCCCTGCTCAATAATTCCCCACCATGTTTTGGCTTCCCTCTCCTTTCCCTCCCTGACTCCTTTCCTCCTCTCTCCCCCACTCCCTCCTTCTTTCTCTCTTTCCTTTGCTTTTTTTTCCTTTCTTTGTTTTTCTTCCTTTCATTGGACATAACATTTTCTTCTCCTGGTTTGAGAGTTAAACCCTCAAATTTTATTCTTCCTAAGTTACTCCCCTCCCATTTTATTCAGAAAATACCAGTGTTAATTTCCCCCATTTTTATATATAAATACAATTCTACATTGCCCCTAAGACAAATTTCCTAGCACAGTCTCACCTCTCTGAGGGTTCTTCAGGCTCTTTCTCCCACCTTCCATCCCATTGCACTACACTTCATTTTTATCTTCAAGAATTTTTGGTCTGAGTATTTTTGATATATTTTTTCTCTTTTGGTTATTGCTAATTTACAAATCATAAGCCTTACTGGTAGTTTTCTCATCCATAATTCCCATATTTTCTTGTGCTCTGGATTTCTTTTTTTTCCCCCTGGAATACCCCCCCTTTTTTTTTTAATTAATAGACTTTTTAAGAACAGTTTTAGGTTTATAAAAAAAACTGAACCAAAAGTACAGAGACTTCCCATATACCTCTTTTCCCCACACAGCACAGCTTTTTCCTATTATTAACATCTTGCATTAGTGTGGTACATTTGTTACAACTGATGACCAACACCGATATATTAACTAAACCCCATAGTTTACACTGGGGTTCACTCTTTGTGTTGCACAGTTCTATTGGTTTTAACAAATGCATAATGTCATGTATTCAACATTCCGGTATCATACAGAGTAGTTTCACTTCCCTGAAAATGGTCTGAGCTCTCCACCTATTCATCCTTTTCCCTCCTCCCACCCCCTGGACACTTGGAAACCACAGATGCTTTTACTGTCTCTATGGTATTGCCTTTTCCAGAATGCCATAAAGTTTGAATCACATACTATGCAACCTTTTCAGACTGATTTCTTATATTTAACAATACACATTTAAATTTCCTGTTTTTCGTGGCTTGATAACATTTTTATCACTGAATAGTATTCCATTGTATGGATGTTCCACCTTTGGTGGTATTTTCAAAGAACATTTTTAGTGATAAAACTAATAATTTGTTTCATCTTCACATTTAAATAACCAAAATATAAATTTCCAACTTTAAAGTTCCTTTCTACTGCCCTCATGTATCCAGCATAAAAGGTGAGAAATATAATCACAATCTAATTCTTGTTCCTTCATAGATGACCCACTGTCCTCTTCCCTGGGAGATTTTGGTATATTCTCTTTGTCTTTGATGTTCTAAAATTCACAATAACGTATCTATATGTAGGCTTTTTTCCCTGTATTCTATTTTGCCCATTATGAAACCTTGCAATTTATATTCTTACATATTTACAGAATTTCAAAAATTGTAAGAAATTAACATTCTTCAAGTATCTCCTACCTTAATTAATTAATTTTTGCTGCTTCTGGAACTTCTATTTTATGGATATTAACATTTCAACATCTGCCCTCTATTTCACCTTTTCTTTATGTTTCATTTATTTATCCTTTCCACATACTTCCTAGAAAAGTTCCTCAAAGTGATCTCCCCTCTTTTGAATTTGTTAAGGAATATTTTATGGCCCAGTGTACAGTCTACTTGGTGAATTTTTCACGTGAGCTTGAGAAGAATGTGTATTCTGCTGCTGTTGGATGGAGTAGTTCACACATGTCAATTAGGTCAAATTGACTGATAGTGGTATTCAGGTCAACTTACTATTTGTATATCCTTAATGATTTCCTGCATAATTGTATCTTAATAGTATACTATTGTAAATCCTTAATAATAGGGGAAACTGTGTATAGGGTATATGTACTGCCTTTGCAATTTTTCTGTAAATCCAAAACTGTTTTAAGAAAAACAAGGTTTATTTTTAAATCTGCAAAAAAGTGCATCACAGTGTTATTTGTAAAAGTAAAAAAGTTGAAAGCAACCCCAATATCCAATAAAGAAATTCGTAAATAAGTGATGGTTCATCAACATAAAGAAAGCAGTAGTTTTATATTGTTTTTTAAAAAGATTTAAGTGCCATATGAATTTTGTGATCAATATGGTTTCCTTGGGGAATGGAAGCAGAAGAGAGGGTAGGAGAGGACACTTTGCTTTCAGTGCAAGTCTGTACTATTTCATATCTTAATCATGTGCATAAGAATTTGTCAAAAATAAAATTTGTTAAAAGAAGGCTAAGATATTGAGGACATCAGGCTTGTTTTCAAGGACAAGGTGTCATGAAGGTATTTCATTATGGTATTGGCCCTGCAAAAACAGGCAACATCCCTGGGCACATGCTAACAATAACCTCCAGATTGTAACTTACAAAGCTTGCTCTACATAGCTTGTCTCAAACTACATCATTAGAGCTCAAAATCTGTATTGTTTGCTACTGTTTACACAATACAGCCCATGCATTTAGTAGGGTTTTAAAGAATTTTACAATCTGACTTCAACAAGCCTTTTCCTAATTATCTCCTACCCCCCTGTCACTTGCAGAGCTGTACTCCGGTCCCTTGGCATTCAACATCTGCCCTTCCAAATCTCTGTTTCTTTGTTCACACAGTTACCTTTGCTTCCAATGTTTCCTTCACTTCTCCAATTTTAAAAATGCCACTCATAGTTCAATTTCCAGATTGAATACAAATTTATCTTCCATAAATCCCATTTAGACTTCAACAATCAGGGGAAAACGCCCTTTTTTGTTCCCATAGCTCTTACTTTCCAAAAACATACAGCATGTATTTTAATTTGTCCTATTTCATAATTATATTGTACTTATCTACCCTCTCACTTAATTTGATTCATTTGATTTTAAGGTCCTATTCCTTCGTTTGACTGTAAGCGCCCAGTGGCAAGAGGCTGTCCTGTTCATCTTAATATCTTTAACTCCTCTTTAACTTAATGCTTTATACAAACTCGAGCCAATTAGTGTTAGCTACAATACATCTGAGTTAATTGAAATGGATTCCTTTGAAGAAGTTACTTGTGAACCTAGTTTCTGGAATTTACGAAGGTAAGTTGCAGTAGTCAAGCATATGGACCACAACCTCTCCCCTCTAAGTTCCCTGAAAATGAATGCTGTAACTTTTCAGTTAGTACATCCTTTGGGAATTAAGTTGTGCTTCCTCTTTGGCATATGTCAAAATCCATACATCCACTGCTAATTTAAAACTAGTGGATCACTTGATTCTGACCACGAGAAGTCTTTTGGAGAAGATATATTTAGACATATAACTTAAGCTTATTCACTTTCATTGCTCAGCTGCCATAGGTAGTTTGTAGGAACAAAGAGTGCAGAGTTGCTTAAGTGTGATGAGGACACTTAATGTGAAAGGAATCCCAAACAAAATTCATTAAACTCTTGAAAATAACCTTGAGGCTCTGAAATTTAAATACAATGTTTTCTTCTTAATCATGTTGTCTGATTCTTGCCAGTCTAACAATATACCTGTCAATACCCACTGGAAAATACTTCCAGTGTTGTTTTTGTAGAAGAGAAATCAATTTCAGCAAAAAAAAAAAAAAGTCTCTCTGGTGATATTAACAAAAGGAAGAACAAGCTTGGGTTTTAAAGAGCCACGGATCAAAAACACTCTCAAAGAAATGATGTGAAAGTTTCATCTCTGTTACCCATCTCTATTACCTCTAGCTTAATAAGCAAAGTGAGAGAGAAATTCATTCGGAATTTATATTGATTTAACTGTAATCAAAATGAATATTGTGTGTTTACCAAAAAAAGTAGATATAAATAACTACAAGAATTGATTCTTTGAGATAGGAAAGATTTCTCCTTCCTAATACGCCCAATTAAACACCCAGGAGAACCTTCAACAAATGTTAAGTGCAGCAGTTTCTCTAACTGCAGAGTGCTTTAAAATGGAATTATTTTATTTTCACAATCACATAAAGTCCCTACTGATTCATAAAGTAAGTTCTGTAAACTTTATACTTGATGAAGTATCCCCAAAGAACCCATATACAGTTATACTATGTACTGTAATTTGCCTTTTCCTCGTTTTTACCCAAAGAGTAGCTCTAATGCTACTGTTTCCATCAAGTCTCCCTTGCTTTCTCCATATTAAGGGAATTTCACATGTTTCCATGAAGCTTTGTGCCTTTTAGTGGTTTATCAAGTATCTGTTCAAAAGTTTCTCTTTTATTAGATTGTAGGCTTCATGCGGATATCATCCAAGTGCCTACCATAGCGCTTGAACATAACAAGTGTTCAATAAATATGTACAGTTGACTGAGTAACTGAAATACTCCAGTCTTTGTCTCAAAACTGGTACCTTTATGGCAACAACACTATTCTTGATACCTCCCTAGATCTGAATTCTAACAGAATACACGTTTCAGTTTGGTTTACCCCCTGGGGAATCATCTTTTTTGGAAAGTAGACCAATATGATGATTGTTGAAATTCTTATTGGTGTAAGTAGTATCTAGAAGCTCACCTCCAAAGCATACTATTCATGAGAAAAGTCATTTATAAAATGTTTAGGGGGGGTTGTAATTTAAGAGGCATTGGATGGTGGCTAAGCATATGGTCTCTCAAGGTAGAATGCCCAGATCTGAGGCCTACTTATTCCATTTATTGGCTATAAGATCTTAGGCAAGTTACTTAAGTTCCTTGTTTATAAAATGGAGAAAATAATATTAACTACCTCACAGGTGTTGTAGGGATTGGATTAGGTAATACATGCAAAGGCTTACAACAGCGTGTAGCACAGAGTGAGTTCTCAGTAAGCAGCAGGTATTCTAAGGCAGCATGTGAAAGACACTAACTAGTTCGTTCAGCAGATTAGAACACAGCACAGTAGAAGGGGACAATGTAATGATACAGAAAGGGCCCTGGAGTGAAAGTGAGAAGAAATGGATTGAAGCCCTGGCTCTGACACTAACTTTGTGTCTTCAGCCAAATCATTGCTTCCTTGAGCATTAATTTCCTCACATTTAAATGTGGGAAATAATACCTAATTCACAGCATTGTTTCGTGTGGATTAAATGAGGTAATAAATGCGAAAGAGCTTCGTGAAATATAATGTGTTATAAAATATGAAGTCTTATCTCTATTTCCTCGTCCAAAGCGCAGTGAGGAACACTGCACTGTTGTTTAACTAGGAGAAGGACAGTAAAAGTTTGTGCCAAGCCACCCTGCTATTAGTTCTATTATTAATAGCTAATGACAGCATGGACATTTTAAATCAAAAGGAAATATATTGTTTCCTTTGAATCTAACAAGCCTAATGGACACTCTTGAAAGTGAACTGTGAAAAAGCACTAAAAATAAAATGAAATGACTGCCTCATAGCAAAAAAAGGCAGTTACCACATAAAGTGTAGTATTTTTTCAACATATTTTGGCCAAGTGATAAAAAAAGATACCCATGTTATTTATTACCTTTCAAATACTTTTAAAGATTAAATAAATTAATTTTCACCAACATGGAGAAAACTCTAAGAGTTTTCATTTTTATTTAATGATAAACTAGTCTAGAAATACCAGATTGCCTTAACAAATGTGGCATTTCAAATGGAATTTGAGATCATCGCTATACCCATTATATGTAATCTGAAAAAGAAAGACTCTTTCAGCACTTTTGCCCCCTTCATAGAGATGGGGCGTGGAGTAGGGGAGCTTGTCCTAACCAAAATATGGCTTTCATGGGTCTTTTATACAATTGTCCAAATAGTAAAATGTAGATAAATGATACCTTACTGAATCAATGCAACCCTTTAAGGCGATTTATATTCTTCACTTAGACCTTTAGTCAATTGAGCTAAGTATATGGGTTTTCAAGTAGGTCAGAAATCACTTGCTTCCTCTTTATGTGTCATTTTGGTCTCCCAAATGCCTTCTCCTCTGATAACAAAATTTATTCTCATTCATGCTTAGTATGATTTTTACTTCTCGTGTTACCTATGGTAGAGTGTTTGTGTTTTGAATCTGCTTCCTAACGTTGAAACGAAAGAGTTTCTCTAAATATCAACCAGATGGGAGAGATGTCATATTGGGCCAGAGGGTTTTCCCAGTGGGGATGGAATTCCCTGAAATCCCACTGAGTGCTCCTTATTTATTCTGCAAGTGCTCATCAGGCTTCCTACCACCTTCTGAGCATGTCCTTTTATTTAAGTGGAATGACAATATAAAGAATATGGAAAAGCTGTGGTCTTAGCCCTTCAGATGCCCGTGACTTAGAGTACAAAGACTTTACGAAAAAACAAAAAGTGAATTTTATTACTGGATTCCTAAGAGAAAAGAGATGAGGTCTGTTAAATGGTGAGAAGAGAGAAAGAAAATCATAGGGGAATAAGCAAAGATGCAAGTAGGTATAACAGCTGTGAAAATGAAGAAACGACATGCACATTTCATGAGAGATAAAGTAAGAGAAATGGGTACAGTGAAAGAAAAGAAGATGGACAGGCTCAGAGCACTGAGAAAAGAAAACCGTTTTTCATTATAGCATTTCAAAGGAGTTTTGAAAAAGACAAATGGAGGAACAGGGAGTACGGAAATAGAAAAAGGATAATTTTGTAGGTAAGTTGCCCAGGAAAAAAAAGGTATGTGGAAAAGAGAAAGGTAAATCAAATAAAAAGGCATATAAATGACTAGGTAATTGCAATAATAATATTAATATGACGTTCTTCCTACATCTGTTTCCTCTCCAAGTCCACTGCTAAGAAAAAGGTACACTCAGCCCTCCATATCCATAAGTTCTGCATCTGAGGATTCAACTAACTACAGATAGAAAATATTCGGAAAAAAAATTCCAGAAAGTTCCAAAAAGCAAATCTTGAATTTTCCATGCACCAGCAACTACTTATATAGCATTTACACTGTATCAGGTATTATATGTAATCTAGATATGATTTAAAGTATACGGGAGGGGACTCCCCTGGTGGCGCAGTGGTTAAGAATCTGCCAGCCAATGCAGGGGACATGGGTTCAAGCCCTGGTCCGGGAAGATCCCACATGCCGCGGAGCAACTAAGCCCATGCACCACAACTACTGAGGCTGCGCTCTAGAGCCCGTGAGCCACAACTACTGAGGCTGCATGTCACAACTACTGAAGCCCACATGCCTAGAGACCATGCACCGCAACAAGGGAAGCCACCTCAATGAGAAGCCTGCGCACCGCAATGAAGAGTAGCCCCCGCTCGCCACAACTAGAGAAAGCCTGTGTGCAGCAACGAAGACACAACGCAGCCAAAAATAAATAAATATGTTTATTAAAAAAATAATAAAAATGTTACAAAAAATAAAGTATATGGGAGGATGTGTTATATGCAAATACTATGTCATTTTATATAAGGGACTTGAGCATCCTCAGATTTTGGTATCTGGGTGGGTGGTCTTGGAACCAATCTCCCATGTATACTGAGGGACAACCGTACCTCTATATTCATAAAATAAGAGTCATAGAGGGAAGTGAATTACCTGAGAACACAGAAATAAGGCAACTGCTTTCAATCCCCCAACATTCAGATGCTGTGCTGTCAAAGTCAGCTCCAGAAGGAGAGCCTCGGGCTATGAGATAAGTGAAGATGAGGCCTAGTCCAAAGAACTCTTGGTGCCCTAGCTGCTACAAGGGTATCCCAGGTAGACAGGTGCTACTATATGATTTTCAGTGTGATCTTTATTTTAGAGAAACATAATGCCTCAATTCATTAGTGAAGAAGTCTGAATGATTATAGGCTTCAGAATAAAATCAAGGGAAGAATGTGAGAAGGATTTATCCAAGACAGGTAAATACCTTCTTATAATATTATTTTTTAAGTGTAGTAACAGCAGTATGTATACTTCACGGTATATACATAGAAGTGTAAGGTATTAATTCAGCTTCGAATAAAGAGCAAAGAAGGGTCAGAGAAAGCTTCACAGAGGATGTGACAACATGTTGGGCCTTGAAGTCTTAGCAAGATTTTTGCTGGTGGAGAGATTTCTCTATCACCCCAGCTGAACTGCTAAATGAAGAAAGATCCAGGTGTTATCCCTTCTTTCAAAATTCAGTGTTTCCAATGGATGTTTCCTTCAACACAGGCAGTAGGAACATGGCCAGAAACTGAGCCACCCCTAAAGGCTCCACAATAGCTTTAGAATCCAGATCAAAATGGCTTCTTATCAAAAGGAACATTGAGTGCATAAGGCACCAAGAGAGGTGGGCAGTCTGCCCAGGGTCCAAGAATTCAATGTCACTTTGCCATGCCATTGAGACAGCTCCTCTAGGCTGATATCTGACACTTATGTGAAGATCATTAAGTATTTCAGGAAATTTTCTGAAACCTCATAGCATGAGAAAATATGCAAATTATGATTCATATGTCTATTACATGATTTATGCAAGTGGATATGAAATGAAAGATCCTTTTAAACCCTATGGTTTACTCACAGGGAAGGAAAGGAATGGTATATGGGGTAGGTTTTGAGGAACTCACTTGTATATTACATTTCTGTATTTATAGGCTAGCCTCTTAAAAATAGTCTACTGCTCTTCCAGTGAGTATGTGAAGCAGCCTACAAAGTTAAAATATATATAACAAGATAATTAAGAAAATAGAGCAATGATGAGAAATCATTTTCAAATGAAAAGAAAAACCATAACTGAACCATAATTGAAGTGTGTGTGTATGAGTCACAGACAGACAGAGACTGAGAGGGCGGAGCCTGCGGCCACTGCGCCTTTGTTAACGCTTCCGCTTCAGCAGCAAGATTTCTCCTCCTGCCCATCTCTGCTCCTACGGCTCAGAGCCACCATGTTGATCCATTCTTAATAGATCATTCCCCTCTCGCAGTCTGAGACACTCTTCTGAAGAAACAAGAATCCTCTTCAGATCCACGTCTTATAAATTCATATGGTCCAGCGACTTTGTGTCAGGCTCATTAGAATCATCCTCAAACTTTCTCTCCTGTGTTGCTACAAAGTGCTCTAAACAGCACCGTACACCTTTTTAAGAAGGCAACTAGCGCCTGGAAAATTGAACCAGTATATCACTACTTTTAGTGTTGCAAAGACTGAGGTTTTACATCTATTAAATCAGAAAATCCAGTCTCCATTTCCCTGCCTATTTCTTCATGTTGGGTTTGAAACTCACCTCTCTTTGGATTCTGGCACAATCACTTCTTGTTTTAATGGAGCCAATTAGTCAGCAGTGCTGGTCGGGTGAGCTATTTGGTCTTCACGTCACCACGCTGGGCTATAAGAAGCGCCACAGTAAGCAGCTGCATGGGTGGGCAATTGTGTTTACCGCCATTTAAGAGAAGTAATAGGGCAGGTACCCTGTTTATTATAAAACCAGTAAAAGTATAGGTGATTTTGTGGCAAAGTCTTTACTACAAAGATCCAAAGTGGAGTCCAACAATGAGACAAGCAGAACTCAAAGTCACAAATGAAGATCCCTGGAGCTCATGCTTGAATCAGGGACATTTAATCATCTGTAAAGGATGCCTCTTGTCTGCTGCTGTTCTGGCCTCCCAGCTCTACTCCTTCTCAGGCTAGTCTTGCATTTATAGTATCTTGCTCATCTTAATTTCCTATAAACCTTCCGTCTACCCTAAAATAGCATGCCAGTTTTCTTGGTCTCCTAAGTCATCTAAACCTGTTCCTTAGACTCCAATTCCCTCTATGGTCCAACTTCACGCTACTCCTTTCGTTTTGTTTTTCACCCTTTCATCTACATTCTCCTTCTTGCCAGCCTTGTTCTTCTCTGCTCTGCAAGCATACCATATTTAATACCACTAATATGGCTTTGCTTGCATGGTGTGAACTGAGAGGGCCCTTTTCTACCTGTCTAAGCCCTTGATGAGTACATTCAAGTGTAGGTTTCCCCCATGAAACTCACCACTCACCCTCTACTTGAGACCATACCACATACTTTGTAACTCATGTTCAACCTTAGTTTCTGTGTATTGTTTTTGTTGCTCACACTAGAATGTAAGCTCCGTTAGGGATGATACTAATTTTTATAATCCATCTGTATCCCATATCATAGCTAGAAGTGTGAGCCTCAATAAATACACATGACATGGGCTGACCAATTGTTTGTTTAATTAAATATATTTTGGAGTAATACAATGATAACTTGTTATTTGTATTGTTTTGGAAGAGGTCCCACTTGGGCTTCTCTGAGTTTCTGGAGACTTTCGAGTGCTTCAATACTCATATATTCTTGGAAAAACTAGTTCCCCTTTTGTCAACATGTTACATTCAGTTGTAACCCTATTTCACAATGAAGCTGATTTGTACCGGCCAATAATTATGATAAATGTACTATCTTATGTAATGTCTTCTGTACATTACTGAAATTAGTTAAAGTATAGATGGCAACGATGTGTTCAAATGCGGGACTAAAGTGAGTGATATATGATTAGAGTGTTTTTCAGAAAAGATGAGTCTTTTTAGTCTAATAACGTAAGTAGGAGTCAGGTATCAAAAGTCTTTGTATTTCTTATGGAAAATTCCATCCTTTCAACTCTAGCTCTTCTCCTCCCACAGTGTGCCTTGGCTGCATTTGGCTCCTGGTTTTATCATCAAAAGCTGCTCTTGTCAGTTACTCTCCATTCTCTCTCACATCTAGGAGATAACTAAACTCTAACCAGGTGCATTATCATACAAGTGCAGGTGACATCACAGCAGTGCAGCCATCTTCAAATGGAACATAAGACACTCCTTTTTTTTTTTTTTATACAGCAGGTTCTTATTAGTTATCCATTTTGTACATATTAGTGTATATATGTCAATCCCAATCTCCCAATTCATCACACCACCACCCCCGCCCTGCCACTCTCCTCCCTTGGTGTCCATACTTTCAGACACTCCTGTTCTTAAATGCCATTTCGGTAGTGCACCATGTCACTTGGTCCAAACACTCTCCATTTGGGGGAACTCTTTTCCTTTCAGAAATCCAGTCCAATCAAATAAAAATTGAATTTCTCCCATTTTCTTTTGGAAGCACATCATCTCTCTCTTGCCCTTCCCTGAATGTTTAGAAGCTCTTGGTAAATTGCAGTGTGTCATGAACTTGGGGTCTTACACTGTCTCCTTTCCCTACTAGGCTCTACAATGGAAGGGAACAGTTGATGAATGTTATTTTACCTTTGATAAAAAGTCTTAGCCGAGGGCAAAAGCATGGAGCCATTTTCAGTAGCGTATTGCAGGTAATCATCACCTTAAAAAAATTAAAAAGCTTAATTTGAAAAGTAGATGGCCTTCTATCCACGGGCAAGGGAAAACATGATACACATTCACAGGATGTGATTTTGGAAGGAGCATGGGGTTTTGAATCAGATAGCTCTGGTGTCAAATCCAAGTCCCATCAGAATGTGACACTGACTCTAGACTTCCCTCCAACTCTCTAACACAAGTGCTAGAATACAGTAGTTAAAAAATGGTGTAAAGAGTAGGATAATATTTGTAAAGATCCTGGGCAGCCCCTTAACTGAGAAGATGCTCACTAATTGGTCACTGAAATGATGATGATGTTAAAATGAAGCAAACTCATTCCTGAGAAACAATAGCTATAAAGGTAGCTGTTTACTCAACAGTTAAACATTTATTTTCCAGTGTATAAAACAACCCCTTAGGACAGAAAGGATATTTGCTCTCGGATCTAATCTTACATAAAGTGTTCTAAGAGTTCCTCTCAATTTACACAATGGAGGACCCATCATCAGAGAGAACACTATCCTGTGGCTATAAATGATGGAGAAGTCTACAATTAGGATGAAATTAAAAGGCACTGGCAATTTTTAAAAATTGCTTATTCTCACTACTAGAACTATTGCAATATGTATTTCCTTTCCGAAGCAGCAGCTAACAGGGAAGGAAGGTGATGGAGGGAGATATTAACATTTCTAATTGACTTGCAAACCTGTGAATCAGGATGATTTCAAAAAGCAACTATACTTCAATAAAAACATTTTTTAAAAAGCAACAACCTAGGAGCACCAATTCTTCCTTGGCTAGAACTTGCCCTTCTCAGTTTAAATGTTCTTCGTACTATCTGTATAGAACGATAAGAAGGAATTTCATCCTGCAGTTTCATCT
The DNA here is from genome assembly GCF_028564815.1 of Eubalaena glacialis. NCBI lineage: Eukaryota > Metazoa > Chordata > Mammalia > Artiodactyla > Balaenidae > Eubalaena > Eubalaena glacialis. The sequence goes on along the minus strand of NC_083735.1, from coordinate 25,729,857 downwards.
GTGCCCAAGGTTAATCATACTAACATTGTCTCTTCGGTGACATGGCAACCATACATGATACTCATCTACAAAGACTAAAAAACATGGCAATCCCAAGGAAGTTTTAATAAGAACCCATTCCACTTCATGCTGACACTTCAACCCTGTCCAATGCAAGATGAGAGTTAGGATGGCCACAAAGGATGGAAATGGATGCCACTTGATGTCGTGTGGCTTAATAGATGGAAAGCATCTACCACAAAATGTTCTTTTTGGAAGATATGTTTTGCTTTATGTTAAATATTATAAAAAAGGGGAAAACTTCATATTCTTGGCTTACATATTTTCCTTGTCCAATTACCCCCAAACACTACAGTGCAAATATACTGCAACTAGCAGTATATTTTTCTACAAAAGCTTATCTACAAAAGCTCAGGGTACAGGAATCCTATTTGTATTTATCAAAATAAATCAACTATGCATTAATTTCTTTCAGGCCTGTCTTGTCTGCACATTTCTACCTACCTCACCTGTAAGACTCTCTCTTCCATATCATAATTGGAAAACTTAAAATGTGATACCTATGATTAGGTACATAATAACTCTTTGATAAATGCAACCTAGGCTGGGTATTTCACTTATAATTCAAATAAAGTTAAATGCAGCATAATTTGTTGAAACAGCATAATCTAAATTAGGAATGAGGTCTCAGATTTCTTGCTTTCTTTCTGTGTATTTATAAACCAGTATAAGAGAGAATTTGACTGGCCCAGCTAATTGCTCACCATTCCTTTTTAGATAGAAATTTTCATGATAAGCTACCTTTAGCATTTTGGTCAATCTACAAATTGGCGGCAATTGGGTCACTGATGGTGGCTCACTCACGAATAGCGACAGCCACGTGAGCAGAGCCTTCAGTGCAAATTGTGACTCGAGTACTTTCCATCTGAAGACAACTCGGAGAGGGAAGCACGAGGTTTGAACCATTCAAACACATCAGCCCTCAAGGTGCTCATCCCCCTTGTGGTCAAATTCTGAAAAGTAAGAGTGCCAACCAATTCCCAATGACGATCATTCACCCAGTTGTCTGTACAAGGCATTGAACTAGATATGCCAGTTAATACCATCTGTTCCTAGAGATGAAAGTAGAGTTTTTATGTTCCTAACATTTACTAAGAAAAGCTAAGACAGAAACAATTGCATAAAAGGATGTGAGTGCTTCTGGATTGGCAGTGCGAGATATTATTACAGTTAGCGTCCTATAAGACAGTGTGATGTTGGGGACTAAATTCTGACCTTAAACTGGAGATCCGGATTTTTGGCTCATCTCGGAATGTAAGTATTTTTGCTCTAAACTTCCAGGTAACCTTGAATAAATTTGTTTATCCCTTGACACCTCAGTTTCTTATTCTTAAAATGAGTGTGAAGACCTAGGGGTACGGCTCAAACTTTCGAAGATTTTTTGGTGTTACTCTTACTACTTAGCTGGACAGGATATAGAAGAAATTCTTTAATATGCTGATGCTATGGAATAATTTCATACCTATCTTATAGGCAAATTACATCATATCATAATTTTACACTGATACATTTTAATTGACTGAAGTTTTTTACACAGTATATTTCGATTCTTAGAGTAAAGAGTCAGGTTAGAGTATTCTACTAGAATTGTCCATTTATGAGTTTGGCCTTCTGAACTTAAAAGTCCACTAACTTAATGCATGATTCTCCTAATTTAAAGAATACCTCAAATTGAAATGCGTACTGTGGTTACCTCAGATTTAGACTCAGAATAACTCAGGTACGGAAATAATGAGTAAAATGACTCAAATACTCACAAATGAGTATTATGGTTACCTCAGAATTTAGACTCAAAATAACAGGCACACAGAAGCAGAGACTGTATTTGCATCCCAGAATGAAAGAGGCATCAAAGTTTGGTCCACGTGTGTGCCTTACTTCAGCCACTCTGCCTGTAGTACGAACGCAAAACGACATCAATAGCCAGACAATTTGTACTGCTTGCTGTTGTTTAAACAAGCAAACCAAGTGCAGACAACACTCCGATCTGTGTAACTAAGAAATATTCCATGCTCCACTGTCTCCAATCACTTTATAGAAAAACCGTGAAGTTCAGGAGCCAGTGAGACTTGTGTCAAATGCCAATTTCATCATTTACCAATTGTATAAAATGTCTTGGGAAAGTTACTTGAAGCCTCTGGCCTCTGATATCAGCCAGATTTCAGAGTCATTTCAAAATGTACAGAAGGCAATGCATGGAAGGACCTGGCAGGGAGCATGACGTAAGTTGATACTGAGTATGTGTAAGTGCTTCTTCCAAGTCCTCTCCCCTTGGTCTACCCACCTTTTGCATTCCTCACAAGCCAATGATCCTTACTAACATACTTTAGGTAAATCACACCCCACCCCATCCTCACCCCCTTAATCTGAGAAATCTATTAGAAGAAAGAGCCCTCCTAGTTACATGGAATCCACTCATGACGAACTTAATGGACTTCACAGAAACCATCTACCTGAACGACACTGCAGCCCTAGGAGACAAGCAAGGGCAATAATTGCTACAGAAAATTTCATGGAAGTGAAACCAAGACATCAAGTGACTTGACTGAGCTCACTTAGAGCGTAAGTTATAAATGGATATCTAATAATACAATTTACTAAAAGAGTTGATGCAATGGTATTATAGAGCCATTTCCCCTGAAGGTTACACTGGAGAGTTCAAATTAGGAAGCAATGTTTTGCCAAGTGCCATACTGCAGAACAAGGATACATCATCAATAACTCTACAAAGAAATGCAAAACAAGTCTCCAACGATGGATAATACAAATTCTGCAGTCATTAAAATACATTTGGAAATCCAGTCTCTGCCTTTTAAAGACAACCAATGAATTGGACTTTTTTCATGTAGTATAAGTGTACACAGAACCAACTAGATATCATGAAAATTTGGAACTGTTAAATATCATGATATTTTTATTTTCCTTTGAGGTCAGAGATACTCCCAAATGTCTTTACAAATTCTACTTTGAGTACCTAAAGTCAATTTTTTTTTAAAGTCATTTAAGACTGATACAAGATATGGAAAAAGTCATTTCTATTCATCTATTTCTGGCCCTCTTAGTAATAAATAATAATAACTTCTATTAAATCACACCTTTCTTTTGGTGGCCATGAAATATGTTCCTAGAGTTTTGCGTGAATCTTTAGATGTACCAGGTATATTCAACTGGGAGAACTTTTTTGCCTCTTTCTATAAAAGCTCGCTCGTTATGGATAGAAAAGCTAGCCTAAAAAATTTTTTTAACTCCTTTACTTTAGGGCAAAGTGCAAGATGCATAAAAGAAAACCAAAAATAGCATGGAGATTCCCGAGTGCTTGGTCTAGAATCGACCTTCCCTACGTATTAACCTCTCTTCTTTCTCCTTTTCTCTTTCTTTTCTTGAAAGAATCCCTCCAAGGAATTATTTGCATTTTTTCCTGTCTAAGGAAGGCTCCCACACCTCACAATTCTTCTTTATAAACACTATCTGACACGTGAATATTAATAATTGTTTAGTACTTCACTCTATCGTACTCGGGATCATCCATTAGTTAAAACCAAAAAAGGGGTTATTTCACCTCATTTGCAGAGTCTGGGATGGGTAAACCTCCAAGGAATGTACAGTCTTAGAAAATAAGGTAAAAAAATGATCTTCTTTCCAAAAATGACCCTCAGTGTCAGTGCTTTTTAACAGCTAATTTCACTGCTGAACAGCTAATATGAGCTAGAAAAATTCAAAATTCTTCAAAGAAATGTATTATGTGCTTAGAACACAAGATGTCAAATATCCCCTTCATGCTTTCTGACCAAGGTACACAGAAGGCAACGTGCCTAATGCAGAAAGAGCAATGAACAGACTTATCATGACAGGTGCCTCTTTTCTCCTTACATAGTTGGCTGGAAGAGTTGGAGAAGCAAAGCTGAGTGGTTCCCAGCAAGTGCTGGCATTGCAGGGTGCATGTCACCCAGACCCCAACCAGGGGACCTGACACAAACACTACCTTACGTCTCCCAACACAGGGACACTAAAAATGGGGCCAATACTGCTCTGTTCCTCACTTTCTGACCAAAGTTGTATATCACGCAATATACTTTCTCTATGATACTGTAGCCTTCAGGATGAGTTCCAAATGTCTTAGTGTCACCATCTGTCTAGTTTTAAAGGAGACTTTCTGGAATTTCAGGATTCCAATAGGGATTTATCAAATAGGTCTTGATAAAGGGAGCTACAATCATTAGCATAGAGAACCAGGCAAAACTGGAGTTCTGTTCTGTGACAGGGAGCTCAAAGAAAAAAGAGTTTCTGTTATCTCTCTCTTTTTTTAAGTTTTTATCATGGCAATTATTTTACAATTTTTACATTGCTCATAATTCAAGAAGAACTTGTACCTTTCAGAACTTCCTATTCTATACTTTCTCACACGTACTCCAAGGAAAAGTGTTTCCCTTCAGGAATGAAAGCTTATTATTTTGAGATTGAGGGGTGTATCCTTTATGCCTCTTTGGTCTTTATAAGATTTTAGACATAAGGATTTAAAGCTATCTATCAGAGACTCCTTTATTTGGAAGATAAGACCCTTTATAATATGGCCTCTGCCCACTTCTCCCGTTTTTCACACTACTCAGCAATTATTATCAACAAACTTACAGGTTATTTTGTCTTTCTCTTTCCCCTCTTCAGTCTTCTAGAAATACTCTTTTTCTTTTTTTTTTTTTTAAGCATAACAATTTCACATCAATCGGGAAGACTCAACTTGAGATCACTTCTCTTGTGTGGCCTGCTCTGACCCTTCCTGGTTAGATTCGGATCTTCTCCTGTGTGCTCCCTAGAATCTTGTGTGGGTCCTTAACTTAGCATGTCTCACACTGCTATCCCATTGCGTGCTTTCTTGACTATTTCCCTCATCAGTTCAATAGCTCTCTTTGAAGAATTAAGTATTATTTACTAGCCTTTATGAGCTTAGTCCAGAACTCGGCATATAGGAGGTGCTCCATAAAGGTTTACTGTATAAGTTAATCAGTGATCCATGATGGTAGAATTTATTCTGTTTTTTAATATTTAATTAAGGATCGATAGAACCTGGCATAGATGAGGAAATTAAGACTTGGGGTGGTTAAAGTGACTGGTCTATAATACAAGTTCTAGAAGTTAATAGATCTGGGGTTCAGAGCAGAAATTTAACTTCATGGACTGTAATTTTACCATGCTACTAGTTAAATACCCTACAGCAGCATTCAGCAGTTAAACACTTAAAAATTTTTTCTACAGATGACTAAATAATGAACACATGGAAAGTATGACTACAAATCTATCATGGTGCTTCAGTTACTGACTCAATGTTTTGAAAAGATTCCAGGGATATAATATATATGACAATATATCACTGGAAGATACATATTCTGCAGATTTTGTCCAGGAGACTAGGTGATGTCTAATGTCCATTTTAGGCTTAAAACCGCAGGCTATTATTCACGTACATTAAAGATACTGTGTGCCAACCTTGGGTGAATCACTCCATAAGGAAGATAAAGGCACAGCCCTCTCCTGATGAAGGCAAAACACTCCCTTCTTCTTTAAAAAACTCCTGCCCGGTTGAAACTGATTATTTGGCAGGAGTCAATTTCCATATTGGCATGCCCAAAATAATCATGTTGGTTATTAACAGTTACTTACTAGGCACCTATGCCCAAAAGCCTCTGGGAGCTACATGAAAGATAATTTAAAGTTTTATATGAAAAATAGCCATTTCTCAATTAATTTGATAAGAGGCATGGAGCAAGAGTTGAACAGGTACTTGTGTTCATAACCAGACAACTAAAGAAAACAACAGACCACGGATTTCAGGTGGGGAAACAGAGAAAAGGATATGTTGGTGGGGAGGTATTGAGAAAGGAAGTCGAAACAAATCTAGACTCAGCCCTTTCTTCCCAAATCTCCTTCTAATGTAGCGCTCATCTAAGTGAATGACACTCATCCGCTTGCGTGTCTTAGCCAGAAACCAGAGATGCATCCTGGGCAACCGTCTTTCTTATGCCCCACATGCAATCAGTGACCAAATACTGGCGATTCCATTTCTTTTATACCCATTGGCTCCAATCCCTGCTCTCCATTCCCATGGCCATAATCTTAGTCCAGATTCCTTTTATCTCTTACTGTCTCGTGTCTCATCCCACAAAAGCCAACCTCCACACTACCAGAAAGACTTCTCTAGACTCCCCATCTGATTGTCTGATTGTCATGCTCTCTCAAAGTCCTTCAGACATTCTTCTCTGACCCCAGCATCACATAAAGGACTTTTTTTTTTTTCTGGCTGCACCGTGCGGGCTTGTGGGATCTTGGTTCCCCGACCAGGGATTGAACCCATGCCCTCAGCAGTGAAAGCATGGAGTTTTAACCACTGGACCACCAGGGAATTCCCTAAAGGACTTGTATAATTTGGCCCCTACCTGCTCTCCAACACCATCATTCTCAACAAACTTCACTCCATTTATTCCAAATGACTCTCAATTCTCTGGATGCGTGGCAATGTGCTTTCAGCCCTTCTTGTTCTATAGACATGGGTGAGATGCTCCCCACATCTCTGCACTGGGTTCCTCATCTATTTTTTTCCGCCTCCATCTCCATTTCATATGAACAATCGAAATTGTTCATAATTTCTCTTTGCAGTAGCCTTCAAATGGTCTCCCCAGAGCCTGCCCTTCTCCAAAATGCACCCTAGATTGTAACTAGAATAATATTTTCAAATCTGACCATGTTACTAACTTGCTTGAGACTCTTCAACAAGTTTCCATAGCTCTAAAGATACAGACAGCATTCTAATCAGAGTCTACAAGGTACCACATGACCCTGCCAGCTCTCATGTCACCAGCTCACTCAAGTCCCTTCTCCCCCTGTCCCCTTGGTCTGTGACCATAGCTTTCTGTTCTCAAAACTTCCATGCTCCTGCCTATCATGGGACAGATTTACACATGCTGTTCCATTTCATGAAAGACCTCTTCTCACCCATCATCCCTACCACTTCAATTAGATGACTCCCATACATTATCTAAATATCAACCCTTTCCCAGCACATACACACCTGCTAACTGGGTAATATCCCTTTGTCTAGGTTGTAACAGCACCATATTCCTGTTTTTGTAAGCTCCTATTTAAAATTACATTTAATTATGAGATTAATTGATCATTATCTGAATCCCTCACAGGGCTATAAGCTCCATTAGGACAGTGACCATGCTGTTTTTATTCAAAATTTCAAGGGGCCAGGGCAGAATGCTAATCTGGTGGAGGGGTCAAAGGATGGATTTTAAGCTAAGAAATGTAAGTCAGGAAGACCAAACTGGAGGCTGCTGTGATATTTAAAGGAAGAAGGGAAAGAGCAGCTGAACAAGGTAGGTGCTGGTAGCTATGGAGAAGAAGAACAGACAATGGAGACAGGGAAAAGAAGTTTCAGCAAGACTTGATAATTGACAGAAGGCAGAAGGGCTGACAGAGGACAGAAGAGAGGGTTCAAAGATTTAGACTCAGACTCTAAGCCCACAAGACCAGGAGGACGGTGATACGTCTTACAAACAAAGAGAGAAAAATAGAACAAGGAAGCAGTTTTGTGAAAGAAGTGAAATAACCACGTGGGAACTTCCAGCACACAGTTGGAAACCTTGGTACAGAGAAGTCATTTTATTGGAACAAGCGGTCAAGACTTGGAAATGAATAAAATCACTAAGAAGAATTTTACCACCACATTCCTCAAGGTGGTAGTCATATTGTTGAGGGAATCTGAAAATCTGTCAGTCCTTGGCCCTGTCTCCATTAATCTCTTACTGCGGGAGAGGGGTATTTGGACATGTGTGCTGGTCTAAAAAAATGTTCAGTACATTCCATACCCCCTGTGCGTGCTCCCACCCCCCATCTTACCCAATGCCCAGATTAAGAACTATTGATATAAAGAAAGAAGAGCAGAGGACTAAGGGCCAACCATCCATATTTAAACCAGAAGACAAACAACCAGTGAAAAAAGAAAGAACGGTCAGAGAAATAGGAAAGGAACAAGACAATGCAGTGTCCTCAAAATCAAGGATTTTAAGACAGAGCTCTTAAAAGAATTAGGGAGAGGTCACGTCTACCTATCAACTATTACAGGAAGCTTTTAACATTAAATTTGAACCACTGAGTTCAGCTACCGGGAATATCTTGCCATCAACGGGAAAGTACCTGGAACTTGCCTAGGGTGGGGAGGTGAGAGGAAGAATCCAATGACTGATTTCATATAAAGTCTATATTAGTCACTCAACAAAGAAAACAGTCCTGGTATAACTTTCCAGCTCTAAGTGAACTGCTGCTTAGAAAGACACACAATTTGCAACAATAGATTTAGGTATCCTGACTAGAAGAGATTTCACTATTAGCATATCAAGGCATAAATCACGAACAAAATTTTGGAATATCCATGATGCTAAGTCACTGGATAGGCATTTTAGGTGGTTTTTTTCCCCTCTCCACATAAGATGCAAAAATATCCACTCCATAGTTCACTCCCCAGATCTCAAGACAAAGATGTAAACGTCCTCTGTGTTAGCACTTCAGCTCCAACACATAGGAACCACTAGTTGAGAGCAGTCACTCCAATTTTCCACCTCATACAATGCTACTCTTTGGTGCAGTTAGTGGATATATACAATTCTCACATATATAATTAATAATGCCTTTTCAGTCATTTCTACATTTCTACTTACACAGAGCATTGTCATATTGCATTATAAGGAAACTTCAATATGTTAACTCTTTGTAGATTACTACCCACCAGTTCTTTATTCTCCCATCTAGAATGAAGTAAACCGTTGTGAAATGTATTTTTAAGAAACAGGAAGGCAAGAGCAACACATTACTCATAATAATTATTATGCCAAAATCTATGAAATATTATAAAGAAAACACGGAGCATCAAAGGTTTCTAACGTCCAAAGAAGATGGATTGGAAGTAATTATCTAATCTAGACATAAACCCATATGATAATTTTAGACAAAACTGGGAACATCACTGATAACAGAATTAACCACATTTGATTTTTACACTATTTTAATACTGCAACTAATACTCAATTCCACACTTCGGTTGCGTAGACATAGCCAGTAGATACACCTGGATAAAGGTATTTTCTAAACTAAATTGCAATTTTCCTTAAGTTATTAGGAAATGTTAGCAATTAAGAGCCATAATCATAAAGGGAAGAATTTTTTTTTTTTTTTTACAAAGAAAAAACAAGGCTAAGTTAAAAAATTCAAGGAAGCCTAGATTTTAAAAAAGGGAAGGCAGAAGGAGGAAAATAGATTCTGAGGAAATGTGAATGGCAGCCTGAATCCAAAGAGTGGTGAGCTACCTCCCACCATTGACTAAGAGAGAGTCCCAGAAAGATTCTTAAGTGAGGGGTGACTGAGCCAACAGAACTTGTAAACAATTTCCAGTGCTAATTAGTAAAAGAGGCAGAACTGCTTCATTCATTATTTAGGGAAACTCTGTCCAATTTATGCACAGATGGAAAGATATCAAATAATATGTGCTCCATGAGAAGAGCTGGTTTTAAGGAAGAGGGCCAGGCAGAAACGGCTCCTATGGAAAACCAGCTGGGGTCCCTTCCACTTTAGGGGACCGATGAATAGTCTGTGATGTGCACCCCCTTTTAGGTTGATTGCCTCAAAAGATGTTACACTTTTATACAGGACATTGGGCACGATAGCATGAGGAAAATGACCCATGGCCAAAATGGTCATTAGAAGGGAAAGTCTCATAGAACTTGGATTAGACCATTCCCTAGGCTTTGAAGTCCTGTCTCTTCCATGTCCACCAAGGAAGCTCTGATGCAATATCTAAAATGTGTCTTAATTCCTTTTTACTAAAAAGCAGATGACTATTTTTCTTTAAGTGATTTAATATCCAGCCTATAGGGATATCATAAACAAAGAGAGAAGCCTAGTTCTTAGAGAAAGCCATTGCCTAAATTCCAAGAGCACAGTGGTTAAAAATGTAGGTTCAAATCCTGACATTGACTAGCTCTGTGATCCTGGCTAAGTTACTTCTCAGTAAATCAGTCGCCTCCCGTATAAAATAGGGATAATAACAGTACATATTGCAGAGGGTTGTCTTCAAAATTAATTGAGATTACATTTGTAAAATGCATAGAAGAGTGTCCAGCACATACTGTACATTATATTAGTATTTGTTAAATAAATTAATTGCCACTGATTCAAATCAGATGATAAGGAAGACATAAAGAACGAATGAAAAGTTTTGAATAGAATGCTTTATTGAAGAGGCATGTTGTTATTCTTAAATTCTTGTGTCTCTTTTAAATTAGTGTAGAAAAATCCTGGGCCCCATATTTATTCAAATACAATATTTATTAATCACTCACAGTGTGCCAAAGCTCTGGAGCAGATGCATAGGTGTATAAGCCATGATAAATGGAATATTGCCTGCCATACCAGTAAACAAAGGATGTCACAGTCATCAGCGATTACAGCCGCCAGCCAGTGGTGAGCTGGTGAACCCTGAGGGAACTCAGGAAGGAAAGAAAACCTGCCATCTAGCAGCCATCAGACTGCAGCCACTCCCTATGGTGGTGAGCCCTGAGGAAACTTGGGATATGAAAACACAGGATACTGGCCCCAGATAGCTGAGGTGCATATCAAAGGAATGACTTCAGTAAGCCCAGACTCTTGCATCTTCCCATATAAAGAAAATCGCTAAATTCCTTAACCTCAGATTTCTAGTTTTCTTTAATCAGCAGTAATCTTTTGTTCCTACTACCTGCCCTTTGTTGCAGAAATCCTATATATCCTAGCTCCCCCCTCGACTCCTCCGAGCAGTTCTCTCAGGGTTACTTGAGATGCTGCCTCCCGGGCTTGAAGTCCAAAAAATTCCCGCCAAATAAAACATAACTCTCAACTTTTAGGTTGTGAATATATTTTTTAGTCGACAGCCAATATTGGCCCTCCTGGCACTAGTCTGGGGAAACAAACATCATTGAAACTGAAGAATAAGACACAACTGAAGTATAATTTCCAGAAAACATAATAAATGTTCTCAAAGCAACCCACTGACTAAAGAATTTTAAGGAAAGTAATTTCAATAGGAATTTTAGAGGGAAGAAGGCAGTTCAGCCAACGTTGTCAAATAAGATTTTATATAGGAGGTGAGACAGGAGTTACGAGTTGAATTTGACTCGGCAGACGTGACAAAGTGTTTCTGATGAGTAGAACAATGTAAGCTGAAACAAGAAAGCAAATGGCATACTTGGGGAAACAATGATAGGATGGTTCAGAGAACAAATAATGGAGACATAGTTCGAAAAAACTGTTTATATATGCCTCCATTGCCCCCACTTCTATTCACAAGCAAGAACTGGACCTGATGGGTAAAAATTAAAGCCAAGATTCTTGGTCCATCTGTGTAAACGAGTTCTGGGGTACAGGAGAGAGAAAGTAAGGAGAGATTCTGAACAACAGCCTTCAGCTATAAAGAAATTAACCAGCTTTCAGCAGACATTCTGGGTATGAGATGTGGGTGGATCTGCAGGGATAAGACAGAAGTCTGGGCAGGTAAGACGGAAGCTCTTTGGGGAAGATCTTGAATGTCAGGCTAAGGAGTTCTGACTTTATCACGTCGGCTAGCAGAGCCATTGGAAGGTGTGTGTGTGTACTTTAAAGGACAATAACTTGGTAAAATAATATAAGCCAAGGGAAAGGCCACTGTTTTTCAATGGGTGAAAAACTAGCAGTTGCCAACAATCTAGGACTTTGAGATTTAAACTGTAAGATTATGATGCTCATAAAAATTTTATCACGTTAATAGTTCTCACATTTTTAAACATCTTACATACATAGACTATGTAGATTGGAAAGGGGGCTGTTCATTTCAGTTGATTAATTCACACATAATTTGCTTAACAGTGCCTTATATTTGATGACTTTGTATTTTTTTCTTATCACTGCTTTCTGGGTCTAATAGTACACAGAAAATGAATTAATGGCTCAAAATTAATCCATTGGGTATATAAAGTAGGAGAACATGAAAATCCTATCATAAATTATATACTGTAATATGGCATAAAGTTGTCAAAGTAAATAGCAAATAAGTTTTCAGGAAGAAAACACATATAAATCTACGCACAGAACAAAGTTCTCGACCAATGCATGATATTCATGAGCAGGGCGAAAGAAAAACTACAAACAGGAAATAGAGCAATGAAAATCGCAAGACTAAACTTTTTGGACCAGGCATCTTTCATCTCTGGTCTTCAGTGTGCTGCCTGTTTTAAAAAGTTGTCTAATAGTCACTTGAAGACATTGATGCTTTCTGGTAATTTTCAAGGTAGGGCTCAGGTAAATCTATGGAGTTTTTCCAAAACAAGTGAAAAGCAAAAGCTTTTAAGTAAGACATTGATGAGTTGTCCCACTAAAGGCAGAGAAGAGATCATAACTAGAGAGGCATCAAAGTTGCAAAGAAGTTCAATAGCAATTAGTAATACCGTAGAAAAGCAAAATATACTAATTGCAAAACCCTATATGAAATGACACTGTTAGAAGATGAATATATCAGTGGAATACAATGTGAAAGAACATTTACTATTTATTATTATGTTTTTACCAGCAGATATTTTTCTTCAGAGTTGTACAAAATCACATGTTCACAGCATAAAGCAGATCAAATGTGTAGAAGGGAGAAATGATTGATGATTATTTGTTTCTTTCATCACTGAAAACTAAAGCCAGAGGCAAAGAGATTTCTTGTTGGTTAATAATAATTTTTTCAGCCTTCTTGCAATACAAGTGCGTTGGGATCGATATTAACTGAGTACCATCAATACGTACAGCAAAGTAAAATGTCGCCACATGAATGACAGAAATTGGACCTCGGGGCAATCTAATACTGCTTTATTCACAGTTGGCAATGTAAGTATGCCTCTTGAACTTGACTGAAGTTTGAAGGAAATAAGGAAAGCTGTGAATCTGACCAGATCATAGCTGAGAATTTCCAGCATGCTGTGCAAAATAAATGAGTAGAGAACAGAAGATTCTATTTCTTCACACTCAAGAACTCTGGCTGTCAAGAGTAAGGAACCTCAAAGTGAGGTTTTGAAACAGTAAGTGAAAAAATCCAGTAAAAAATTTTTTTCTTTAATTTCCAAAGGCTTGTCTCAGTGGTATGTTCAATATCTGGCAGAGCCTGAATCTATTATTTCATAGACAAGGTATCAAAAAATTTAACACTTATGAAGGGAGAGGAAAAGTTCCCAAGAAGGCTGAATGTTGATATAAATGGATTAGTTGACAAGAGATTCTTTCCTACTATTTAGAGACATTCCAAGCTCATTGCAGAAAGAAGTCAGCGCTGTATTGGCCGTATTTAACACATGTGAATGCCGTAACTGAACATCAAGAAATAATTATCACAGACAAAACTAACCAAGAATTCATAAGAAATCCATTTGCCAGTATCTTCTATGTTGATATGTCAACATTCCAGACACTTTTGAGAGAGGCGAGCCCTCAACCTAATTAGTTCCCAGTAGGGCAATGGATGTCCATCAGTGAAAACTCTCTCCATAATTTCTGATTCCTTGCATGATCAGAGAAACCAGAACTTGCTGACAGACCACCAAACATTTTCTTTGCTTCACAATGACTTATAACTTAGGTCTTTCCAATTTGGTATAAATAAAGACGAAATGAAGAAACAGTCTCCATAGAAACTCTAATCTGCTGTTCAAACTCTCTTGGAACTGGTTATCAATATCCTGGTGAAAGACTGAAAATATCCTCCCTCCTCACTAATATAACTGTTGTCTTTTCCTTATTATAATTGCTATTATTACCATTTTAAATTGTGTATTATTGTTATTTTAAAACTGCAACACATATTTTAAAACTTTTTTCTATAATTCATCCAGGTATACCCCAGATGGCCATTAAGTGATTTGCAGATGTCAAAAGATGGGGTAACTTTGATGCATTGGGTGGGTTGGAGCAAGAATAATGGTAGGCAGAGAGATGAAAAATAAGTCCAACGGATTAGTAGAGGTCTGAGATGGAGGCCCAAGAAATGAAGCTGAAGAGATAGCTGTTAAACTATGGAAAACAGAACTTCTGGATGTTGTGACAGAATGGATATGAGAGGATTCACTAAGGAAGACTCTGAGGTTCCAAGATGAGGGGAATAGTTGTATCAACAATAAAAGGGGGCAGTGAGTAATACAAGGGGGTAACACTCGTATATCCTAGAAATTGGGGATTTTAGTGCAAGCATGTTGAGTATGAAGTTAACATGGTAATGTCCAAGTAGAGAAGAATATTTTACATATAATTAAAATAACATTTGTTTGAAACAGAATCACAGATATCAAAAACAGACTTATGGTTACCAAGGGGTAAGGGGCGGGGAGGGATAAATTGGGAGATTGGGATTGACAGATACACACTATATATATATAATAGGTAACTAATAAGAACCTACTGTAAAGCACACGGAACTCTACTCAATACTCTGTAATGGCCTATATGGGAAAAGAATCTACAACAGAGTGGATATGTGTATATGCATAACTGATTCACTTTGCTGTACACCTGAAACTAACAAAATATTGTAAGTCAACTATACTCCAATTAAAAAAATAATAAAATAACCTTTGTTTGTATAGAGATGCTTCTGAAATGTTTGAAGATAGCTGGTTTTCCGAATGACAGTAAGCAAATAACATTGATCATTTGCCTAACAAACTGGCTTCATAAACAGACAAAGATAAATAACAGCTCAGACACCAAATTAGCATGGTCAAGATTAATACAAACATTGCAAAGAATCATTATTAGTACTAAATATCGTAGCACCAAAACACAAACATTTAGTCTTCATAAATAATAATATTGTCCCTATTTTGGATAACTGATATAAATCTTTACAGTTTTCAGGATTTTATTTGTAGGTTTCCACTGATGTTTTCCAGTGTTTTTTTTCCTAGCAACAGATACGAAATTCTCCCCAAGAGTTGGCAGCAATACAAACGCCACTTTATATTCACTGTGAACCACCGTCTGCTTCCCTTCACTTGAGCGTTTGCCTTTCTTAGATAATTAACAGCCATCACACACACACACACACACACACACACACACGCGCGTCAGATCCTCGCCCACTGACCCCAACAATCTCACAACGTGAAAACAGCTGAGATGGAGCAATGATTAGTAGTAAAACTAAAGTTGGAAAACAAAAGGTTTGCCGCTGGATGGCTTGGAGATTTCTTCAATACTTTGATATTGCTTTCTAAAACTTATAATAAGCTAATTTCATCTCCTACCAACACCCACATGCAACATGTCAAGAGAGGACGATGGCATTGAATGTCCAGTGCTTGGAGTCTCTTCGTCATTGGACTCTCCTCAGAGCACGTGGTGAATATATGGAATTAGCTCCTCAAGTTATTAAGCAAATACAAAATAGCTAAGAGACCTAGAAAGCTGAAAGGAGACCCAGGCTGGATTAAGGGTAGGAAGTGGGGTGCTGAGGAATTATTCAGGCATGAACTGCGTAATGTGAACATTAACCAAACAGTTGATATCATTACCAAGGAGCCAAACCCAGAAGTCCTAATCTTTTACCCTACAGTGGTCATTAGCCAGAGATGGGCAGACATCCGGACTCATTCCTCAGCTATGAGGACATCTTCAAAATGCGTGCTCTATTATAACCCATGCGAAATTAGTGAAACGTTCTACATAGTGTGTCACCTAACAGCAATTTAATCCTTGGGTCTATCAGAGTCACTGGGTAGCTCGCAACGGTCACTTTGTCTTTCTGAGGTTGTTCTCTCATCTTGAATAAATAATACTGACATGATAATACTAATCACCCAGGAATTTACTGCCAAGGAGACTTTGTGAAAAACTCATATAAAACAAATGTAAGAGCTATAGAATTGTTAAGTCTAGATGTGAATAACAATACTTTGATTTATAGCATACAGTCTCGTGAGAGACTTTCTCACCTGCGAGTGTCAATTTAGGGCACTTTATCTGTACACTCCATCTATACTTAGAAATAGTTAACTAAAGAGACGCACAGAACTCTGAAAGCTGGGTTATCTGAGAAACTCGTCACCCAGAGAAACGAGTATTGGATCAGCCATAATTACCCTAGAGATATTTTCTGTCAGGACTGGGAATTAGAGTTTTACTTTCTTTCTTCTTTTTTTTTTTGGTAAACTGTCACATTCCCTGAAAAGTCAATCTGCTCTCCCTTTCCACGGTTCCTTGCAGTACTTGTGTGCGGATGGCATTCAAGAGAAAACTCCACCTCTAGGAGACAGATTAGCACTCACATCAAGTAGGACATCCTATAAATGTTTAAAATTCAGCTTTAGAAAATAAGGCTCTCCTTTACAAACTGACCCATTGGAACATAATTCCGTCCCACCTCCAGTCCCCACCTAATTCCCCTCTGCCCCAGAGCTGCTGGCGGGGATGCGGGTGGCGGCTACACTGCAGCCAGTTTCAACCTGACTTTTGGAGACACAGAAATCTGGCCTTTCTCCTGCTCTGCCTCTTGCAGTTCTGTGACATTGTGTCAACCACCTGAACTCACTGAACCTCCTTTCTGAAGACAGTAACATATGATGGGCAAGGTGGCTGCATTGGAAAATGTCTGTGAAGTGCCTAGTAGAAAATCCGATACCTAGTAGGTATCAACTAAATCCTAGCTAGGATGGTAATTTGCATGGAAATGCGAAGTACTAAAAGGAAAAGATAATATACATACCAAAGACCCCGAACTTAGTACTGTTTCTGAACTGCCGCAGAAAACCCAGCATTGAAAGCAATTTTTTAATCCAACTGTCAGGTACCCTGTGATGTAAAAGCACATCACATACTGATAGAGCTGAGGTGCTGGGGTAGGGGGCTATCTCAAGGGATCTGTATCACACACCTTCCAGCGGAATTATACCTTCAAGGACTCTCTTCAGAGTCTTTGGAATGCATACAAAACATCCAATCAGCTTCATAATAACCAAAGAATTAGCTGACTTGAAGGAACATTTGTTCATTCCCCACTATTTTCTCAGTGAAGGTCATGGAGTCCACACTGAATTATCTGGAGGGACAAACACACAGGAGGTTCGCTGGTACATTTCCTGTTTGGATGCAGAAGGCCTGCATAATTATATTCTCCCTTTATTCAGTCCCTAGCATCATGCTGGCATAGAATGGATGCCTCCAAATTATCTGATGATTGAATGTACAGAGTGGGACTCAGGGTACTTTGGAGACAATGGAAGGGACCAAACGCACAAAGATCTGGCAGAGGTTAATTCTTGACAATTAGAGCCACAGAAGCCCCACTAAGAAATGTGATGTATTGGGTTGGCCAAAAAGTTCGTTCGGGTTTCTGGTAAGATGGCACAAAACCCGCCTGAACGAACTTTTTGGCCAACCCAACATATGCTTGTTGGTTTCTTTTTCTCTCTATGAGCATGAAGATTCTCATATTTTGCCACAAGTTTAACATCTTGGGCAACAGCTTCCTAGCCTTCAAGAGAACGTTTTCCAGCACTGGAAAGGAGCTCCAATTGAAACCTGAGCCTTTCCAGATGTGCTTGAGCGGCCAGGATGGATCTTCAGGTCACATTCTACCATGATTTGCTCTGTGAAGAGAGCTCTCTTAAGATGGGGAGGGAATTCCTTTCATAAGATCTTTTACAGGTCTCTTCAATACAAATTTTTCTCTTTTATTGATGCCCCTTCAAATGCTGAGAGTCTTAATGAGTCTCCACCAGTTGATAAATTCGGTTCAATAAAAACAGTTTGGTCTGGGTACAAGGCCAGTAAGCTATTAGCAGGAACTGTCTTGCTCATGCTTATCCCCTCCCTACCTCAGGCCTGAACATTTACCTTATGTTGTAGCATATTCTCACTTTCAGTCGTCAGTAATTGTCAGACGAGTCTCCCATGTTAATTTATGGGACTTAGTATATAGTACAATTGAAAGAGCGCTGGACTTGGGGACCACAAGAGCTAGGTTCTGATTTGAGACATGACTCCAGTTGGCTGCAGGACCATGAACCACTCATAGATACTTATCAGGCCTTAGTTTTCTCATCTGTTCCATGAGAGGGCTGGACTATGAGTCTCTTTATTCCCTTTTCAATCCTGAAATGTGAATAAATCTCCCATTAGTTTAGGATGCCCATTGTAGGTGCTCAATAAACGTTAGATCATGTGAAGTAACAAAGTTAATAATTCAGCGTAAAAATGTTTTAAAACTATTCCTTTCAATTTGCAGTGATTTCTGCCACATAATACGCAATGACAAAAGCAAGAAACGGAAAATGTGTATATTATAATCTCATATTTTAAAACAATGACCAAAATGTCTATATAGCCATAGTGTGTATGTATGAATGTACATATGTATGCGTGTATATGGGTGTGTATGTATGAGTTGTATATATCTTTAAGTATATGAGCTTGGGGAAAAAATAGATACATTCTAGGTTATTAACTTAGTTTTTTTACTTTATTGTACATTTATGAGGTGACAGCTGATGTTGATGTAGAAAATGGAAAGAGGAAAAAGTGGAAACAAAACCAAAAAGGGTAATAATAATCAAAACTCTGCTAATCTCTCCCCACCAACCGTATTTTCTCATTTCTATAAAATTACCTAGCATGATATCACTTATATGTGGAATCTATAAAAAGGGTACTAATGAACTTATCTACAAAACAGAAAGAGAGTTACAGATGTAGAGGACAAACTTATGGTTACCAGGGGATGGGGGAGGAGGGATAAATTGGAAGACTAGGATTGACATATACATACTACTATATATAAAATAGATAACTATTAAGGACCTATTGTATAGCACAGGGAACCCTACTCAATACCCTGTAATGGCCTATATGGGAAAAGAATCTAAAAAAGAGTGGATATATGTATATGTATAATTGATTCACTTTGTTATACACCTGAAACTAACACAACATTGTAAATCGACTGTACCCCAATAAAAATTTTAAAAATTATCTACTATGTATGTGCACATGTAAAGAGAAATTTTTAAAATCACTTTATTTATTGCCTTCTCCCAATTAAGAGATTCCATCATTTTCAGGGCGGTATTTTTTATTCGGAGGCAGAAGAGTGAGCTCTGTGGGCAGCATGAACTTCGAGGACCTGCAAATCGCACCGGGATGGAAGGTAAGATGAACGTTCTCAGTATGAATGATTTATTCCTTCACTGTCTTTCATTTTACCAGCTGTTCTGATGGGCTGTAGGAGTATGGAAGGTCAATAAGAGAACTGATTCAGGGCAGAGGCGGGGGCAGGGGCAGGGGCAGGTGTTGCGAAGAGGATGAGTTCAAAGGTCAATGGAGCCAGGCAGCTGATGAAGAAGAAATTCAAGCGATCAACCATGAGATCCTGAAAAATGAAGCCTAAAGGGGCTTGAAAACAGGGAGAGAAGAAAGGGTTCAAGACTGGAAATACAGAAGAGGTCAAAGGGCAGGTAGGATTGAGAGGTTCTTGTTGAAAGAGCATAACAGGTTCAGGCCCAGGTTATGACAAGTGGCTGAGGAGTAGATTCCTGTGGATATAAGGAGATAAAGAAGAGGGAGACGGCAGAACCACAAAACTAGGCGGTTTAATGGGTCATTCCGAGCAAATGAAGACAGCACACACAAGCACGTCAGGGACTCAAGTAAGACCATGAACCTCTTGCCTAATTCACTTATGAATGTTCATTAAGGACATTTTCAGGGCCTCAGAAGTGAGTTACAAGAAGGGATAAGCTGTGTGCAGCCCAATGGCAAAATCCTTCAAAGGGGATAATTTTTTTGGACATGGTCATAAATATGGCCAATATCTGAAGATTCTGGTGAGAAAGAGGAAAGCCTCCAGACTAACCTCCCGCCATTCTCCAACTGCATGTGTGTGTGTGCGTGTGCATTTGTGGGGAGGGGGGCGGGGAGGGGGAGCTGGGCTGCGGGGAACCACTGTCCTTGAAGGACACCTAGGTTTCAAAGCCAGGGACAAAATGTTGAGAAGATGGAAAATTTGTTAGCAATCCAGGAATAAGAAATCCAGGCAGCAAGCCAGGTCAGCAGTAGAGGATGAGAGTGGGGCAAGCTGACCCAAAGGAGATGAAAATTGAAGTTTGCTAACCAAAAAGAGCCTAAGCTTTGCACAACGCCTGGGGCTTTTCGTGATGAGGAAAAATTATATATATATATAAATGATGAGCCTAAAGATTCCCCAAACTGTGTTCAAGTTGTTTTGATACTAAGATTAAGGCCCCAGGGGATGGTACAACCTGGAACGCTCCCTAAGGCTTCAGTGGTTCCTATCTGTGCTCCCTGCATTTGGGAAGGACAATGGGCAGAACTACTGTCCCCATGATTCACATAGAGTGGCCAGATAGGACAGCAGATAAGCAGCTCAAGAGCCCCTCACAGCAGCGGGAAGTGATAAGCCAGGTGAGTGGTCTGAAGCAGACCCAAAATATCATATGATACCGCTTATATGTAGAATCTATAAAAAGGGTACAAATGAACTTATCTACAAAACAGAAATAGAGTTACAGATGTAGAAAAGAAACTTATGGTTACGGGAGGGGGGGGACGGGGGAGGGATAAATTGGGAGATTGGGATTGACATATACACACTACTATACATAAAATAGATAACTAATAAGGACCTACTGTGTAGCACAGGGAGCTCTACTGAGTGCTCTGTGGTGACCTAAATAGGAAGGAAATCTACAAAAGAGTGGATATATGTATAACTGATTCACTTTGCTGTACACCTGAAACTAACACAACATTGTAAATCAACTACACTCCAATAAAAACAAAAACAAAATAATGCTGAGGTGAAATGAGTATTTGAACTACATATGCTGGCGGAAGTTCAGGTGACTTGTGTTCAGGCCCAATCCTGCTGCCTATTGTAGGGACCTGAGAACCTTCCTTAAGGACCATCACCCTGCCTAGGCTACCTGCCAGAACTCCTTCTCCCACCCGCCCTTAACTTTGACATGACAGCCAGGTTCATCTGTGTTATTAAAAGGTCACTGATCATTTCTTTGTAGGCCAGGTAAGGACAAAGTAGCCATGTCTGCAGGGTAGGAGGAGCTGAGGGGAAGGAAGACTTGGAAACCGTTTAAGTAACTGACATTTGGAAACTCAAGAGCTACCCTTAGCCCTTCTCCATCATATTCTGAAAATGTCCATTAGCTGTATCTGGATTTACTGAGAAGTCTGTATTTTCAGAACCTCTGTGGAGGATGAATTAATTTTTTCACTAGGAAATAGGTCAGATTGTCATATTTGTTTTTAATAGCCAGGACAGTAAAATAATGAAAGTTTGAAAGAAATGCTTGACAGCCACTCACAGTATACTATTATTAGCCCCATGATGAAACCGCTGTACAGCTGACCCTCGAACAGTGCAGGGGGGTTAGGGACAAGTATACCTTAGGGTCAACCCTCCACACACATGGTTCTTCTGTATCAGAGGTTACACATCTCCAGAGTCAACCAACCAAGGACGATCCTGTAGTTCCACAGTATTTACTACTGAAAAAATCCACAAGTAAGTGGCTCTACGCAGTTCAAACCCCCTGTCTTTCAAATTCAAAACCCTGTGTATCTGCTTTATTTGTCAATTATTTTATGTACACTTCATTAAGGGAAACCAGTCAGTCAATCAGACTAGTATAGACAGAATCAGTTCACCTGCCCAGGCCTCAGTTTTATAACAATAAAACGGGAATAACGCCAGGAGTGTTTTACCTGACTGATCCTTGCCGTAGACACTATCACCACTACCCTGCCTCTCACACACTCACAATTGTGAACACACACACACACGCACACACGCATGCATGCACACACACGCACGCGCACACACAATGCAACACATGTATGCACACGCACGCACGCACGCACACACACACGCACTTCTAAAAACTGGCAGAAATAGGAGAGACATCCTAATTCTTGAGAGGGAGTTTTCTGGTTGCTTTATTGACTTTTTCTGGAATGAGTAACTTAAGAGGTAAAAAAGAAACTAGGCTTCCCTCTGTGTAAGGGGGTGGAACAGAAGAGAGAGAAGCAGAATGGATTTGCAGGTACAAGAGGGCGTGCATACGTAGTGGCTAGGTATTCGTTGTGTCCTGTAAAATGAGCTTCCATCCTTCCTGTCTAGACCCAATCAAAGCAGAGGAGAGGAAAGGCGCTATTTGGTAAAATGTGCTCAGGTGGAACGTACAACAGACAGGGCCCTTTTGAGATCATCAGCATCAAACATTCCAGGATTAGCTAATGTTCCATCAGTTAACTCCTCCCTCAAAGCACCTGGACATGGTTATGAACTGCCTCACTTCAATAAAAAGCTCCATGTTCCTCTGAAAAGTGAAACAACATGAATAAAAAGGCATTTACTGCTTTTGAAAATGATCCCAATATAATGTTGGTATTCAGTTTTTAGAATTGTGTTTCCCAAGGTTATCCTATGACATAATAAGTAAAAACTATTACAGGTTTGAGAAGAAACTCAACAGTACTTTCATGTGCTATAAAAAGATAATTTACAGAAAAACAAACCGAAAGTCAACAGATGGAAGGAACGCCACATGGGTAAACAGACAACATGGGAAATCCTTTCTACACAGGACTTAGGAAGGAGTGTAATTTACTCTCTGGTGGGGCTGCAGCGATGTGGCAGAGTGGGGAGAGAGGGATGAAGCACTGGGAGGGTTCAGAGGGAGTGGAGGTGCTCAGAGCAGATGTCACCCCCCAACACAGGTGATGGTAAAGAGATACAGTAAGTCCCCTACATATGAATGAGTTCCATTCCAAGAGCGTGTACGTAAGTCCAACAAAGTTAGCCTAGGTACCCAACTAACACAACTGGCTATATAGTACTGTACCGTCATAGGTTTATAACACTTTTCACACAAATAATACATAAAAAACAAACACAAAAAATAAACATTTTTAATCTTATAATACAGTACCTTAAAAGTACAGTAGTACAGTACGACAGCTGGTGCTTCTTAGAAGTACCAGCTACATCACCACTGCTTTTACGATTGCTTCCGGACATCCTGGGCTTGAAATAAAGATACTGTACTCTATACAGTACTGTGAAGTATATAAAATCACAACCACTTGTAGAGGTTGCACACACGTGACAATGTACGCCAGACACGTGAACTAACTTACGTGATCGGACATGCGAACGCACGTTCGCATCTTTGAAAGTTCGCAACTTGAAGGTTCGTACGTAGGGGACTTACTGTAGTCACAGCATAGGCCCTATTGTTGGTAATGCTTTTTTGCTTCCTGGGAGAAAAGCCTCTCTTGTGTCAGTTACCACACTTTATGCCAGCTGGCTGCACAAGAGGCATATCCCTTAAACTAAAACCCACTTTGCCACTCCAGCACATCTCTTCGGCATGTGGATTAGTTCGAGCTGAAAACAATCAAGGTCTAAAAAACTCAGGAAGAAATTTTGTCCTTCCCCCAACCGCCTAAAAGAGAGCCTGTTGCAGGAATAGAGCTATCATCACTGATGTCTGCAAAGAATATGGACCAGGTGTGATGGGGGAACCCCCTAGATATCAGCGTCCACTCTGGGTCCCACTGTCTCTGCAGGGCCCAGCAAACATTTATTTACCAAATATTTGCTTTTCATCTTCATGTGCATTGCCTTCCTCCCTTCTGACGTCCCAAACCACTACCCCCAACAGCCTCTGTTGTCTTTAGCTGAAGATGGTATTTCAAGTGAGGGTTCAGGCCATTTTGGCGAGTTACTCAGTTTTCCCGAGTCTCTCCCATGGATCCTTGTTTTTCAATTTTTGTGTGATTTTTCTCTTCTTAATCTGTTTCATGTCAATTTAATTCTTAGACCAGCCACAGCACTTAGAAGGGAAGAGGAAAAGTTCTTCCTCCCTAACAGCCCAATTTGATATTGCTGTACAGGTAGGAAAAAAAAGAAAATGCTGATTCTTCCTGGGTTTAGCAAACACAGGAAACCACTTCCTCTGGTATAATACAAGGGCACCTGCACCTTCAGAGACAGGATCTACTAAATAAAGTCAGGAAGTCAGGCAAATACCTACTGAGTAGGTATATCACATCTCATGTCCTGTTCTAGATGCCATGGAACAAGACAGTCAGGGTCTCTGCTCTTGTGGAGCGTACGTTCTAACAATGACGTAACGAAGCCAACAAAAATAGTGATCTTTAGTTTATATTGGCTCTTTGGGAACAAGGTGAAGGGAGCCAAATATGAAGCTGATTTGTCAGCAAATATAGAGCTGATTTGTCAACACTCCCCTTTCCTTCACCCCTGGCAGATCATTTCCCAGGTCAACGATGACATTCGCAGCTGTTCAACCCTCCTCAACAGGCACTCCCGACAGCCAATAAGATAATTCGTCAGTGTCAGCCCATGAAAACCTAATCCAGTTATCTTATATTTGACAGACATACCTATATTTTACCCATCCTATTTTATTTTTGGTTTTTTCTTTTTTATTATTTGTTGGAAAATGTGAAACTCCTTATCCTAGCTGTACTGGAGGAAAACAACAAAAGGGAAAGATGCGGCTGTCCTCTAGGCGGTGTTTGAAAAGGGATTTTTGAAGAACACAGGGATTAGAGCCAATCTGGTTCACAGCCCTGGAAACAATTTAACTTGAAAGCTGAGCCTCCAGGTGGCGGACCCAGGGCCTGCTGTACAAACATTTTCATCTCCTCCAACATTTTCCTCACACTGATGTTTTCTGGGAGGGTTTGAAGCTTTAACAACTGTGACCAGTGTCTTAAAAATGGCACTCACGTGCTATGGACATTGTCTTCAATCCAAGGAGTGGCTGGCCATTTACTCTTTCAGTATTTTCTCTTGGGCTCTGACTGGTTTTGCTAGGGGTGGCGACTGGCTGCCCTGCTCACTGGTGGCTTCTTGGCTACAGGGGAATCTTTTCTCCATGGTAGCACCCCCTTCTTACTGCCACTCTGTGACACTCTGCAGAACCGCTGGCTGCCATCTATGTCTTCCTCACCTTGTCCCTGGTTTTTATGGAACTGTGGATGCCTGACCACATACTAAGACTTTAACCACGTGCCTTGCTCGGATCTCTGGAAGCTATGGGGTTGGCCAAAAAGTGTGTTCAGGCTTTTCCGGAAAAGCCCGAACGCACTTTTTGGCCAACCCAATACTTATCAAGGCCTCTCTCCTTGCTACTTGTTTTGACCCACTACCCGGCTTTCACGCCTGGCTGTTGGTGTTATAATACCTGACTGCTTCAGACTCCACTGTCTCAGCCTCTCCAGACCTAAGTATGCCTCACCGCCCAAGGCCTAGCGCTAATGTACTTAGACATCTCCTCTTCTTTTGAGTTACTGCCCATGTTTCCAGGAAAAGAAGGGGTGCAGTGCGGGGAGAGGAAGAGGAGGAGGAAGAGGGAGAGGAAGGGGAAATGGAGGAAGGAGAAATAATTTCACGCAACTGAGGTCCTACAGCTATGTGCCCGCTAGTCAGATCATTCTCGTTTCTTTAAGCTTTCAACTGTTTGGCCTTCCTTTGTGTAAAGTGCTGAGGATCATCCCCAGCCTGGTTTTCCAACACACTCCTGAAGCACCTCTCTAACCCATCAGATAGCACATAATCACTAAATACAAGTTAATGTCAATATTATCCAAAACAAAACATAATTAGCAGGGCAATGTGCTGTGAAAATTATAAAAAGCGTTCAAAAGCCAAGTATAAATGCGTTTGAATTATCTATGGTTTAGGAGTATTTGTGCCACTGTTCCTCTCCATTAGGGCAGAACCAGCGTTGACTTTAGCTATGATTTCATGGTCTATAATAACAACCATTGAGAATTGGGGATGGACTGCAGTTCTGTTCAAATATTGCATGAATCTTCTTCAGTATCAACATTTACTCAACCGCTTTCTTCCAATGAGAACCCATCTATGTGACTTCAACGTAATAGACACAGGCTAGTCTCCCTAGATCCAGAATGTGCCAAATATATTCACTGGGAAAATGCAGTTCAGACTTGGCTTCCAAGACTCAAATGTATTAAGCAACTCCCTTAAGAAGCACTGTGCAGTGAATCGCAGTGAGAAAACTATAATAACGAATACTAGGAGAAATATTTCAAACACAGGGAGGCACAATTTCAAATAATGGGACAAAGCTACAGACCAGCCTAATGTGCAACCTTCAAAGATGGGGAGTCTCTTCTTGAATCTGGGCTGTGAAGTGCCTTCATGAAGGGTCCTTGAAGTAGAAAGTCTTGTGTAGTTTTTCTGTAGACAGTTTTAAGGACAATGATAAATATGTTTCTAATCTTAATGCCTTTGCCAGATTATTGCCCCAGAATGCAAAAGCAGGTCTAGGAAAGATTAGACCCCCTGAATCTTTGTGGCGTAGGTCCCTAAATTCATGTATGTTATAGTGTAGGTAAACTGCAGAAAGCACAGGGTTCAGGCAAAGTTACAAAAAGCAAAGAATGTTTCGCTCCTACTGTGCTTTTTTTAAAGATGAAATATGAACATGATTTTTAAAAATGCAACAGTTCAAAAAGAGCAGAGTAAAAAGTAAGTCTCCTTTCCACTCTTGAATAGACAGACAAAAAAAAGGCCAAAACATCTTTCTTGGAAGAATGTAGAGACTGATTCTTCTTGCAGTAAACATTACCTTTTACCAAAAATGTTTTGAGAATGATGTCTCCTTGACAATGTGGAACAGTTTCACTGATTTACTCACATACATTTATTGAGCGCCTACTCTGTGCTCGGCCTGATTTTTCTAGACATTTGCATTTTTCTACTACTTCTTCTCTTTCTAAGTGATGGTCCTTTGCCTCTCCTGGATATCCAGCCATTCACCATTCTTTAGAACCAGTTCTGTCTGTGGCCAGGAAAGATAACAAGCTCTTGGTCAAAAACTCAGCCCAAGTCACTCCACCACTGGGTCCAGTTTGATCCTGTATTTTGGGCCTTCATGATGGAGCTTCTGTCCTGTGCATTTTTTGTCCCAGCTGTAGCTCTGCTTTATTCAAACGTGTCAGTCAAAGCTTTCACGACCTGCCCAGCAGAGGATCGTGTTAATCACCATGTACTTTGAAGTCAGATGGCTTGGGTAGGAATATTTACTTTCTTACTCATTAGCTCTGGGCAAGTAAAAACTTCATGGGGCTCAGTTTCCTCATCTGATAAGTGAAAAGACTATCAGTACAAACGTCATAGTGTTAGGAGAACAAACTAATCTCTAAAGTTCGTAGCAGTATTGTCGACTATTATGCATGTAGTCATGAAAAGGACTGGGGTCCAACATTGCTCTTGAAACTTACTCAACTGCGAATAAAAGACTCAGTTTAGATTTTTTCCATTGAATCTTAGTCCTATTCTAGAATCCTTTCTCTTTATAATAAGGAAGTCTCTGATAATGTTGGTTTGCCTGTACCTCCAAATATGTCTACTTCATCTCTCTGCTTGTCAGGATACCTTCTTGTGTCTTCATAGGCTTCCACGATGTAGAATCCTTACTGGCATCTGTTGTCCACTTTCACAGACACTGTGCATCACATTGTATCCTCCTGATCAGACTTCATCCTTTGCCTTTCAGCTGTTTTTCCTGTGCTTTGCCACGATGAACATCAGTCTGGCGGCCATGTGAGTTGGAAAGACAGACAGCTCCCAGTTGGATATATCCTGCTGTTTATGCCAGAAGTCCAGGGTTCCATAGGGCATCTAATGCTCACCTGTAAGGTAACGTCACAGCCAGCCATGGTATGTGCAGGTAAGAGAATACGTAAGTTTTAAAAATCTCAGTTTCCTCCAGTGCACTTCCTACCCATTATCAGAGGTCAAACTTATCCACAGACATCAATCTGAACTCATTTCGCTCAGACAACTCACCTGTTCAGTGGCACGACTGATCTAGAGATAGGTTATGGAAATAATGCCTACTGCCAAGTTCTCTCAACCAATGACCTCCCCCAGCTTTGGTGGCAGGCTATGGTTTACAGAGCTACAGACGGGAGACCCCTGATAGTGGAAGGTACGATAAAAGCACAAACTGTTTCATTTTCTCGAGTTTCATGGCTGGAAAATGAAACTACAAAGTGTATGATTGTTTTACCAAGCTGAAAGGAGCCAAGTATAACACCTTGGAGGATGAAGTAAAAGATTTCTTTAGCAAAGAGAAGACAGGTGATATACAATTATCTATGGTAAATAAAAACTGGCTCACCTTATTTGGATTTTAAAAGCCACCATACGTGTGGGAATATTAAGGTACTTTATACACCACAATTTAGATTATGCAGTAATTATTCGTTTTATTGGCTCACAAAGTGTTACTATCTTACTTGTACCCAGAGGCAGGAGTGGATTCTAAGGCCATCCAAAATTTTAAAAATCAGATATTCAAACCAGTGAAATTAAAAAAAAATAATGATAATATAAAAGCACAACTTACTCACCTGAAATAGTAGAATAAAATAGTTTAGTTGATGTATTTTGTTGATTAGAGCATGAGGGTAATGAAGTCAAGGGTTCACTTCCACATTTGCTAATGAACCTACTGATTCACTGATACAGCCTATACTAGTTACAGCCTATGATTCTGTCTTCATTGGCCACAACTGGAGTTTTCAGAGCAATGACAGACAACTACAGCCAAAATCAGAAAAGTAAACCTCAGAATTTTTTCTTTATTTAGGGAAAGAGAGAACACATTCAGCTGGAGATCTAAAACAGCCCTCCAAGTCAAATAATAAGATTCTGGGAATATAAGAACAAGCAGTCGGGCTTCCCTGGTGGCGCAGTGGTTGAGAATCCGCCTGCCAATGCAGGGGACACGGGTTCGAGCCCTGGTCTGGGAAGATCCCACATGCCGCGGGGCAACTAAGCCCGTGCACCACAACTACTGAGCCTGCGCGTCTGGAGCCTGTGCTCCGCAACAAGAGAGGCCGCGATAATGAGAGGCCCGCGCACCGCGATGAAGAGTGGCCCCCGCTTGCCACAACTAGAGAAAGCCCTCGCACAGAAACGAAGACCCAACACAGCCAAAAATAAATAAATAAAAATTAAAAAAAAAAAAGAACAAGCAGTCACTTTCCAATCATTTTCTGCATCCTTCACCATCTACATGATATGTTATGTCCATTTATACTTTCCACTCTTTTCTCCTTTAAATATAAACGAACCTTCCCCAAGTTACATTGATTCCCTCAGAAAAGGTTGTAATACGCTAGGCCTAGTATGTCACCTCTTTTTATACAGATACAGCTTCCAAGCTTCAGGGAGAAAATAGATCTAAAAAGATGGCACCTTTCCCAAAGTGTTTGAATGTAAAAGAAATGGCAGCAATGCCAGGCTTAATACCCATCAGGCCTGGGAAGAAACAGGACTTAAATGAATTAGATATTGATTGCTTGGATACTTTTGAAATTTCCTTTGATCTGAATTGGTTCTCCAGACAAGGGATTGGATTTGGACGTTAAATGACAGTGAAAATAATTCTTGAAAATACAAAAATCTCAGAACGTCGCTTAGAGGTCATTTATTCTAGGCTTCAATTCCTTCCACTTCCATCATTAGTGATTTTTCAAACCTTCATTGAGGAACTCCTGATAAGAAACATAAATTAATTTATTAACTAATGAGAATGATTTGCAAGGTTGGAAAGGAAGAGCTCGTCACTAAACTTTGATAATCCCATAACTATTATTTTTAGAAAATTACAAGTCATTTATTTCCTTTCTGATAGCTATCCCTATGTGGTTTGAAAATGAATATGACTTTCAAAACCTCTTAGTAACCAGCTTTGGGATTTTCTTTTAGAAACTCCAAAAATATATGCTGAAGTTGAGTGCTTCTGAGCAATGCCTCCATAATGTCCCACTGGAATGAAACAGGAATGGATAAAATATATGAAAACTAAATCCCAACATAATATTAGTGGAGGTATAGTTCCTTTGCAAGTTTAATTGCAGCACTTTTCAAACTTTATGTATTTTTATGTATGTGCTAGGTTGGTCACTATGTCTCATCTAAAGATTTGGCCATTTGCACAAGTGAAAGTGAGCATTCTTATAATTGCTTTTAAATCATAGACTCTCACAGCTCCTAATTTTCCCTTTATGTTTCATTTCCTTTATCATATTCAAATCTCAGTTGGAAAAGCAAGGATATTCCCTTACTGTCAAGAAAAGCATCCCTCATTTTGCTCTGAGTAAGAAATATTCCCAGTGAAGCCAACACACACTGCCTCTCCCTCCTCTTACTCTCTGTCATGCATTATCTCACGTACTGCTCCCTTCAGCTTTGAGAGGGAAGTACTATTATTGTTTCCATTGAACTGATGATAAAATGGAGGCTCAAAGAGGTCAGTAACTTGCCCAAGGTCACACTGCTAGTAAATGCAAGAGCCAAGACCCTAAGCTCATGCTCCTGATTGTGGCATCCCCTGAATATATCCATTTGTAATTCCGATATATTCCAGCCAATTTACATTTATACACACCATTGGCTGAAAAGATGAGGTCATTACTTTACTGAGGAAGTGGTACAACTCTCTGTCTTTTAGATTACTCACAGTCTACTGTAGACAAAAAACGTTGCCTGCCATTTCAGTAAACAAAGAATGTTGTCTGCCATCAACCCAACAAACTATCAGCCACTACAGCACCTGATGGTGCACCCTGAGGGGGATTCAGGATGAAGAAAAACAGGATACTGGCCCTAGATAGTTAACATGCACATCAAAAGAATAATTTCAATGAGCCCAGACTCTTGCATTGTCCCGTATGTAGAAAGGCACTAAAATCATGAACTTGAGGTGCCTATTTTTGGTGATGAGCAGTAATCTTTTGATGTTTGACTACATTTTTTTTAACCATCAATTCCTATATCTTGGGAGATTGGGATTGACATATACACACTACTATATATAAAACAGATAACTAATAAGAACCTACTGTATAGCACAGGGAACTCTACTCAATACTCTGTAATGACCTACATGGGAAAAGAACTAAAAAAGAGTGGATATAGGTATATGTATAACTGAGTCACTTTGCTGCACACCTGAAACAAACACAACATTGTAAATCAACTATAATCCAATAAACATTAATCTTAAAAAATTCCTGTATCTACTGGCTCCTCCGTCACCTCTTTGGAGCAGTCCCTCAGAGCTATCTGAGAGGCTGCCTTCCCAGACTATAGTCCTCAGTAACGCCCCAAATAAAACATAATTCTCAACTTCTAGGTTGTGCATTTTTTTTCAGTTCACACTACACAAACTATTTAGTAAATAAACAAGATACTACTTTTGAAAAGGTTCAAACAAGTGTTCAAGAGAAATGATTTTTTAAATGAAGGGCAACAACTTAATTCATTTATTAGTTAAGTAAACCTATTTCTTCTTAATAATGTACAGAGCAAGATATATTCACTTGAACAAACTTCTTGAAGAAATGTCTTTAAATTGAGGGTAAAGTTTCAAGAATAAATATGCAAAAAAACACATTTCTTTAAATTTTTTTTCTAGGATCCAATATGTACGTCCTACAATGATTTGGATTCTCTTCCAATCTTCCAAACCCTTTAGAAAGGAACAGCAAGAGAATAGGGGATGCTTTTTCCTCTATTGCATTGATTTATAGTGACTTCCAAAATGAAGTCTGCATGTCTCAACCAATTTAAACATACTAGAATGTGCTACTCTGAGTAAATGATGCTACTTTTAATTTAAACCCACACAAACCTTTTAACACAAACCATCTTCTCAAGTCTTACTTCTTACAACTATGAAAAAAAAAATTCCAAGGGCTGGAAGTCATCTCTAAAGTTTCACTGAGAGACATCATTACATACCTACTAACCAGAAATAGCTAAAGCAAACCAAAGATAAATAAGTAGGAATAGAAGTACAACAAATTATAACTGCCTGCGAAGAGAATAATCCTTCTCTTATGATGTTTATTAAATCTTACTGTAACAGTGTATAGGTATGATTTTAGGTACACACCCTTGCCTAAAGCGGGGGAGGGAAAAGAAAAGAATCCCCAGGTGTTTGGGGCTGAGCTCCTTATTTGGAAAGGTGCTGATCATCGATTGAGTTTGACTACAGTACTCTAAAATGATCACTTCTTTGACAATGAATGAGCTACCAAAAGTAAATCTCTAGACTAGAAACCAAAATCATTGAGGAAGGTTCACAAAAAGATGCAAGATTTGAGGAAAATAATTATTCTGGAGTCTAACATGACTCAGAAGAGCAGAAGAAAATAAACTCCCAGGTTTGATGATCAAAATTCATCAGAGGGAAGAGCTTTCCATCAGCGACTGGCCAAAGGCTGCAGGCGCTCCACAGAAGCTGGAAGGAAGGGTTTAGAAGAAAACGAATCTCCTTTGTAACCACCTCTTTAATAGAACATCCTGGAGTGTCTCCTTCTAAATCCTCCTCTTTTCTCATTCTTGAGAACTCATCTGTTCCCATGGCTTCAGCAACTGTCAGAGAAGAACCCCAACCTCATAAAGGATAGCCTGGAATAAACACACCACAGCCCCGTAAGTGTTAAAAGTAGACAGTGAGATTTAATGGATCAGAGCAGTACAGATGTCTTCTCTTTGACATCTTCCATCTAACCTGACATCAGTAATCCTACTGAATCCACCCCTTCCTCATCATTCCCAGTCATGTTTTATTTTAAATCTCCCATGATTTTTCACTTGAATTAGTTTGCAACACTGAAACTGCAGACTGGTTTCTAAGGCAAAGCTAATTATGTCATTCTCCCTTCACACTCTCCCTTCACAAAACCTGGGTCACACATACTCTAAAGTGGTAGCTGCCCATCTGGAATCTCTGCTTTCCTGGATTTTTTTGAAGTGTCATTTGGGGCCAGCAGCCTATTCTCAATAGTTCCAAAAAGCTTAAAGATAATCATGAATTTATCTGGATAAGGCTGCACAGATTAACTATAACTACTGGAATTACTGCAACTCAGCATGGTACCCGGTGTTCTTCCTTAACCCATCAAGACAGGGCCAGGAGCTAATCCTGAGTTCTCCCCGGGATTGTGAACTTCTCCCAATTCAGCAATACAAGGCTGATTTGACATTGCCTGGTAACTTCTATACACAGGCAAGACTAATGTAGGGCTCCTTTAGGGCAATAGCTATAATAATAATTCATTGTTGTGTTTCCAGAGCCTGGCACTGAAATAGAGTAAGTGCTTAATAGGTATTTGTTTTAATGACTTTTTAGAAATTTGACTGATAGTTTTTGATTCCTAATCAGATTAACTGTATTATTCAATACAAAATGAAGAAGAGGATAGAGAATTTTAAATTAAATCCAGTCTGTAGGCTGCAGAACTTTTCGAAAAACAGGGGGCATAGGTCGAACATAGAAATAACAAGAAGCTCTTGGAGATGTAAAAAGCAAAGGCACTGGTGTTTACTAAGCAACCAGTATTTACCAGGCCCTGTTCCAGACAAATTACATAACTGCCTTCATTTCCTCCTCACAGTAAAGCTGTGAGATGGCGTTTACATTTAACAGATGCAAACAAAATAATATTCAGAGAGACTGAGTGATTTCCTCAAGTCACAACAGCTAAGGTGTAGAGCGAGGTTCTGACCACAGCTACCTGACAGAAAGCCTATTGTTCCACATGTTATTTTTGTTGCCGGGAACTAGACACCCACAATAACGAATCCAAATGACAGACCTGCTAGTTCTAAGTCTGTTTAGTTTCCTAAAGGAACCTTGATAAATGCATCCAGGAGTTAAAAATTAAGAACTTGATGGTGTCATGGGTACACAAGAAATAACCTGAATTTTTGTATTAACTTCTCCTAACTTTTGTATCAGGCTGTCCTACAGTATTCAAAGACTTCACACACATAACAGTTAAGCAAATTTTCCTGAAGCTAAAGTTCATGCCCCTCTCCTGAAGGCTTCCACCAAGACACATGGCTCAAGAAAACACCTTAAGAAGCTTCCTGTTACACAACAGAGAAGTAGTGTACCATTCTCGCTACACAGGGCGAATCCTCAAAACCCTGCACGTGTTTCTCTCTGCTTTGACAAGCCCACTGCTCTGTACCCTATGGCCCAGCAACATGCGATACATCTTAAAATGGAATAGAGTCACGAAAAGAAAAAAGAATGGGAAGAATTGAGCTTTATCATGATAAGGCATGTGCCAGGGGCGGGCACGGGGGGCGGTGTCATGCATTTTTGTCCTTTAAGTTACAGATGGCCAGAAAATAACAAAAGAGCATCCGAATTGATTACTGACATGCGCAGCTTTATTCCTATTCTTTCTTGTCGTCTGTTCTAACTTTAGCCTTTTAATTCTGTTTAATAACAGAAGCAGGTTTTTATTGGACGTTCATTTCATTTACCTATTATCTTTAATCAGGAGTTTCAGTGTATTGTGTTCTGGGATGTGTGCCAGTTCCACAGGTACTTAGGGATAGAGATAGATACAGAGTCTCTGTGGCCTTGTACACAGGTTCTCAAGTGAATGGCAGAGATGATAATGATGCAATCTTCCTGAAAAAAGAGCAGGCAGTTCCCTTCAACTAAATACCATGCAGACGTCCCCTCTGAGGTAATCAAGTCACGCATTCCTCTCTAGACTCCCTCATGTTCTCTGATGGAATGGAAATGATGTGCTCTCTCTACAGGTAAATAGATGAGGTGATGGAAAATAGAGAATATAGTCAATGAACACCGAGTGAATACTTCCCTGGTGTAGACCTGTGCTGTCCAACCGCTAATCACGTGTGTCTATTGCACGTTTGAAATGTGACTTAACTGAATCAGACCGTGCTTTAAGTGCTAGATTCACACTGGATTGGGAAGATTTAATATGAAAAAAAAATGTCACTAATAACTTATGCTAATTATATACTGAAATGATAGTTTTGGATACATTTACATTTTTGAAATGTGGCTAGCAGAAAATTAAAATTACATACATGGTTTGAATTTTTCTTCTGTTGTTCTGTGCTGCTCCAGATATTCTGATGTTCTCTCTAAGCTCTAAGAGAAGCTGGGTAGAGTGGAGTGTGGTGGTAACAGACTAAGTAAGGAAGTAAAAACCACTTTAAAAAAAAAAGCAAATTAGGGAAGTGAGGGACCCATGGCCCAGTGAGCCTTATATGGCTGGCTTTCTGTCTCTGATTCATAAGATCTGGCAAACAGGTGACTATGTGACAGCAGGTTAACACGTGGGTATGTGTGCCTTACACTGAAAATTGCCTCTAGATCTCATTTCACCTCCTCTCGGGTACCCCCTTGCAAAACCTGCCAAAAACAAGACAAAACAAAAACTTTATTGATGTGAATTGGCCGGTGTAAGACTCATAATTTTCTGTGAGTCCCCAACTTTTTTTTTTTTTTTTTTTTTTAACACAAGAAAACATGTTGGCATTTGACAAATCTGGCAACTCCCTATCACTTTCAACATCTAAATTTGCCTTATACCCTGCAGCCAATATCCACCCCAAACCCAGATTTTTTCTTCTCCATTTCTCCCTGGTAGAAATAATATGGTTTGGCTGGTCCTCATCAGGGAACTGAATAATCAAAATTCATGCTTATTCTCCATACCTCATTTTAGCCAATAGTTTCTGTCACAGCAGCTAACGCAGGACAAAGTATGCTGGTTTGAATGTCAGCTTATTTTACATCTTTCATGCTCCTAATGGTTGAAAGGTCATGAGCCAGAAGACACCACCAATGTAATAGAAAAAGAAAGAGAATCTAAGTCATACAGATGTGGGTTCAAATCCCAGCTTCTATTGCTTAAAAGAATCACCATCATCATCACTATATTACTTTGAAGGGTTGTTGTGAGGATTAAATTAAGTAATGCACGTAGAGCACAGTGCCTGCCACACAGAAGATTCTCATTGAAAGTAATCTCCTCCTTCCCTTTCTTCAGTTATTAAGTAATTCAGTTATTAAGTTATCCTGTGTCTCCATATTCACATTATACCACATTGATCAACACCAATTCTCTTTAAATGCCGGCACTGGTCAAGCCACAGTTATGGTCTATTTTATCAGCTCCTTCAGTTACTTAAGAAATTTAATTTTTACAATTAGAGAAATGAGGGATCTCACACAGGAGGAAGCTACAGACTTTTCTAGGGTTGAGATTTTAAAGTTAAAAACATCCTTTAAGCAGCTGCCTGCTTCTTGACCACTTGAAGCTGGGAAAGAACAGCAAACAACGGGAGGATTGCTTACTTCCCACAGTTACAAGGGCTCCCTGACTTTCCTGTGAGATTCCATTCCCTTCAAAGTTCAGACAGCCTAGATCACGGGTCCCCAACCCCTGGGCCACGGACCAGTACCGGTCAGTGGCCTGTTAGGAACTGGGCCTCACAGCAGGAGGTGAGCGGGCGAAGCTTCATCTGTATTGACAGCCGCTCCCCATCGCTTGCATTACTGCCTGAGCTCCACCTCCTGTCAGCATTATGGTGAGTTGTATAATTATTTCATCATATATTACAATGTAATAATAATAAAAATAAAGTGCACGATAAATGTAATGCGCTTGAATCATTCTGAAACCATCCTTCCCCACCCCCTGTCCGTGGAAAAACTGTCTTCCATGAAACCGGTCCCTGATGCCAAAAAGGTTGGGGACCACTGGCCTAGATTAATGCATATACAGTGCTTCTGTCCCCACCTCTCACAAGACCTAACTTGTTAAATCAACAGTGTTTTTAAGTTTGCTCAACAGAGCAAAAACCAATAAACTTCCAAGTAGAGCACGTTCTGACTTCTTTCTCCTTTTCGTCTCTCTTAGAAAATGGGCTCTAGCAAGCTTTCTAGGACCTGTGTATTCACTTTTCTATTTATACCAGTTTCTCAAAGGAAGCATAGAAGGATCTGAATTGCATACCAGAAATATCCTTCAGTGTTTCTCTACACTGTTGCTTGAGGGAAATCCTATTTCTTTCACTGATTTTTTACCTAGTTTATTTTACCTTAATTCTGTTTAACCCCTTATGTTATGACATTTATGTTTATAAAATTTAATAGTGTCAAGGGCCCAATATTTTAAATTTTTCTGCAAAAAAATCCCATCAGCAGTTTTTATTCATCTTTTTTCTTCTTTCCTTCCCATTTATTTTCTCTCCCCCTTTCCTTTTTCTGTCTCCCCTTCCTTGGCCTCTGTGTCTCTTATTCCCCTTTTCCCTCTCCTCTGTGATAAGAAATATCCTCCCCTAACAGAAGAACCTCCATCTTACCTCTGAGTTGAGCTGTCCCGTCAAAGTTCTTGAGCTCAAGGCAATATGGGCCATTGACTCCAATACACAGAACTCCCCGAAAACTTAGTCCAAAATTGTGAATTTGCAAATCTCTAGAGGCCATCTCTGTCTTGTCAGGGAAAATGTGCTATGCCCCACAGATCCAATAAGATACACATAGAGATAAATTACTAGAATACTCATCCTGTTTTCACAAAGAGGGAAGCAATCTTTGTCACTTCTAACTCCACGTAACCATGTGAGGCTGAGAGATACAGATTGTATAGATTACAGATATCGATCTACAGTTAAAGTACTTAAAAATAATTTAATTAATGGAGCAGTCACCCACATAGCAAGATTTAACCATGCCATACAGACAACTCAGGAGGGGTTTGGTGCAACACACTTCAACAAGTCCTTCCTGGGAATCTCCTGGTGCATTGCATCATCGCATTTAGATACCCTTAAACACATTCTCTTCTACCCACATGAGCATATATTTAAGTATTTCCTCTCTTACTTCCTAAGAAATCCTAACATATATTTCCAAAGGAATATGTCTTTTCTTCCACCTCCCTCTGCAGTAGAAGCTTTATTACCCTACATGTTCCTCACTCAGCCATGGTCTAGCTATGTCACTTCTCTCAATCCATCTCAGTCTCCTCATCTCTAAATGGGGGGAGGAATGGAGTATCTGTCCCAAATCCATGACAAGGTCAGTTCCAGCTCCAGGACAGTGATTTTGGAACTATACTAGGACCACAACAGGGGAGATGGCAGGGGGGAGAGAGAAAGGTATCTGTCAAGCAAATCTTATGGCTATTGATGGGCTAATCGTTTGTTTTCCCATGTGGTCTCCCTCTCTAGGTAAAAGATATTAGTGACCCTTCATTAGGTCTTGCTATTTAACAGACAGTGGGTTAGCAATTATTAGTCAGATTTTACAGATGGAAACACCAAGGCACAAAGAGGTTAAGGAACCTGCCTGAGACCCCAAGATCACAAAGCTAGTAAGTCCAGCAACTCACAGCACTTTATAAGATCTCCGTTCACTTTATCACATTGCTTTATTATCATCTTTCTCTATTTCTTGATATTAACCATTCTGAAGCACTTCCTCTCAGAAGCCCCAATGCCAAGCACCATGCTTGGAGTATATGAGGTGTTCAGTATATGTTGAAATGACTGAGAAGGCAGAAATTGCCTTATTTTGGGAAGAATTTAAGCATTTTACATACAGAAAATAATTCCAAAACATCCATTTATATACTGCTGAGTGGACAAAAGATCTAGCTCTTAGTGAACTAGTCTTTTCCCTAGAATGCTCTTTTTTCTAATCTGACAGATTCAAACACTAATGGTGAAGAAAGACTGTATCTTTGGCTCACAGACTCAGCTATCTCTTTATTGATGTCTGTGTTTTGCTAAGTCAGAGAAATTCCTCTTCATTTTCAGTATAGCATAAGGTTTACCCAAACACCTCTACCAATTTTGGTCTGTGCTACCTTACCTTTTTCCCCCCCCCAATATTTTATTATAAAAAGTTGAAACATTCCATAAAGTTAAAATAATTGTCTAATCCACGCCCACGTTCCCGCATCTCAATTCTACCATGAACATTTTACTATACTTGCTTTATAACATATCCACCCTAGCCATCCATTAATCCATTTGTTGATGCATTCAAAATAAAAAGTTCCTCTAAACACTCCCGCAAGCATATCTATGCTACATTATCTTTAACAATTACATGAAATCTTTGTACACTGCATTTCCTATACAATCATAAGATATAAACTCTCTTTGTTTCCTATGGATTTTGGGGGGTTGCTTACTACTGAAATTGAAGCCTCAAATCTGAGCTAGAGGCAAGTGGGTGAAGAGGGAAGACTCGGAGAAGGAAAGACCTAAACATTTTCAAATTCATCAAACTGTGTTGAGTAAATGCTGCATAAAATTAAAATTCCACCCTTTATTCTTCATTCAAGGAGACAGTGACAATCCTATTAGCTTCTGCTTCATGACTTTATAAATCGACAAATGACAACATAGCATATTAGATCATTAGAACATCATTACCGAGACTTAAGTCCACAAGGTTTCTCTAGGGAAGGCTACCATGACATTTTTCGGTCTGGGTCAAGAATTTGACAAGGGCAAACCTCCAGACCTGTACCATCCACCTGTTCATGAGATGCCAGCTCACAATGGGCACAAGGCCAAAGTAGGAAATAATACAAACAGTAATTTTCAGAGTTAACCATCTAAGATAATTATAGCAAATGTAGCAGTTGTTTGCAAGTTGTTCGGCAAAACTAAAAACCCGGTGAGGAAAGAAATTTATTTAAATCCTTTGAATAATCTTGTTAAGTCCCCAATGCAGGTAGTACTCTTCCTACCTCAGGGCCATGCTGCTCTGTTTGGTAGAAATACTCCTCTCCTACTACAAAGTGCCTATTCATCATATCATCCCATGCACAGTTTTTGCTGCTTCTGCAAAGCCTTGCTGGTCTTTTCCCAGCAGAAGCGTATCTTCTGTTTATTTCTCATAGTAACTTTTCATGTGTCAATTCTTATATTTATGATTTCATTTATAATGAGTTCGTTACATCTGCCCCATTATTTAGTACACTGCACCTTCCTCATTTTAGAAAATGCCAATCATGACACTTGACTTCTACTAGGTGCTCAAAGAATGTTGGGTAAATCAAAGTTGAAGCCCATATCAAATCACTTCATGCCAGTTGGTACGGAGGAGACATTCTCCGGTACTCCTTCTGGGAATCTGTTGACCAACTAAAGAGAAAAAAAAAGGGCCAGTGCACAGCACAGAGTACTAAAAGCTTTGATTCTGGAACCCCAAAGAAAATGCATCAACAGTCTGTTTCTTATTGAACCCCCAAATTAATAGATCCTGCTTGAATCACAGGTCACCCCTGAAATGCAGGGCTATTCAAGTGGAATTTTTATCGTGGCCAAAGATTATTTTAAAAGAATTCCTTTTTTTGGACAGAAAAGCAAAAATAGCTTATAGGAGATAAGATCTGGTTTTATGTCATGTCATTCTTTTGATCAAAAAGATGCTTTCTGCTTTCTATATTCCTTTTTAATCTAGTGCCTTCTACTCGCTAGTATGTTTGAAAAGGGCACTTGGATGGCAAGGAAAACATGCTCATTTTGCTCACCATTCCAGGAGAAAAGGCACAATGGGTCTATGCCATGCTTGGCAATTGCTTTTCCCCTCATCAATTTATCAGAACAGGTCTCTAGCACGGCAATGACACTGCTTGCATTTCCCCAGCAAATTTATCAGCTCCTGTCATTATAAATCGGCATTTGGATATTTTTAGCTGAACAGTTCTCCCGAGACTCAATGTCAATGCTGCCCTGTATGCATCAGCCCAGCAAAGGGAGGGAGAGCTGCAATCTCAGAGTCATTGTGTTTTGTGAGTTGTTGTTGTTTTTTTTTTTTTCCTGGAGCAGGGATCACCACTTTGGCTCCCTGCCCAAAATGCTCTGTAGGCTGCTCCAGCTCCTGGGGGCCTGGGCGGCTCTCTGTCTACATTTGGCAACGCACTGCACCGCATAGCTGAACCACCCCACTGACTTCTCCCTGACTGATGATCATTCAGGTGAAAAGGAAACCCTCAGAAGGGAAGATGATGAGGCCTCAAAGAATAGATACCCAAACTCAAAGCCTGGATGAAGTACATGAGGCAAACGCACATCTCCAGAGGGAAAGGTCAGCCTCAAATGCATTTCAATCTGGAACTCTTTTTGTTTTTACAGCTATTTTCCCAACTTTCCCAATGAATGGAGGAAGACAGGAATAATAACACTCTCACACAATCCCTTCGACTAACAAACGAGCAATATATTACCATGACGTTAGTAAGAGGATTAACTGTCACTGAACGCACTGGACTGCATGCATTATCCTAATCACTATTATTTTCCATGACTCAGACTTGAGGCACTTTCAGTACAAGTCAGTTTGGAAAGTGATTTGCACAGTGTCCTTTCTTCTTATTTCTGTTGTTTTTCTCAATTATTAAAACACCATACTGACACTGGGGAGGCCAAAATGCCTGGGGCTGACAGAACGCAAGTTTGGGGAAGCAGTAAAAACATAGCCTGCCTTCGCGTCCTCTGGAGTCATCCCTGACGTGGAAGGCAAATGCTGTAAGGAGAGAAAACATTATGTAATTTAGGGTTTAGCTTATATAGGATGAGAGGGATTATTCCCATTTAATCAGGGCAGGGAGGAGAGGCAGCCAAAACAAAAGGAAAAAACCCTACAAACCAAGAATGATACAGAATACTAGGGAAGTGGGCAGGTTGACTCTAGCTTTGTTTAGTTCAGAAGTGAAGGAAGTGCTGGATGGGACCCTTCCTGAGCTGTTTCAGCTGCCACATGGTCCAACTGTTTGACTCTTACCAATATGTTTTGTTTTCCCAGTCTCTGGGAGAGAAATGGCTATAGAAAGCTGTTTCCCTGTCAACTGGATCTAGGAAAAAGTCCTCCTTCCACTTTTGATCCTATTCTCACCCCTAAGTCCCCCAAACAATGTGATTTAGTGTCTCCAAAGGACTTCATCGAACACAAATCCAAAGGCTATATAAAAAGACAGAAACTTTTTGGAGATGACTTCAAGGAACCTCGGTCACACTATAATAGCATTTGTAACTTTCAGCTCTTTGTCTATATTTTCCACTACGGACAATTATCTTCCTTTGTTTTTTAATTAATTAATTTATTTTTTATTTTTGGCTGCGTTGGGTCTTTGTTGCTGCACGCGGGCTTTCTCTAGTTGCGGTGAGCGGTGGCTACTCTTCGTTGTGGTGCGCGGGCTTTTCATTGCAGTGGTTTCTCTTGTTGCGGAGCAAGGACTCTAGGCACGCGGGCTTCAGTAGTTGTGACACACGGGCTCAGTAGTTGTGGCTCGTGGGCTCTAGAGCACAGGCTCAATAGTTGTGGCACACGGGCTTAGCTGCTCCGCGGCATGTGGGATCTCCCCAGACCAGGGCTGCATTGGCAGGCGGATTCTTAACCACTGTGCCACCAGGGAAGTCCCCGGACAATTATCTTTCAAATTCATCCTCCTCCTCTCCAATTAAGACTGCCTCTGCTCTAGCTTGAGTCTTTCCCCAATTATTATAACAGCATCCTCATGATTCATGCTGCCTCTTTATCTTCCATTCCAAACCTTTATCTATTCGCTGAACATCCATTACGTACCTCCTGGAGGATGGTGGTAAGGTGGCAATGGAGATAGGAAAAAGTGCAAAGATTTGGGATAGTGGAGGTAGAATAGCCAAGATGTGCTAATGAACAGGGTAAGGCATGTATGTGAGAATGAAGAAAGAATTACAGATGATTTCCAGTTTCTTTATGCAACTGGATTGATGATGGAAGAGGTGGGAGGAAAAACTAAATTGGGGATGGAAAACAACATTTCATGTTGTATGAACTAAGTTGAGATACCTTGAAGTATCCAAGGTATTTTATACATGTAAAAACACAAACCCATTGACAGCCACCAAAGTACATGGTACTAATAAGGCTTAGAACCCCTGACATGGGGCAGAAGACAGAGACAAGAGAAGAAGTATCAGACTTCAAAGTAAAATGCTCCAATAAGGAGAAATTAAGCAGAGGAAGAGGTGTTATCAAATGCGAAGGGAGAGCTAATGATTTCGGAGGCAACACAGGTGAATATGGCACAGGAAGTACGATGGTGTGAATGTTTGTGTCTTTCCAAAATTCCTATGTTGAAATCCTAATGCCCAATGTGATGGCATGAGGAGGTGGGGCCTTTGGGAGGGACTTTGGTCATGAGGGTGGAACCATCATGAATGGGACTAATGTTCTAATAAAACTGACCTCACGGAGCTCCCTCACTCTTTTTACCATGTGAGGACACAATGAGAAGTCCGTGACCAGGAAGAGGGCCCTCACCCAACCCTGCTGGCACCCTGATCTTGGACTTGCAGCCTCCAGAATCGTGAGAAATGAATTTCTGTTGTTTGTAAACCACCTAGTCTGTGGTATTTTGTTAAAATAGCCTGAATGGACCAAGATAGGAAATAAGGGAGGATATTGTTTCAAGAAAGGAGAGGTTAATTTTGTGGTGATAGCTGCTGAGAAGTCCAGTGAAATGAAGGCAATACGGAGGGAATTGATGACCTTGTTAATGATTTCATTTCCATGGGAGTGGCAGATGCCTGAATGAATGGGTTGAAGACCAAATGGGAGGTAAAGAATAGAGATGATAAATGTAGATAACAGTTTTCAAGACGTTTAGCTAAGAGGGGAAAGAAAGAACTGGGGTGACAGCTGGAGGCGGGTATGGGGTTATGGAAGGATTCTGTTAACATGGGAAGTTTCTTAATTTATCTAGGTATCAGTTTCCTCATCTATAAAATAAGTATAATAATAGGACCTAACTCATGAGTTTGTTAGGATTAAAGAAAATAATGTGTGTAAAGTGCCTGGCACAGTACCTGACATAGAGTAAGTACTCAGTAAATACTAGATATTATCATTATAATCTTGTATTGCACATTGATCCGATCTATATTATGATCCTTACCACATATTATAGATATTTTTTAATGTATCTTTCTTCTAAATGAGTTGGAAAACATAATAACCACTCAATAATAGTTTGTTGAACTGAACTGCAATTAAATTGCATCAAAACTCAATTCAACTGGCAAAAAGAGTCCTTTGAATTCAACTGGCGGGGTCAAGGCCTCTCAAGACTTTTGGTGCAAATCTGTCCTTGTCTCGGGTTGGCCAGCCAGCACACGCTGCTAGGGGCAGGGAAAAGGCTCGTGGCATGAATCACCATGTAGGCAGCCCAGTCACCTCTCATTTAGATTTATGAACATCATATTCTTTATTGACTCGCAGAAGAGTTTCTAATCAGAAAGATTCCAAACAGGTTTCAGCCATCTCATTAGGACACAGGAAATTGGATAAAGAGGATACCCTCTGAAATCCTCCCTTAGTCATTGATCTTTGGGAAATTAGCCCTCGATCGCTCTGCAGATTATAAACATGTCCAGTAAATATGACCTCCATCTAGATCTGCCCAGCAATTGCACCAGCATGTGGCAGCAGAGAAAATGCCTGCCAAGATCCAAGC
This sequence comes from Eubalaena glacialis, assembly GCF_028564815.1. Classification (NCBI taxonomy): domain Eukaryota; kingdom Metazoa; phylum Chordata; class Mammalia; order Artiodactyla; family Balaenidae; genus Eubalaena; species Eubalaena glacialis. Next base: position 25,685,304 of record NC_083735.1, on the reverse strand, counting down.
AGCTGTAGCAGGTGCTGTAAATCAATGCAGGATACTTACATGGCTTTGTATTCCACCAGGGCTCAAAGCCTTCCAAGTAGATTATCTGCATAAATATCAGGGTGGCAAAGTGGCATTATGAACACACAACTCCCATATTCATTTTCTTTCCATTTACCTGAATGTCAGAATTGTTGAGCAAGAAAACTACATTGTTCAACAAGGAAAAGCTCTACAGCTAACGTGGAAGATACATTTCAATAAATGCAGTGCTCAAGGAAAATGAAAATGGTAAGAAAGGGAAAGAAAGTTAAAAGATATGATGCTTTAGGGCTCCCTTGATGGCACAGTGGTTAAGAATCTGCCTGCCAATGCAGGAGACACGGGTTCGAGCCCTGGCCCGGGAAGATCCCACACGCCGCGGAGCAACTAAGCCCGTGCGCCACTACTGAGCCTGCGCTCTAGAGCCCGCGAGCCACAACTACTGAGCCTGCATGCTGCAATTACTGAAGCCGGCGCGCCTAGAGCCCGTGCTCCACAACAAGAGAAGCCACTGCAATGAGAAGCCTGCGCACCACGAAGAAGAATAATCCCTGCTCGCCATAACTAGAGAGAGCCCGCATGCAGCAATGAAGACCCAATGCAGCCAAAAATAAATAAATAAATAAATAAATAAATAAATAAAAATTTTTAAAAAGATATGATGCTTTGGTAAATACTCCTGTTTACACTATATTTGCTTTATAGAAATATATATTATACAAACATATGTGTATATGGATGTGCGCCCATAAACATTCCAATTCCCAAAACCTCTGCCCCTTTATAAATGTATCTACTCATTTCGGTTAAGGAGTCAAAGGATTCAGAACATTTACCTGTTAAGGCGAATTTCTACGCCTGAGTGGCATGTGACTGAAATGATCAGTATTTAATATCATGAATGCCTGTGCTTGTAGAGTACTGAGTGAACAAATACGCAAAAAGGGGAGGGGGTGAGCACAGTTCAGCTAGGCTGCTGAGACACTGAAGAGCATATGTGGGCCAGAAGAATGTATCAATAGCTTCTTCTCCATGACACTTTTCAGATTCGGTAACAGGGAATAAGGATAACAACAAAAGCAACATACCTGAAGACTGGAGGAAAAAACAGTATTTTAGCTTAAGGTTGGAAGAAAACGGTTATATGCTAAATTATAGCCATTCTTTTGTAAACAAAAGCACAAAATATTGTTGGATTTAGCATACAATTACAGAAACATAAGTTAGATCCATATTTATTCCATCTGCTGAGAAGCAACATTGTCTGGATGAAACTGTATTGGTTTTAATCCCAAATCTAACTCTTCTTACAGGTCTCTTAACTTCCCTGTATTGGGTTGGCCAAAGAGTTCGTTCAGGTTTTCCCATCTTACAAAATATCTGAATGAACTTTTTGGCCAGCCCAATACATTTGGGCAGGTTGTGCCCTAGACAAAGGTATCTGGTCTAAGAAGGGGTCAGTGGGTCCTTAAAACCTGGCTGTGCTCGGCTCTCCCAGCCATGTATCCAGGCATGGGTTGCATCCTTGTGGAGGAGATGCCTTTTTCCAATTCTCAAAGAGTGATATGTATCAAGTCATATCACAGTGCCAGGCACATCATAGATGTTCTCTAAATACAGCTATGGTTCTTACCTGGTTTTAAAAATCTGTTCATTTGATTTTACAATAGAAGTTGGATATAAATCATCATCACTCAAAATCAGAGACAAGTGCTGAACATGTGGATAGAAAGACCATTGTTAACCCCTCGCAGGCAAGTGCCTATGTGTGATCTTTTTGGCCCTCCATAAGAATTCAAGATTTTAAAACAATAATAAATTGAAGAGAAAGCAGGGTGGGCACATGCACTGGTACCCAAAGCTTCCCTAATCCAGAGGATAACGAAAGCTGTCAATAAAAACTTGGATTTCATAAAGGATAAACGCTTTATGTCAGAAAAACCTGAAGAATTGTTTAGACGATTATAAAGCAGTGTAGGAAAAGCACACATTATATAGTCACCTGGATATAAGAATAGGGTGGTGCTGTACAGTAGAAACTAATACAACGTTGTCAAGCAACTATACTCCGACAAAAATTAAAAAAAAAAAAAAGAATGGGGTGCTCATAGAGGAAACTAGATGAAACATTGGCCAAGAAAAGAAAAAAGGTAAAGTAATGACCATCAAGCCGTGGGGGCAGTCTAGAGAAATTCCACAGATGTCTGTGTAAGTCCTCTCTTCTGTTTATTCATCTTTATTAATGATCTTCAGAACGTAGTAAACAGCATGCTAATGAAATCTGCAGACGATAGTAAGCTGCGGAATGTTGCAAAACATCAGCAAGACAGAGAAATAATACAGATGGTCTGAGAGGAGTTACAGATCTTGGGATCAAATAACAAAATGAGAGTCAGGTTGGGAAAAGGCCAGCACATACACTAGGGGAAAATGAATGAAAACGCAGATATTCACAGGGAAGAAAAAAATGTAGAAAAGAGGTCTTCTGAAAAGGATCTGTTGGAAAGCTGAGGTTGGACAACTGTTACCAGCCAGGTGAGTCTCTGCAGCAAAATGGCAGCCAAAGTGGAAGTATTACACTGAACTGCAGATGCAAGGACATCACAGCAAAAAAGAGGTGCAATTATTTCTCTCTACTCAGTTCTCAAGTGGCTGCACCTGGAATACTGCTTTTGGTGTAGGGGAATCTCCACCAGAAAATCTGGAACAGATTGAGAGTATAACAGCAGCGATGGAAGCAACAGGAAGCCTGTTAAAACAGAAGATTAGAAGAGCAAAGTATGGATGACTTGGCTAAAGGACACAGCATAAAGTCTGGTGATAGTCTATAAACTCTGGAAATAAAAAGGGAAACTGTGATGGTTAAAGTCAAAGTAGCAGAGTGAAAAGTAACATACTAAGTTAAAGAGAGAATACAGCCCGAATCATAGGGGAAAATTCCAACCACATCAACTATGGAAATGGTATCATGAATTGTTCTGGAGAATCCACAGGATCAAGTTCAAAGTTTACTCAGAGTAAGAAGCTTAGAATGATATAGAGCATTTACTCTAAGGTAAAAAGGACTTTAGGGAATGTTACCGAATCTGTCTCTTATGTCTCTGGACAGGAGTACATCTAAATCATTCCTGATAAATTATAATGCATACTATTTACAAAGAATTCAAGATTAGGAGTAGTTGCAAGAGAACTGGGCAATAGAGAGATTTGGGAAGTTAATTTTCTACTCGACACACTGGGAAACTGAGCTGCTTTGACTCCAAATCATTCTATGACCCCAAACCACTCATTTAAACACTGTATACATCTGATTTTTATGGAATCAAAGTCACAATACATAACTACTTGCCAGTCACCAAAATTAATTTGAAATGGATTAAAGACTTAAACATAAGACCCAAAGTTGTAAAATCCCCAGAATAAAACATAGGGAAAAAAGTTCCTTGACATTGGTCTTGGCATTGATTTTTTGATATAACACCAAAAAGACAAGCAACAAAAGCAAAAATTAATAAGTAGAACTGCATCAAACTAAAAAGCTTCTACACAGTAAAAGAAGCAATCAACAAAATTAAAAGGAACCTACAGACTAGGAGAAAATATTTGCAAATCATCAATCTCATAAGGGGTTAATATCCAAAATATATAAAGAACTCATACAACTCAACAGCAAAAAAAAACCAAACCCAAACAAAAAAAAAAACCCCCAAACCCAAAGCAAAACAAACAAAAAACAACAATTCAATTAAAAAATGGACAAAGAAGCTAAACAGACATTTTTCCCAAGAATGCATGCAAATGGCCAACAGGTATATGAAAAAGGTGACTGACATCCTTAGTCACCAGGGAAATGCAAATCAAAACAACTGTGAGACATCACCTCATACCTATTGGAATGGCTACCATAAAAAAGACAAGAGAGGGGCTTCCCTGGTGGTGCAGTGGTTGAGAATCTGCCTGCCAATGCAGGGGACATGGGTTCGAGCCCTGCTCTGGGAAGATCCCACATGCCGCGGAGCAACTGGGCCGGTGAGCCGCGATTACTGAGCCTGCGCGTCTGGAGCCTGTGCTCCGCAACAAGAGAGGCCGCGACAGTGAGAGGCCCGCACACCGCGATGAAGAGTGGCCCCCGCTTGCTGCAACTAGAGAAAGCCCTTGCACAGAAACGAAGTCCCAACACAGCCAAAATATAATAATAATAATAAATAAATAAATAAATAAATAAAATTTATTAAAAAAAAAAAAAAAGACAAGAGATAAGTGTTGACAAGGATGTGGAGAAAAGGGAAACCTTGTGCCCAGTTGATGGGAATGTAAGTTGGTGCAGCCAGTATGGAAAACAGTATGGAGGTTCCTCAAAAAATTAAAATAGAACTACCATATGATCCAACAATTCTGCCTCTGGGTATATAGACAAATGAAGTGAAAACAGGATTTCGAAGCATTATCTGCACTCGTGTGATCACTGTAGCATTATTCACAGTAGCCATCATATGAAAACAACCTGTCAACAGATGAACAGATAAAGAAGATGTGTAGTATGTATGTATGTATGTGTTTGTGAATGAATATTATTCAGCCATGAGAAAGAAGGAAATCCTGCCGTTTGCAACAACATGGATAGAACTTGAGAGCTTATACTAAGTGAAATAAGCCAGACAGAGAAAAACAAATACTGAATGATATCACTTATATGAGGAATCTAAAGAAGCAAAACTCATAGAAACAGAGAACAGAATGGTGTTGCAAGGGGCTGGGGGTGGGAGAAATAGGGAGATGGTGATCAAAGGGTATAAAATTCCAGTTATAAGATGAATAAGTTCCAGAGATCTAATGTATAGCATGATGATGAGAGTTAATAACACTGTATTATATATTTTAAAATTGCTAAGAGAGTAGATCCTAAATGTTCTCACCACAAAAAATGAAATGGTAATTCTGTGACACGATGGAGTTGTTAGCTAACACTACGGTGGTAATCACTTTGAGTATATAAGTGGATTAAATTAGCAGTCTATACCCTAAACTTACACTATGTTATATACTAATTGTATCTCAATAAAGCTGGAAAAAATAATGAAAATAAAATAAGAGACCCCAGAGAGCTCTCTTGTCCTTTCTGCTGAGAACATAGCAAGAAGACAGCTGTGAGCACATGACCTCATTTAATCCTAATTATTTCCCCAAAGCTCAACTTCCTAATACCATTAGACTGGAGGGGGGTGGATAGAGTTTCAATATATGAATTGGGTGGGGAAGGATACAAACATTCAGCTCATAGCACTGGTGAAGGAAGTATGGTGATACAAAGTAATTCCAACAATCCAGAGTCCTGAAATGGAGAGAGGAGTTCTGCGTTTTTGTTTTACATCTTTCACTAATTTGGGAAATTAAGAGCTGGAGCCAGAAGGTCTGGAATTAAATCCCAGCACTGTTTCTTACTAGCTGTGAGTTCTTGGCAAAAGCTTCTCTGCATATCAGTCTTCTCATTTGTAAGGTAGTGACGATAATAGTACCTACTGTATGTGATCTTTGGGATGATTAAATGAGTGATATACAATAAAATGTTACAACTGTCTGACAGTATGCACTCAATATCACTGTAATGTCCATCTTACAAAGTTTCCCTCTTTGTAAAGTGAAAGGGTTGGATGAGATCTAGCTAAACCTTGAGTTCTGTATTCACAGTTTTTCTTTGAACTCGGAACTCCTGATTAGGCCAGAGAGACAAAATTAACATTTGTAGAAAAAAAAAAAAGAGGAAAAGTATATGTCACTCTACGTAGTGCTAGTCACATGTGTCAAACAAGCAAACAGAAAAAGGAATCACTGTTAATTACAATGGTTGGAATTAGAACTGAAGAATGGGTATCATTTGGGTAAACAGTCATGAGACTATCATAGACTGAAGATGAGTTAAAGAAAAGAAACAACAGCCACCCTGGAGAATGCGAGGGGATGAAAACCAAATTGTGGGGACATTAATGTAGGAATAGTATGTGGTCTTGGAGCAGCAGGCAATAGGAAACACACATGGCTTCCCTATGGATGTCTTCTCATTAAGGTTCTAATCCAATTGTACATTCTTTCATCTCACATTCAGCCAGAAAAATGATTATGCATTCAGTTACCTGAACAAGCTGACTCCATTTATCCATTTTATTAGAGGGTGAGCAAGACAGCATGTGTTCATCTCACCACCATCACATTGCCCCTTTCTTCACTAAATAAACTTATTTCTCTTGCTTCCTTACCAGATACTTTTGGCTCATTCTTTTCAATTTAGATAAATCTATTTGCAGTCCAGTATTTGCCTTTTTTTTTTTAAACCTCTGGGTTATTACGTGTCATCCCTAACATCTAAAATGCCTTTTATTTATTCTATGACCCCAAATGTGTCTTCTTCCTTTTCCCTTTAAATGCTATTAAAAATTTCACTGCTCCCATCACGTTTTCTCCAGCTAACCCCGTTAGACTCCATTTAATCCAACCAACAGAGAAAAGGTCCCAGCATTTATGTATATTTGTTTTGGTCCATTTTCTTTTTTTCTTCAAGCAGAAAAAAAAATGAGTGGACAAGATGTGATGAGGAATCAGTGACAAGTGGGGAGGTGGTCAACCTAGATGGGACCATAGGATGCTACTGAAAGAGAAGGGAAAGCAGAGTGTGGGATGCGGCTACAGAAGCTGGTGGAAGTTCATGTAAAAACCTTTCCATGACATCAATGAAAAATAATTTGAAACCAATTGACCAAAATGTTCTCAGAAGTCTTTATACTGTTTTTTTTTTAATTCTGATCCTTAAATTTATCTTAAATATGTCACTTGTAAAATGCTTAACATAAAAGGTAAGTTTCGCTGATTACACTTACTTGGTGATAAGGACATTTGCCCTAGATTAAAGTTCTTATGGCAATTTTCAATATGTTTCAGATATCCCCCAAAAGGTTCATTTACATCCATTTCAATTCATGGGCTTAGCCATCTATGTTGATTTTATGTGCTTATTTGTATTTATCCAACAGCCTGTAGGATAATGAGTATCTTGTTAAAGCACCTAAAATTGCACTCTACATATGAAGTACACTCAAAATATACCAACGATGGCTGTTCTCATCCTAAAATGCATTACTACATAGGCCTCAAATCCAGTACCCATTTATCTATTCTTTAAGGAATTAAAATAAAATGAGTGAGTTTTGTATTTTAGATAACTATTCTGAGGTGGAACATACTTATGTAAATCAGAAATGTATTACAGGGTTGTACAAATCTGGTCATCTTTTGGGATTTGTTGCTTTGCTCTTCCTGAACCAAGACAATGGGGGTTTAAATGCAAATGTTCTAACTTAATTGAAAAGAGGAGAAATACTCAAAGATTACTAGAAATCACAGTGCTTGCAAAAGGAAATATAAAATTGAAAGCTTATACCTGGCTATAGACCAATTTCTGAGAAGCCTCTTAACTGTGAAATCAGAAAATATTTTAAAATTAAAAAAACTTATAAAATATGTATAACTATTTTTAGGTTTTAGTTCACTAACGTGTTTTATGTCTTTAAGTTTCTAGAACATGCTGGTTACTCAGTTTCAATCAATAAACATTTATTGAGCGCTACATACCCGGAACTTAAATACAAGGAAAAAAATAAAATAAAAAAAAACTCTTTGCCATTACCTTTTCCCTATGGAGGGAAAATATTTTACCATAAAATAAAAGAAATTAAAACTCATACATTTCCTGTATTATTAGTTTTTTCTACCTCCTTTGTGACCCCTGACTGCTGTCTTTCCATTTCTCCAACCACTCTGTCATTTCTCTTTGTTTACTGCTACTTCCTCTATGTCCTCTTCATTATTATCCTCTTATCTCTATGGCTTGGCCATATTCTCCTCCTCAGCTAAAGAGCAGATAGAAGCCTTCAAGAAGCTAAGGAAAATATCTTTACTTATCTTTACTGTAAAGTAATAGTCCAGGCTCGTATGGAGCCTCACGTAAGAGTAGAACGTAAGAAAAAAAACAAACACCGAGAACTCTGAATTCAGCCATAACTTTAGAGTCATGAAAAGACCAGAAATTCTTGTGGCCTCAAGGACCCCAGAAGATGCTCCGCTCCAATGTCCTGGGAGACTCCTCAGAGACAGAGTCACACATGGAGAGTATGGACCCTGGAGTCAGTTCAACGGATGCTCTACCCCTGCTTCTGACACTTAACCAGCTGTGACAGTGGGTCAGTAATTCATGTTCTCTGAGCCTTCCTCTTCCTGTTTCTCAAATCGAAGACATGAGAATACCTTACAAAGATACTGGGATTCAATTCTGAAAGCATATTCTGAATGTCCACATGTGCTTGGTACATCAGTGAACAAAACTAATGAAACCTCTGCCATCATGAAGCTCAAATCTTGGAATTCACTAAGAAAAAAAAGATAGATGTAGATAGATGTCATCTGTAGATAGATGACAGATAAACAGACAGGAAAGAGAGAGAGAAATTCAGATCCTGACACATAGAAAAGGTTCATTAAATAGTAGCTACCAACCTATATATGCATACCTCATCCAGAGAGGTGTAGCGTGGGTACCTTTTCCTTGGATAAAAATCAACTTCTGGGCGGTAGAAAAGCAAATTTCTATCACAATAAAATTTGTACAGTAGAAAGCAAAGATATCTACTTGTAAAATCTATGAATATTTATAACAGTCAAGTTCCTTGCTCGTCAGCGAGATTAAGCCACATGAGGGCAGGGAATATATTTTAACTTTGTAACTTATTCAATATATATGTAAAAAAAAAGTGTGTTAAAATTCTAATGTCCCAGACTAAGGTAGTTAATTTTTAGCCTATTAGATGGTGTATATAGATAACTTACAAAAGTGTATGTACGTGAGTAGGTTTCTGGTTACAGTAACCGTAACTCTCTTTACATTTGTGACCTCTTTGGTATTTTATAAAATATACATGAGTTGTATTCTAGCTGTGACCAGACTCAGCTGCATGCACTCAGGCTCAGGACTGCGTCCTTCTTGTCACAGGAAGAGGCCCTCACATTCTGATGTTGGTGTTAAATAATAAAATTGAGGAACATACAAGGTTACTATTGACTAAGTATAGTTTAGACGGCAATAACTAATAACTACACATTATAGAAACTATATGTAAACAGAATATAAAACCAATATTATTAATGATTATACCAGTTACATTATATCAGTTACAAATAATTAGACTTATTCTAATGAAGTATTCAAGAACGCAGAGATTCAAACTAGATTGTTTCGAATCTTAGTTCTTACCCTTTCTAGCTTTGTGATCGTAGACAATTTATATTATATCTCTATCTCAATTTCACCTCTTAAATGGGGATAACAATAGTAACACCCCATAGGGTTATTGTAGGGATCAAATAAGTTAATATACAGATCTACATAAATGTTAAATATCATTATCCTTTAACAAAAAAAAGGAGATTGTCATTAACCAGAACATAAATTGTTGAATGGTCCTGGAAAATAAAGCTCTGTCTGCTCTTAAAATAAGTCACTACTTATTAGCTAAAATCCTGATTTTAAAACTGTATATAAAATTTCATATAAAACCAAAACCATTTTCCAAACCACAAAATGATTTTTTGAAAAGAAACAAAAAAATTCAAAAAGCAAGTTTATGTGTGAAATATATTTTGCATTAAAGATGTATGTTTTCCAGAGCTTACAGTCATGGCAGCAGTGTGCTACATTTAAACAAGTAATTCAGAGTTACACACACACACGTGCGTGCACCTGTGCACACACATACTCTCTCTAGAGCAACCAAAGCTACTCCAAAGCTAACAAGATTCAACACCCAGATTTTCAGATAATGTAAGCCTCAGCCTGGCAGTGAGATAGCATGAACTTAGCCAAGTACTCCCCATGAGGTTTGTTTTATCTGAACATACACTTTAATGTGAAAAATGAGGATTTTAAGGGAGCAAAATACACAATTTCTATAGAAGATATTCTAAATACTCACCTTTGATGAGCAAAACTTTTCAAGTTAAGACCAGAGAAAATACAAGACTAATCAATGTCACTCCTGAAGATTTTTTTCTCATCTTTAGAGAAATACATCAAAAATAGGAACATTTCAACTCACTTAGAATCTTGGAATAAGGTGATCTCAAAGGAAAAGCAAAAGAATGATTCAACTAACTACTTGGCTTGGTTGTATCCTTGCATCATCCAAAAGTGTGACTTCTTCTTTTGACAACATTGTCAGGTAGCTGGCTCTATAAATCTATAAAATGCACCAGACACTTGGCTGAAATTTGTGCTTCCAAGTCTCTCTAAGAGTAAAATGTGTTAAATGAAAAATACTGAAAGGATCCAAGATCAAGGACTGCTCACAGTGGAATATGCCAGTATTATTTACAAATCACATTTTACTTGAGACCCAGGAACTTGTGATTTGTAACACATGTCATGATTGGTAAACTTTAATGAACAGATGGAAAACGAGTTACCAAAAGACTTTCCCTAAGGTTGGCAAGATGAGGGAAAAGTTCAAGTCTTCCTTTGCAGGTGTTCATCTAGCTCCATGACCCATTCAGGGGCAGGTATGTTACTGCTACATCTCTTTTGGTGTGAAGCCCTCGCTGACTCAACAGAATGGCAGCTCTGGCCATCGCTTCCCTGTCTGGGGGCTTGCTTTTAGAGCAGGAACACTTCACATGACACACTGATGGTGCATGGTCACTCAGAGTGATAAAGGAATTAGCGTAATGAGACCTAAGCTTTCACTAAAGTTAACTGAGCAGACGACAGGACTCTTAAGTCAGGCTGCCCTCAGACCCCACTGATAGAACATCCCCTCAGATCTAAGGCAGGAACAGAGGCTACTTCCTCTCCACAGCAACTTTCTAGGATAAGACACTAAGAATTCTGGAGACACAAGAGGTTTAATCTTTCACAAATTGGAGCACAACATACTCTTTGAGTATTTTTATGTGTTTATTTCTTCAGCTAATATTTATTAAGTACAGAATATGTGCCAGACAACATGCTAAGCACTTTGGGACAATTATCACATGGGACTTTCATAACAAAATAATAAACTACTTACTCTTATTTATTATCATAATAATGATCACAGTAATGTCATAGGTTAGGAACTTGAGGCCCTGATGAGTTAACCGGCTTTCTCAAATCACACACTTAGTAGGTAACAGGGCTAAAACTCACATCATGGCGTGTTGGTCATCAAAGGTTAAAGCCTTCATTACAGGCTTTTTCTTTTTGTGGGGGGCAGGTGTCATTCTTTCTTTTGGGGGATCCCACCAAAGGAAAGCATATGGTAGCAATCATCCAATTAAAAACAATCACTGCTTTCTCCTTTGACCTAAGGTTTAGGTGAGGGGGTCAGTATACTCAATGTATTAGGAGAAAAAAATAATAGTAACCCTCACCCTATCAGAGGATGGGAGAGAGTATTTTTTTTCACCATTCTCAAGGCAGGAAGTAGATGAGCAAGAGTCTGTTGGAAAAGTCCTCTGTCTGAATTGAATCCAAACTCTAAAACATTTAGCATTTATAAAAAGCTTGCCTAAGACAGAGAAATAATACAAATCCCAAGAAACATAGGCAGGAACCAACGATCACATTCACCAGAAGGAAAGATGAGCCCATAACATCTGGAGAAACAATCTAATATTTAGATATGGCATTCAAAGCAAAGGAACATTTGGAAAAGAGCAATTGCCACAAATGATTCTTCATTCATATCTATTGTGGTTTGAATTTTATAAAATTAGCCAGCAAGATGCTCTAAAAAAAAAGCCAGTGGTAGTTTCTTGCTATCACTGCTGTACACTTAAGATAACCTTAAATTTCAGAAAAGGTGAAGGAATTATGAAAGGTCACACAGCAAGTTGGCTCCAAAACAGATACCGATTTTCCACTTGTTCTGCCTCAAAACATCAAAATAACTTCATCTCCTTAACTAACATCCACTCCTCCCAGACTCTAACTAAAGGGTTTAGAAGAGCTAGCTATTTGTAGCTCTTCAATAAAGTTGTTTAGAAAGCAACAATCATAAAATAATCACCAAAGGCAGTTAATCAAGGTAAACAAAGGAAGAAGCAATGAACACTTTAAATCACTGTATATTACTTTGCCATATGATTGTATTATACATGGAATTCTAATCAATGAAAAATCATCTATTAGGTGCTGGAAACTGTACCACTCACTGGTGTTTCTAGGCCTGAACAGGGCTCAGAGCTGTTAAAGTCAAAATAACATCTTTAACCCTAGTTAGTCGTCAGATGACCCTTTAATAGATAGTCAGCAAATTAAAAGTAAAGGTTTATCTTTGTCTTTTAACTCTTTCACCAGTTAAAAGTTAGCCAGTTAACTGGAGCTACTACTTACATTTTCAGTAGTAACGGCACTTCTTTGGACTATGAAATTAGGATCCTCGTGTCACTGATCAGACTCAAAAGAATTGTGTTCAGAAGCCCCACACAGGACAGGAACCCTCCTCCTTGCATCACTAGTTAATTGCCTGGTACACACATCTGTCCTAGCAAACCTGGAAAGCAATCCATCCCAGTCAGCTACAAAGTGTCAAAGGCATACTGACTAGAGAGAAACAGATCCTAGAGGGATGCTTTGCTGGGGAACACATAAGCGATGAAATATTTACAGTCAGGTCAAAGAAAGATGTGGGTTGTATGACGTGACTATCTTCCATGCCTGACAAGCCTATAAATAACGAGACGATCAACAGGTAGGAGTGGTAAAAGCATAATATATGTATATAAGACATATATACAGTTTTTAGAAAGAAGAAGGAAGGGAATGAAATATAGTAAAGAAAAATTTAGGTGCATTATCAAAAGTAGTGATAGGATAACAGGAAGTTAGATGTCTTAGTTTGGCAATTTATAGCCATTTAAAAAATATTTTCTGCAAAGAATGTTATTTATGATAGAAAATAAATCCAATAATATGGAAACAGTTGAATATCCACCTTAAAAAGAACAGGTATGATTACAAAATGTTATTATATATCTATTAAAATGATGCTTATACCAAGGTTTACAATAACATGAAAAGCATGCATATAATTTAACTACAAATTTTAAAGCAATATGCAAAAACCCAAATGATGAATGATCCAGCCATGCAGAAAAGCATATAAGAAGGAGATGAAATTTTTAAGAGTTAACCATGGTTACTGAGAAAGAACTACAGATGTCCCTTTCTTTTTCTATTTTTTCATATTTTTGTATAATAAATACTGTTTGCATTACAATGAGCTTTTTAAAACAGAGGGCAGTCCCTGTAAGTAAGAAAAGTCATAGCTTCATTGCATCTGAGGAATAAAACCAACTTTGCTTTATTTTCCAAGGACCTAAATTCTCTACAACATTCTCTTAGCTTGTCTCAGACCCAGAATCACGCTTGAATGTCTGCAGGGTAGTCAACAGCACTTTGAGGTGGAATTTAACAAATACGAGGAAAGCTCCCTATACAGATATTCCTCTTCAGTAGAGCCTAAAATGCTATTCTGCTTTTTATTCAAGACCAAATCCTGCTCAGTCTGTAAGGGGATCATGCTCTTTGCTACGGGAAGGTAACATTAAATAGGAGCTTTTATTACTTAGAGTGAATTTGCTTAATAAAACAATCATACTGAGGATACAAGAATTTTTTTTAATGTGTGGGGGGAAAAAGGCAGGGTGCAGGGTGAGTTTAATTCTAGTGGAAGGATACTTTACAGGAGGGTGTGAGATGGGGCATCATCAGATAGGAAGAGAGTGGTCAGGCTACTGGAAAAATAGTCTTGGTGCCCGGATATCCAGGGCTCAGAAACGAGAGGACGCTGCTGGAAGCTGGCAAGCATAGCAAAGAAGCCACACCAGAAGACCCCGAGGATGAAAAGTCTTCTTGGTCATTCTCCCCAGAGCCTACTCTTTTCTAACTTTAAGTTACTAATACTAAAAACCCTGGGGCTTTTTGCAGCTTGAAATAATGGCATGACATACTATTAATACTCTCAAGACTTGCAAAATATCAGTTGAAAAGGACCTTAGAGAACACTTTTTATCAAAATCCTTTGTTGCAAAGATGAGGTTGGTGATGGTCACGGAAATCTTTCTAATGTGCAAATCAGATGACATCATTCCAAGGTTTAAAATCCTCCAATGGCGGGATTTCTGAATCCAGTTATAGCACAGTAGCTTATCATACTAATACTTCAAACAACAACAACAACTACAAATGCTGGATGGGGAAAAATGATGTTTGAAGGCACTGGAGAATGAATGACTAAGGCAGGTCGAACTTGAGGGATCAAGACCTGGAAAGAGGGGAAATGCATCTTGCTTGAGGCAATTGCTTATTCATAAGCTGTATAAGACAGAGAGGCTGAGCAGAAAGCAGTGGCTCAGAGCTTTCAGCAGTGTCGTGGAACCGCCAGGCAAAAATTGGAGTTTGGGACCCATAAAGAAAAGGGCCCAATCTTCTCACTGAGACCTGTGAGGGAAACTGCAAAGAACAGGTTCTCACAAAGACTGAAATGCAAACTTTCGATCATCTAAGTCCCTATTTGGATCAAGCTGATCTATCCCTACCTTCAACTCCTTCCAGAAGAAAAAAAGACAAACCTTCTTGAGAATACGTCATAATCCAGCGTCTTAAAGATGTTTTTATACACAATGTTTGATACCCAACCCAAAATTACCAAGCACACAACAGACAAGATCAAATGTCTGAAAACCAGGATAAAAGAGAACAGAAATGGACCTACCAGATGGTTTAAATACAGTGGTTACATATAAACATTAAAATAAATGTCATTAATGTTTACTAAAACAGATGACAAGATGGAGAATTTCAGCAGAGAACTGAAATCAATGAAAAACAAGAAAATGGAAATTTTAGATCTGAAAGTTACATGATAATTGAAATTTAAAACTCAGTGGATAGGTTTAACTGCAGAATTGACACAGAAAAAGAGGGCTAATGGACCAAGAAAGTAAAAAGAAAATATCTGGACTGAAGCATGGAGAGAAAAAAATGGAAAGCATGATATGACATTCAAGTGATTTGAATCCCGAAAGGAATGGAGAGAAAGATTTGGGTACAGAAGAAATATTTGAATATATGCTGGCCAATCTTCAAACCCTGACATAAGACAAACCATAGAGTCAAGAAGCTCTACTAAATCCAAGCAGGATATATGTATCACATATCAGTAACCACATCCAATTTAAAAGGAATGAATAATCTAATTTGAAAGACTAATTATTGCTTTACTAATAACAAATTAGACTTCAAAGAATTACTAGGGATAAATTTTTTAAATTCATAATGATAAGAGTCATTCCTCCAGAAAGACAAACATTCTTAACTTTTATATGCCTAATAACATAGCCTTAAATTATATAAAGAATAGGTAAATCCACAAAGTTGGAGATTTTAGCATACCTCTCCCAGTAGCTGACAGAACAGTCAAAAACAAAACTCAGTAAGGATATACTGAATATAAGATTTGAGTAGCATATTTTGCAAACTTGCTTTAATTAGCATTTATAATGAACTACACTTAAAATAAGCAAAATACACATTACTCATATGTTCACATTGCATGTTTATCAAAACTGGACCATACAGTGAGTAATACAGGTCTCAAATTTCAAAGCACCAAAGTCGTACAATATATGTGCTATGCTCACTGTGGAATAAGCTAGAACTCAAGTATAGAAAAACAACTACATAATCTCCAAATGTTTGAAATTAAGCAACATACTTTTAAATAACCTATGGGTAAAAAAATCCATGAACAATGAAAATTAGAGAATAATTTTAATGTAATGATGTTGAAAATATTCATATTAAAACTTGGGGAATTTAGCTGAAACTCTAATTAGAGAGAAATGTATAGCCTTACAGGCATATATTAGAAAAGAAGGAAGATTAAATATCAATGATCTAAGCTTCCAACACAAGAAGAAAAAGAACAGAAAAATCAAACCCAAAGAGAGTAAAAAAGGGAAAAAATAAAGAAAAGAGCATAAATCAATAAAACAGAAAATATAGCCAGCAACTTGTTCTTCATAAAGACTATTATAATTAATAAATCTCTCACAAGCCTGATTAGGGAAAAAAATTATAGCATAGATGATCAATATCAGGTGTAAAAACAAAAAGGATATAATTAGAGATCCCACAGGCATCAAAAAGATAGTAAGAGAACATTATGCCAATAAACTTCACAATTTGTATAAAATGGATAAATTTCTTGAAAAACCCCAAATTAAAACCAACATGAGATGAATGGATAATCTGAAGAATCCTAAATCTTTTGAATAAATAGAACCAGGAATTTAAAACACTCCCACAATGGAAATTAAGGGCAAGATGGTTCACTGGTGAATTCTCCCAAATATGTAAGGAAGAAATTATAGTAATGCTATATAAAAACTCTTCCAAGAAAGAGAGGGAAAAAAGGAACCACTTTCTAATGTATTTTTTGTGGCCATTATAAGCATGATATCAAAATCCAACACGATTATTTTAAGAAAGGAATTACAGGACAATCTCTCTCATTAACATAGACTCAGAATCACACACACATACACACTCTCACAGGTGCACACACACACATATTTAAATGTAATTATATGTGTGTATATATTTTTCCCAGAAATATAATGTTGGCCTAAAATTTGAAAAGTATCACTCTAACTCACCTCATTAAAAAGATAAAGAAAAAAACATACAATTATTTCAATAGGTAGAGAAATAAATCTGATCAAATTTAACACTTATTTATGATTAAAAAACTTAGCACATCTGGAATGAAAGAAAATTGTTTTTAATATGATGAAGTGTTTCTAAAAAAAAAGAAAGAAAAGAAAGCCTATAACAAATGCAAAACTTAATGGTGAAATATTGAAACCTGAGATCTGAAATCAGACAAAGATGCTTCTCATCTCACTCCTTTGCTTGTCTACTTTCTATCAACTCTTCCACGTTCAGCACACAATCATCTCTTCTTAGAAACCTTCCAAGACTCTGCAAGACCGGGTTCCATTTCCCTCCCATGTGTTTTGTCAGCTCTAGGCTAGTCCTTATCTCGACTGTGTTATCATCACCTGCTTTTCTCTTTCCCACTGAGCTCTAAGCTCTTTCAAGTTTACCTTCGTATCTTCCAATACCTGACACATAGAAGGCATTCAAAAACGGTTTGATAAGTGTTGAAATACTGAGCGAACTATCTGCAGTTCTAGATAATGACTGGCAATCCGGACTAGAACTTGGTCTCATTACTCCTACCTAGTCCAGTTAGCTAGTTAACCTCTAATTAACTAACAGCACAACCCATCATCTTTCCTCTTTGTTGTTCTGGCTTATTTCCACATGGTACTCAAAGGCACAAATCATTAGGTCCTAAGGTTTTAGTTTTTATTCTAATAAGGGCACTGGCCTATCAGTGACTTTATGGCATACAGTTCACCATAGTATTGATTCCTATGGTGAGGAAGATGTAAGCTGAGATTGATGGATGGATCCATCCATCCATCCATTTATTTGGGGGGGGGGGTTGTGCTGGCTGTCAATCACTTAGCATGTCACTGGCTGTTACTGTACCTTGCTTATATACCATATTTCAGTGGAAATATTCTAAAAACAAGATTGCTGCTTGAATCACTGAGGAAATGGTAAGTGCTCACTCAGGGAAACATCAACTAAGAGTTTTCTTTTCCCTTATGGAATAAAAAAAAAAAAATTAAAAACCAAGAAAATTAGCAAATTCTCAAATAGAAGGGACATGCACATTATAGACCACTTTATTTCTCAGTTTAGGGTTTGGATGAGATGGAAATTGATCTATCAACATTTCCATAACTGCATGCAATACCACGAAATAAAATTCTGAGTGTTCACCAATCATATTTTAGTGCTGAACACTTTGTGCAAGCAGCTGTTAATGACACCAAACATAGTTTTCACAGCATGCAAAATGAACTAATGACCAAGTCTACATTTTAGATTTCAGAAAGCTTCCCTCCTGGTGCAATTAGTCCTAAATTCTACAGAGATTACAGTCTGTGGATCGACACAGAGGTCAGAAGGAAGGGTTGTTTATGATGTCAAGGGTCTATCTAGCATGTTCTTCCTGTTGCCACCATTAAAACAACCCAAGACCGTTTTTTCCCCATATGAAAACAGATGTGTACAAGCAATCTCTATCCCTTGGGGTTTTTATCACATGCCCTGTGTGTGATCATGAAAAGGAACCTCCTTGGAATCCTATAGGTTGGGTTTAAGATTCAGCTGGGGTGCTTCAATGACCTGGCACCAATCATTACGGCAACACACTGGAGACCACAGCTGACCCTACCAATCACTCTGGCCGACAGACATTGGAAGCTGGGCAAATTTGATTTGTTATACATTATACTGTGGTGGCTTTTAGGAAATGGTGAGATTTGTGCTTAAATTAGGTATGTCTCCGTATTTTTAGAATTGATATATTTCACATATAAGAAGAAAGCTATATTAATAATGGTAGTTAGGAATCATTACCATATGCCTCAGTGGGGAGCTATTATATATAATAATTTTATAGCAGAAAATTCCACATAATTTAATCCCCTAATAATCATCTAAAAATTATCCTATAAATTTAGCAGGACCTGTATGTCCTATACTTTGACCATGTATAAAAACCCGAGAAGACCTCTTGCAACATTGTGGGAGAAAAGCTTTCAGGTACATGGTTTTTATACTTATCTATCCACCTCTATATACAGCCTATTTTTAAATGGTCAATGATTGAGTCCTTACTACTTGCCAAACTCTGTAACCACTCATTTCTACCTATATCATCTTAGAATACCCTCCCCACAGTCCTGTGAGGGATGTACTATAATGTTCAGCATTTTACAGATGGAAAACAGGCAAAGCAGCTCGCCCAAGGTCATAAAGATAGTGAGGAGAGGAGCCTGGATTTGAACCCAGGCAGTCTGTCACCAGAGTCTGGGATCACAGCCATGGCAACATAAGGCTTCTCAGGAGCCAGATGGGCCCAGAGCACATCGGAAGAACCATTTGGAGTCATTCAGAATAAACCACGTTACATCAGAGTCACAACACAATTTTTGGCAACAGAGCAACGCCAGACAACTCCATGTGTTTTGGATTTTGGTGCTATTGAATGAAAGATACCATACATTCATTAATGATGATTATTTATTTCTATAAAATATCTATCAGTATATTCCTTTCAAGATTAAAATATTTGGGCCTAAAATAGTTTGTACCATTTATTTAGAACATATGCCTGACTTTTTAAAATTTGAAACACAAAAGTGTTTCCAGTCAGTGACAGTAAAATTCAAAATATTGACATACTTTGAAAGAGCACGAGCATCACAATTCTTCTAAACTTCACTAAAGCAAAATAAAAACAAAATACCAGATCATGGAAGCACATGAAAAGCTGCTCAACATCACTAATTATTAGAGAAATGCAAATCAAAACTACAATGAGGTATCACCTCACACCAGTTAGAATGGGCATGATCAGAAAATCTACGAACAACCAATGCTGGAGAGGGTGTGGAGAAAAGGGAACCCTCTTGCACTGTTGGTGGGAATGTAAATTGATACAGTCACTATGGAGAACAGTATGGAGGTTCCTTAAAAAACTAAAAAATAGAATTACCATATGACCCAGCAATCCCACTACTGGGCATATACCCAGAGAAAACCATAATTCAAAAAGACACATGCACCCCAATGTTCATTGCATCACTATTTACAATAGCCAGGTCATGGAAGCAACCTAAATGCCCATCAACAGACGAATGGATAAAGAAGATGTGGTACATATATACAGTGGAATATTACTCAGCCATAAAAAGGAATAAAACTGGGTCATTTGTAGAGACGTGGATGGATCTAGAGACTGTCATACAGAGTAAGTCAGAAAGTGAAAAATAAATATTGTATATTAATGCATATATGTGGAACCTAGAAAAATGGTACAGATGAACCGGTTTGCAGGGCAGAAATTGAGACACAGATGTAGAGAACAAACATATGGACACCAAGGGGGGAAAGTGGAGAGGGGGTTGGTGGTGGTGGGATGAATTGGGAGACTGGGACTGACATATATACACTAATATGTATAAAACAGATAACTAATAAGAACCTGCCATATAAAAAAACAAATTCAAAAAATTCAAAAAAAAAAAAACCAGATCATGTGAAATTCTCCCCCCTCCCTTTTTTTTTTTTTTTTTACTTTCAACCTCTCTACAATGTTTCCAAAACATTTGATCATTGAAATATTTTATGAAGTTAGTTTTAATAAAGACCTATTTAGCTCAATTGAAAACAATTAGGAACATGTATACAATGACAATAGTTTTCCCCATTCTAGCAGGTGGCATTCAACAGGATGTGTAGATTTCTTCATTTAGTTTTATGTGTATCTCATATAAAATATTATACATATCCACACAAAAAGTTCTCAATGTCAAACCACATTTAATATTTTTTTCTTCTCTACCCCATGGCACTTCGTACTGCTCATGAGACACTGCCTTATCCAAGTTTGTATTTTATGGACTCATATATTTATCTTGTTTGTTCTACTGAATTATAAGCTCATTGAAAAAAACAAAAACAAAAACTATCTTACTCATCTTCCTAGGCCTTGAGTGCCTTGTACCACAAAGATGTTTACTGTTGTCCAGACAGCACTGCAGACTGAGGTGTAGAATCAGGGTAACACTAAGTCATCCATGTGTCCTCTGAAATATTTTGATATTACTAATTGGGTAATCTTCTGTCGTGTGTCAAATTTTAAGAGCCACCTTCTTAAAATCTATTTGGAACAGGGTTTCCTCGAAATACATACATAAATTGCCACTACTATAAAATACACAAGCACAGGCACATTTTCAAAATAGAATCTCATACTGAAGATAGCTGACTTCTTTTGGATCTAATATTTCAATGTTAAATTGAAGAAAAAAAATGTTTAAAGGATGATAACCCCTTCCTTCTTTCTTCATTTTATTTGGTTGGAGAGTATAAGTAAAATGAAATACTCAAAGAAACTACAACTTAAATACTCTGCCCTTCTTCAAATAACACAACACATATTTAGACAAAAATTTTAAAAATAGACTAAAATATACTTGGCCTTTTACACAATTTTCCATGAGAATATACTTTTAGACAATACAGCCAAACTATTCTAGTATGTTACATCTCATGTACTATTTTCCATTTGGGGGATATCAAAACTATTGGAAGAAATGAATAAGCAATTAATGCCTTCCTGTTTCCTTGGACACTTCAATTTCCCATGAAATGTGCTTGAAGTGAGAAAAATAAAGCTCCAGTGTCAGAATATGTTGGTAGTGAGGATCATACATTTAAGAAATGCTTATTAAAAACATCCTCACTATTTAATGTGCTCCTAAAAATAATATTTTACAATAGAAAGGGGTATTAAGGTGCGATCAGAACCCATAATCTTAGAAATATGTGCATAATAAATATAGTAATAAAATGTGTAAATTAAACTGGCAAAATATGTCATCTCCAATGAACTGCTAAACATTATAACCTACTCTATCAATCATGTCACTGGTACTAATGGCTTTCTTGGATCAGGAATGTATGAAACAGTTTGTAAAGGACATAAATTGAGCATATATTTACAGAGGTGAACTCTGTGTACTTTTTATAACTACCTTGCGAAACTGCAGGTGGGAGATTGATGAAATATCCAATTTAAACGAAAATGGTGCACAGCTATTAACGTTTAGGTCCTCTGTAACTATTTTGGCACTGCTTACCCAAGTGAAGTTCAAGCATAACTCTCAGTTTCTATCTGTTCTTTCAGAGGAATAATATGGTCAGTAAGGAAAAGATAAGCTGACAGAGCTCAGTGTGATGGGAATGTTTTTCAAGACTATAACTTACACAAGATTCCCCAAGGAATGAATGTAGAGATGAATGTACCGAAGCTAACATGAGGATGAAAACAATATTTTATATAATTCTGTCAGCAAACCATGTGCCTGCCATCATAATTTATGGTCTTAGCTATTTTGCCCTTAGCAAAAAGAACTATATGCAATGAAAGCAATTATTTGGGTATTGAGCAGTACTTTTGAGTAGAAGTGTTTTTAATTAAGATTAACTAAAAACAGAGTTTTGGAATCCCCAGCCTCCAGATGAATGGCAGGTACCACAATGCTCTAACGATAATTTAAAATCTCTTACTCTAAATTTCTAAGTGACTTTAAGCCACTTCATAAACGGAACAATACGAATAGAATCATTTGGAAATTCAATAAATTATGAAAAATAGTCTAAAGAAATTATTAATATATAAATAACTAATAACTGTGGAAGTTTCATAACTTATACCATATGATGACCTTTGAAAAGAGCAAAAAATGCCAAAAAGAAACTATCGTCAGCCAGGCAATTAAATAGATTTCATTATGCTAAAATTCTAACCAGGTTTTGGCCAAAAAATTGAACTGCAATAGGAAAGAAAGCTCTGAGACTTTTTGTCCATCACCAAAATGATAACAGATGCTAAAAAAAATCCAGAAAATAAATGTATTTGATGAAATGATGAATACCCAGATTGGAAGAAACTGGTCTTATTTTCAAATAATTTTATTAGCTGTTAACATTTTCATGAAAGTGAACGCAACCCTGTGTGTGGGTGCCTTAAAATCGCTCTCACAACTGTCTCATATATCCAAGAATTTATCCCTCCACGTACCCAGTACCGTTAGCTGATCTACAATGGACGAATAGTCAAACCTCAATAGATCCTACATATCTCATATCTGGTACAAGACAGGTTGTTACATCTAGTAACCTTTCAAAATCCCATACATATCCTCTCAAATGTGGAGCACTCAGGCAGCCGTCATCTTCAATATATTGGTCAGAAAATTTCTTTATTTGGAAATTCAAAGTTTTTTAGTGTGACTCCAAAAAGCTGCAAGAGACTTTAAAGAATAAAACCTGTGCAAAACTGAGAGAAAAAATGACACAATGCTAAGAGCACTTACTGGAGTTCTGTATTGTATATTAAGCAGAATTTAATTATATCTGAGTCATAGTAGCTATAAAGTCGTAAAGGGGTTCTCTACATGTACCAACATATAAACTTCTGAATGGGAAAGAAAATCTCCTCCTCTGAGAAGGACGTCCCCTTTCAATAAGATTTCTATTTGGGGAGAAAAGCCAAGGTGATGGAAGGTCACACCCAATTTGGCCAAAGAAACAGTGCTTAGAAATGGAATGAGAGATGTTTTGCCAGAATTCCAATTACTGGGTTGTTATCATATACTTTGGGATTTTAACCTGTTTTCTTCTTTGCTCTTCAGTCTTTGCCAAAGAAACCACATTCTCTTCCATCCCAATGGAGCTTTGGAACACAAGGAAAATGGAAGCCCAGT
The DNA here is from genome assembly GCF_028564815.1 of Eubalaena glacialis. NCBI lineage: Eukaryota > Metazoa > Chordata > Mammalia > Artiodactyla > Balaenidae > Eubalaena > Eubalaena glacialis. The sequence goes on along the minus strand of NC_083735.1, from coordinate 25,661,784 downwards.
TAAGATGACAATGGTGTTGCTTACAGTTAATGGGTGATATTGAAACTGAGCTGAATATCATCTTCACCACTTCTTTCCTGCACAAACTGGGTTTCTGACCACCCGTGACTCCTTCAGTGTACAGACTGCATTCATTCTAGAAGGCCCCACTGTGTAACAGGTGTTGGGGGGGGAATTAAGTTTGAGGAAAAGGAAAGACCAAGTGTGAAGCTTGCTTTGATTCTTTTCAGACTGGCTTAACGGTCCCCTCTGTGCTACATACAACATAGACTATACCCCTGTCTTTCTACTGATATTTCATTATACTTGTCTCTTTATGTGTTTATCTTCTCCAATATAAGCTTTGAGGTCCTTGAGAACAGAAGCCGTGTCTTAGTCTTCTTTGTAACCCTGGATGTCCCAGTCTCTGGTGATTAAGGATAAATGTTAGATGAAAAGTAAATAAACATGATGAACTTGGGTAAACTACTCAGCTTCTCTAAGCAGTTTCTTCAAAAAAAAAAAAGCATTATCCCTCAAAGCAAGATAGGGGTAAAATACTCGTTTTGGATTTTTTTTGTTTTCTGAGAATCATGAGAAAATATTTGCAAAGTAATATGGCCCATGGTATGTGGCCAATAAAAGCATTTTCCTTCCCTTCCTCCTACTCTGAACAAATATCTGAATAAAGAGGGCAGAAAACACCTGTTCAGTTATAAATAGGACACAGAAAGATCCGTGCATCCATCTTCTAAGGAATAGAGATTGTTTTGTACTACAGTGGCACAAGTAAGGGGTTGGAAGGCAGACAAACCTAGGTTGAAATCATGGCTCTATCCCATTTTAACTATAGGAAACTGGGAAAGTAAATTAGCTTCTGTAAACATCAGTGTCCCAATTAGCAAAAGAGGAATAAACCCACTTCCTACAGAGTTTGTATGAAATTAAATAATAAAGTGCCTGAACAGAGCTATTACAGACATTAATTTTAAGTGCCCAATAAATGGTGGCTAAATCTAGCTAAACACCTACCATCAAAATAACACAATAGCAAGAAGGTGAGTTTCATATAACCTCCATATGGAGACATAAACTAAAAATATTTTAAAAACAAATAGCAACACATGTGAGGCTTAAAAAGCATAATTAGAATAACAGAAAAAGGGTTTAAACAGTGGCACCCCTCTAGCAGGTATGACAAAGATGAAGGCTTTTCAGTTGCATGGGTATTTGTTTTCCTCCTTGGAGGGGGATCAAAAGAGAGGGAGCTGGAGAGAGAACTACACAATACCTGTTGAAATATTTGGAACATTTTTCTTTTTCTCTTTCTTCTTCTCTTACAAAGAACATCTCTGAATAACAGGCAAACCTCAGTCTAGTCTTTTACCCATATTCCAAACCAAGAAATGAACATTTCTAAAGATCTGCAGACTTTTCTGAGTCATCCTGCTGCATAGTATGTCCAGTTTCTCTAAGGCAGGTCACCCCCCCTTTGCCTGTAGATGCTCCCTCACCCTGCCCAGCCCTCCCCCAGATTGTATCCCCAGAGCAGCTGCCTCCCCAGCTTCTAAACCAACAGCCACCTGTACCTCCACCCGCTCCTCTGCCTAAGCTCCGAGAGCCGTCCTCTTTCCTGGCTACCAACCAACTCGCCCACAACTCATAGACAATTAATAGATCTGTACCAAAAAGTAAGGTGGTGCATCTCAAGTTAAAAAGCCGACAAAAAAGTTATCGACTATAAACACATCAGCACGTTGTATTTACAGTGTTTATAGGTAACAGAGTGCTTTTCTGGCCGTGATTACATTTGGTCCTGCGCTCACTCCCGATACACTAATAAAAATTAAATGCTATTCATTGAGTGCCTCTTACATGTCTTAAGCCACGTCATTTTAACCTTTACGACAAGTCTATCAGGTAGGTCTGGTTTTCACCATTTTCAGATGAGGAAATTGGGGCTCAGGGTGGTTTAAGTGATGTCCCCGAGTTTGGGCAACTGGTAACCAATGGACCTGGGATTTCAATGCAAAGGTCTGATTCATAGTTCGAGGTTCTCACTCCTTAACTATAAGATAGGATGTCACAGATCAACCAGTGAAATCTAAAGTAAGTCCTCAGACATCGAGAGATGCTACAGATTGTTGTTGAACTTGAATTCCCACCCCGTGTTTTAACATGGTATCACTTTGGTTACTCTTTGCACATGATTCCGTCTCATTCTCAGGGGACATACAAGAAGTAACTTCATCATTTCTCCAAACTCAGCTACTCTTGAAAACCAAACCAAAGACTTGAGGGCACTGCTTGGGCCCACTGGCTGCACTTTGCTTCCAAGGCTGACAACTTGGCTGGGTCTTCACATTCCTCATGAAATGGAGTGAAATAAGGCAAAGAGAATTGCATCAAAGATGAGTCAAGACAATACTTCATGATGATCCTTGAATGATGCGATAATTATGACGTTAGCTCTGTCAGTCAGCCGCCTCCAACATATTGACTTCTCAGCACCATCCAAGCCAGTCACCCACTCCCTCCTTCCTAAGAAGTCCTTTTCTCATTGACAGAAGACACCCTCTTCTCTGTGACAACTCCACTTCCTCTTGCTTCACCTCACATCACTGACTTTCCTCCAGTTGAACTATATCCTCAGAGATTTATGTATCACATACATGCTCAAAACTCTGAAATGTCCAAATCTTTCCTAGACCTCCTCTTTGAACTCCAGACTTTTATACCCAATGGACACTTCAAATCTTCCTCTTAGTTATCTCTTGAGCATCTCAAATGTAACATTTCTAAGTTGGAACTCTTGATAAACCCTAGCACCAACAGCAACTTATTCCTTACTCCATCTTTCCGATAGTAGACAATGGTGTCACTATCCCTTCATTTATTAAAGCCAGAAATTTGGGAATCATCCTTTTCCTTTTGTCCTTCCATCCCTCACTTCTCACATCCAGTCCATTGGCAAGTTCTGCCAATTCTACTTCAAAAACATGTTTCATTTTCATTCTCTTCTCTCCCCCAAAGCCACCCCCAAGTCCATTATCACCACTATCTCTCAGCCAGGCTATCCCAGTAGCCTCCTAACTGGTCTCTTCCTATCTTTTCCACCTGTATCAAATAGAATGATCTTTTAAGATCACATCAGATTAACTCACAGCCATGCTTAAACCCTTTAATAGGTTTTAACTGCTCCTAGAATAGAAGTCAGACATGTGACCAAGCCCTCAAGATCTGGCATAATCTAGATCCTGCCTCATGACTTTTGCTCTGGTTGGCCCTATAGCATGGAACACTCTTTCAGATGACTCACTGTCATCCTTTTGCTCTCGGTTTAAATACTATCTCCTCCTTGGAGAGGCTCTTAGCCACTCTATCAAAATAAGCCAGCCTCTTTTATTTTTATCATGGCACTCTGTTTCTTAACAGAATCTGCAATGTTTTAGATAATGCTTTTGGGTTTGCATCTTAATGGCCCATTTTCTGAACCAGAATGTCATCTCTGTGAGGACAGCGACCACATCTGCCTTGTTCACTGTCTTATTCTCAGCACCAAGAACAGTGCCTAGGGTGGATTAGGTTCATTTACGGGATGAATGAGAGAAGCATCAAAGGACATGACTGAGAAGTGCTAACACAGTTCCCGGGAGGGACTTTTCAGGGACTTTTCCTTCTATGTGTGGAATGCACTGTTTGACAGAAAACATTCTCATGAGAAGTTTCATCAAGGTTTCTAAAAGCTATTGCCACCTACAACCATTTGTGTTAGCCACAGGTCTATGTTTCAATGTTTATAGAAATGGTCACACTCTGCCATAGTCATTGCCTGTGTGTATGTAAAGAGAAAGGATGCGACACAGCATACAAACAGTCAGCTAAGAATATTAGAAAGAACTCACTCCCATTCAGAGAGAGATTTCTGAATTAAAGTGAACAATTTTTAACGAGTTGTGTACACACATATTGACCAAACTAGACAGAATGTGCTAGAGTCAACTTATTTTCAAGGCTATCTGACGGATAGACTGTATCCTCGGACAATTCTATTGCAATAGTGTGGAAAAGCTCTGAATATCAAGGAAGAGAGCCTGGTCAAGGTCTCTGCTACTTGCCAACTGGCAGTCACTAATCATCTCCGACCCTCAGTATCTTCCTCTGTAAGAGGTCTTCCCTGCCTCGTGTACAGGGTTGTTACAAAGTTCAGGTTAAAAAAAAAAAAAGTAGTTGAATGCCCTTGAAAACTACACAATGCTCTACAGTGGTAAGACAATATTAGTGTTTTATCTCTCCCAAATACTTACTAATGAAAATGGAGCGTATTTTCTTGATTAGTTGCATGTAGAGATACATTTTATAAGGTCATATGATTATTTGCTATTCAAAAACAGAATTAAGTATAGACATATCCCTATTTTGGATACTGAAAGCAAATAATGTCAATATTTGCTATGATGAGTATCTTGAAGGGCAACTTTTTATCTAATCAGGACACCCAACATACACTAACTCCAGTGAGATGACCTACAGTTGAAGTTTGATTACAATCCAACTGTTTGTTTTATTGCTTCTATTGGGCTGGGAAATCCTCTGGGATGAGGACCAACATCATCTTCATTTTTATATAATCCATAGAATTTGAAAGGCATCAGCACATCAATGGTTACTCAATCCATAATTACTGAATGATTCAAGTGAATAAAGACTCAAGGGCTTCCCTGGTGGCTCAGTGGTTAAGAATCCGCCTGCCAAGGCAAGGGGACACAGGTTCGAGCCCTGGTACGGGAAGATCCCACATGCCGTGGAGCAACTAAGCCTGTGCACCACAACTACTGAGTCTGCGCTCTACAGCCCGCGAGCCACAACTACTGAGCCCGTGTGCCACAGCTACTGAAACCCGCGCACCTAGAGCCCGTGCTCCGCAACAGGAGAAGCCACCGTAATGAGAAGCCCACGCACCGCAACGAAGAGTAGCCCCCACTCGCCACAACTAGAGAAAGCCTGTGCACAGCAACGAAGACCCAACGCAGCCATAAATAAATAAATTTATTTATTTATTTATTTATTTATTTATTAAAAAAAAAGACTCAACACATCACCCCATTTCTCATGTTCTCTGGAAAATGGATTCTGGCATTTCATTTTAATGTAAGCATTTGTCACTGGAGTCAGCTGGCAGTGACAAGACCACCACACACACCTCAGAGCCACTCCTCTCCACAAACCACTGTTGCCAGGGTCCCCCCACCATACGTACAAGAGGACCCTAACAATATTTCCCCAGAGAAGTGGTGTAGGGTCAAGTCTTGCTTATCAAACATGCTTGGAAAGAGATGATGCAGATAAGGAAAAACCAACACTTTTGATCAAACTTCATGTCAACTTACAATTTCATGCTTTTCCCTGGGGCTTAAGACTTGGTACGGGCTTATGAATTCAGAGTTTTGCATTTCAACCCTTTTTCCTCTCCTTCTGGAAGAGGTACTAATAAGTAGAGAAAGATCACTGAGTCTAGACAGTTATCAAGTTCAGAAAATTGAGTTATCCATTAATGACTTAATTAGGTATTTGTAGCCTTTTCTGGAGGACCCAGGCTCCAAATATGCATATGAATGGCTAAAATGGGGGTGCCGTGGGACTACGGGAAGGAAGATGGAATGTAAATTCCAGAATTAGATGGTAGCAACTCTCTACGTATCCTTCAGTGTAAATTAACAGACATCTGCTGAGCACTTGTCACGTGCAAAGCCCTGTGCTAGAAAAAACTAGGGATAAAGTGATGAGTAAGATGGTTCCTGTCTTCAAGTAGTTTTCAATTTTGATAGATACTTTCATCACAAGTCCATGAGTACAGATGTAATTAGGATATCATGTGCAATCAGAAGTTAATCAATCCAAAGGGATTTATCAAGCTTTGTTTGTATCACTGCAGCTAAAGGAGGACTGAATTTAATTATTTTTCATTTCACCCTAACAAGATAGAAGTTAGAGCCCTCCATTTCACTTAGAACTTTAACTCCTGAAAATACAGGCATCGACATCATCTGAAAAAAAAATTCTCCATTAGTAACAGTCAAAATTTACAAAGCACCTACGGTGTGTCAGGGTTTGTCTTTTACATATGAGGAAATGAGCCTTTGAGAGGCCAGCAAGCTTGGCAAAATGTCACAGATAGTCAGGATCAAGATTCAAACCTGGCTTTCTATAACTCTTAAAAACCACATAATTTTGCTTAGGATTTTTAAAAAGCCTGCAAACTAACACACATGCTTTCTGACTGAAGAGATCTAAGACTAGTGTGCGTATTTTTTTTAAAAAATAGTACTGTCTGCTTTGCCTAAAGGCTTCTTTGGACTTGTCAGTTTAGTATTATCAATTCTTGGTCTTTTCCTTGAGGAAATGGTTAAGGAAAAAAAAAAAACTAAAGCTTGATCTTCTTGGGGTACCTTCCCATCAGGAGTTCAAATTCTCTTATTGTCCCTTATGTTAGAGAATGTTTCCATTTATGAGACTCATAAGAGCACATTTTGAAAGCTTTCTCTCCAAAGTGCCCTAAAGCTCTGTGTATACCTGGTTTTCCTTACCTTTGGCCTTCAAACACTGAAAATGTTTTGCATAAAAATTCTCTGAGGTTGGTGTCTTGTTCTCCTATTGGGATCCCTAAGCTTTTTTGCTCTGTATTTTATCCTGTGACTTTTCTCATCTCCCTCCTAAAAAGGAGCATATGTTTTCTGGGCATTTTTACTGTAGTTTTATTTGAACTTATTTCTTTTTCACAGGCTGAGATTGCAGCTTTGTTTTTTCTTATTGTTTGTTTTTTTCTCTCTAGACTTTGTGCCATATTTGCATCCATTTCACTTGACAAACTTCACAAAGATAGGTTTTTATCTTTGTGACAGAACCTGAAAGAGTGATTTTTTTTTAAAACGTGGCGCTCCACAGAGAATAGAATATTCTAACAGAGCAATGAGGTTAAATCTCACTGTATGTCACACAGTAGAAAGAGGTGGTGAATGATTATTGTTTTTATACACTGGGGAGCTTTTCCTCACTTTAAAAGGGAAGATACTTCTTTCTTAAAAGAACTTCTCAGTATGAAAATTGAGGTGTAAAGAGAGAGTAAGTGCATATGAAAAACATTATATTGGAATATGTTAAATCTAGGCAATGACTCTGTTCAATCATAGGCAGGATGCAGAAACAGGAACTTTAGCAAGACACATAGCCATGGTAGGAGCCTCCAAGATGGCTCCTCATGGTCTCCATCTCCTGGCTTCCCCACCCTGTGTTGCCCCTCCTACAGTGCACCAGGGATGATACCGTGAAAGTGATGGTTTGCCACTTCTGATAGATATTACAACTAGGTCTCTGCCTCTCTCACATCACTTGCTTCACTTACTGAGGGAAGCCATGTCCTGAGAGTCCCACCAAGAGTCCCCCATGAGAAGGAACTGAAGCCTCCTGCCAACAGCCAGGTGAGTGAGCTTAGAAGTAGGTCATCCTGTCTCAATCAACCCTTCAAAGACATGCCCTGGCCAGCAACTTGACTGCAACTTCATGGGAGACTTTGAACTGGAACTGAAACTGTGTGAGATAATGTTTGTTATTTAAAGCTGGTAAGTTTGGGGGTAATTTGTTATAAGGTAACAAATAGCTAATATAGTAACCCATCAGTTGTAGGGACATAGGCATAGATGAGAGCTTAATCAGATCCCTTATTGGAATAGGACTTAGCGGTAAGAATGCAGAAGTATTCTACTTAATGATGGTGATGATAATGATAGTAAAGAATATGATGATAAAAATCCTAATAGTTACAGCAAATGCCTATTTAGTGCTTACTATATACCAGTCCTTGTGCTATGCCCATTACTTACACTGTCTCATTTACTTCCCATATAAACTTTTGGAATGAAAAGGATGAGAAAACTAAGGCTGGGAAAAATCAAGTAAGTTGTCCCAAGTCATAGAATAAGTGGTGGAAGTGATATTTAAAGTCGGGTCTGTTTGACTCCAAATTTCTAAACCACTTCACTAGGACATGGCATATGGGATTGGCTGAGTTGGTGTCAAGAGTGTCAACAAGGACAAGATCAGTGGGCAACACTGATTGGAGCCTGGTCAAGAAGCCAAAGCCTGGAGTTACTCCCAAGACAGAATTGCTGTGTAGGAGGGAAACTACCTTCATCGGCATCTTCTCTTTGCGGAGCCTAAACTCACCAGAGCCTAATAAATAGATTTTCCACCAGCACCATCACAATCCATTCACAAAGAACTCCCCATAACTATTGTCTGAGTCATGTACAAACTCATGTCACAGAGGAAAAACAGGTAACAAGTGACCACTCATGGGAGACCTGCGGTGAACTCGCTTCCTTGAGCTCCCTGGAGCACCCGCCACTACTGTGTTACCATTGCAATTTAATCTTTGGTCTGCTTCTGTATAAAGTGCTTCACAATAAACCCCATAATATTCTTCCGTGAAGAAGTCTAGACATAGAACAGAAAAACGATGTCAACATTTTGGTTTGCAAGAATCTGACATAATTTTTTTTTTACGGTTTCCTCAAAGAATTCAGGTATCATGGACCAAAGCTTAGGAGAGAAAATTGCCAAGTACTCTTTGCTTCAAGCATGCAGCATGACAATTCTTTATCCATGCTATTCATCATTTCAACTATTTTTAAAATATGTAGGATGGTAGATGAACTCTATTTTCCCTGCAAATTTTGCAACATATATACGATTAATAACCTTCGATTTTTAACCACCTATTGAAGAACAAAGATATTTTACTTAGTTGATCAATGAAGAGAAATTTTGAGTGTCTCCTAGGCAGCACTGTTTGTATAAAAATGTTAGTACTTTCATGTCAAGTATTTTAACTTAACGTGTGCCATTAACCTGTAAAGAGTAAAAAGGAGCACTCATTTATCCAAGACACAGGGGATCCCTGTTCAACAAACAACCTGGTTTGTTCCAACTGAGTTCATGATGCAGCCTACTCACACTGCCATTTTGTTGACAAAGAGAATGATTTATCTAAAAATCAGGAACATAATGTAAGAGCAGAATTGTACTACATCTTAATAATGTATGTGCCCTCTAATGAGCAATGGCTGACACACTGCCATTATATTTGGCAAATATAACTGTCTCCAAACTTTAAAAAAATGATATATAAATGTGCCTTAACTAACAAAGTGACAGAAACATACATAACAGCTTGCCTTAGGCAGGGAAGTTGTGTCTCTAGAAACAAGCTATTTGATCCCGAAAATAATTAAGATTTTCATGTTGCTGTCATACAAATGAAAAGATCAAATCAAAATTCATCTCAGTGCCTCATTTTTTTTTGGAATGTAGATATTTTAGGAGGTAGAGAATCAGTTATTTCAAATTATTTCACTAATAACTTGGCTTAATCTACTGGTTTTTCTGGACAAAACGAATACATCTTGAGAAATGTAAATGAATTCTTTCACCATGACATTTCTGGTTTAGGGAAAATATTTTTTAAAAGGCAATCATACCCTAAGAAAAGAGGCAGACGTATATACATTTCACAGATGAGACCTACAACATAAAGCTTAGTGTAATTATCCCTAAAAAGGCCAGATGATTCTTACTAAGGACTTACTGGGGAAAATGTTCTTGTTCTTCCATATGCTGAAGGCCCTGCCCTGCTACAATGATTTGCTTTTACAGGAGAGCAGTTATCAGGACAGGCTATAGTACATCTATAGGAAGATGAAATCCAGTGGTTTCTCTTCAACTGGCTACATTATAGACAAAAAAAAATAATAATAATAAGCCTTTTGCTAAAGAGACAGAGAGAGAAGCACCATGGCTGACAGCACTGTTTCCCAACTTTTTACCCATTACCCCTTCTGACCCACGGAGGGAAGTATTAAGAAGTAATATTTTGTTATATAGGGTTGATATTAGACATTACTGATAAACCATTGGAATATTTAAGATTTTTGACCCCTTTCCCCAATAAGAGTCCATTTTCAGTCCCTTGAGAATGATTTGCCTCCGCTGAAAATGTATGGACTACAGAATTAAGTCTAAACACTTTAGGCCACAAAACCAAATTTATGTCCCTATGTCACCTCCTGCTATAACATTGACTGTCCTGTCCACCACCCAAAGTAGAATTGTGAAGTGAAAGATTCTGTCGTTCATTATGGTAACTCTAGGATCTGGCACAGTGTATAGCCCATACATAGGAGGAACCGATACCTTCTTGTCGATGAATGAACTTCACAGTTCCCCAGACCTACCAGACTCTTCCATGTTTCTAAATGCATTCCATGTACTTTCCCCTTATTGCAGCCTTAGAAATTCTTTGGTTTCAAGATTGAGAAGCCAGTCAACCTAGTTTTTGTAAAAAGCTTACTGGAAGGATTCAGAGGGAATTTCACAGAATTGAAAAGCAAGAGTGACAGTCAAGGTTGTGGGAATTGGGAATTGGGCCGTCTCTACCCAGGGCTCTGTGTTCTCTTAGTACTACTGACCTATAATTCTTCACTGCAGACCATCTGCAACAAGCCCACAGTGGCTGCCAACCCCAAGTCTACATGATCTTCACAGCTTCAGCAATAACTACTCTCTCTCAATCTCTGCATCTCTTAGTTCAAAATCTCAAGAGAGAATCTGATTGGTGGCACAAACCAGCCTATGGATTGACTCCCAAGAATAACTCATTCACTGTACTTGAACCATCTACGGCCAAGGTTCGGGAATCACAGGCCACTAGTATGCCCTTTAGCAGTGCCCAGGAATGAGCACAGGCATTCTCATAAGGGGATACGGTGTGGAAGTAATGATTGGCATTTTAGTACAAATAAACTCCCTGCCCCCCCATCTCATTTCATAAACTCCTATTCCTCCTTCAAGACTTAGTCCACAAGTTAACTTCCTCTGTGATGCCTTCCCCAAATCCTTCACTCAACTTTCGTTCTCCTGCTCTGTGCTCCTGTAGCTTGTAGTTGCAACCGCAGACCACGTCTATGTTTTCCACGACACTATAAATTCCTCATAGTAAGAACTGTCTTTTATCCCCTTTACGAGAGCTCAGATAATTGTTGAATGAATAAATGCTGCCTGAACATGCATTAAAATTTCGCAGAAATGCATTTGATTAGCTTGCCGTAAACACATTATTGCCAAAAATCTACCTGTGCTAATCATGAGAAGACGGAGAAAAGGGGAAAAAAACTGGAGGGATGACTGCAATGATGGTTTGCTCTGATCATTCCAAGGAGTAATCAAAACAATCTAGTAAATAATTTGGGACATCAGAAACCTAAAAATCACACATGGACAGTTACAAATGATTTGATCTCTTGCCTTTTCCCATCTTAGTTATAACCTGGGCCATTCTTCTCTGAAACCCAGTGAAGTATTTCTGTCATTTTAAAGGCATGCTGAAGATTTCAAGCCTTTTCTACAAGAATTTTTTTAATAAAAGTAAAATTAGGTATTTACAATAAAAATAAGCATTGTTCAAATGAGGTAGGAATGGTTTAGGATACTCGTTTTGGGCTGATTTCCATGTAGAAATAGAAATATCTTCTTTCATTGGGCTGTTGTCAACATGTAAGTTACTGCTGGATAAGTTTTCACAGTCAAATTAATATTTTCATTCATATTCAACTTTATCAAATAAATGAAAATAAGGAAACATATTTTAAATGTTTTTCCAGAGATTCTATCAATGATATACTTTCTCACCTGGCCTTTAATTTCAGCACACTGTGGACACATTTAATGGTAGAAACTATGACTGTGTAAATTTGTATCTATATGTATACACACACATACACATAAATATATTTACGCATATATACATACACACACACACACACACCACACAATAAGTGGATAATCCATGTTTATTTACATCATAGTGCAATCACTGAATGGAATAATGTACTTACAGGCTCCCCATTGCAAAAGTTTTATCTTAATTTTAAGTAGTAGTATTTAAAATTGTACTTCTATTTTCCACCAATACTGGTGGAAAATTCAGCGAAAGCCTTGGAGAACAAAGGTCAGCAGACTCTGAGAAGGTTCACTCAGTCATTCAATATTTTTTCTTAATTGGGCACTTTATAAAACCAAGGAAATTGCACCACATGCTGGGGACACAGGTGAGATTTAAAAACTGTTTTCTAAAATTTGGCAAAATGATTATTCCACTGTTTGGAAACTGAGTTTTCAGGAGTACAGACAGATGTTTTTGAAAGTAAGGTTATTTGTATATTAAAAAGAAATGCTTAAGTGAATGGCTGTAGGTGAAGCCAGCATAAACTTAGGTATGAAAACTTGATTGTCATATTTTCCAATTACTGTGGCTGTGTAACAAATTAATAACTTAGTGCTATTATGCTAGTGGATTCTGTGGGTCAGGAATTCAAACAGAGCACAATACAGATGGCTCATCTCTGCTCCATGATGTCTGGGGCCTCAGATGAAAGACTCAGGCTAAAGGCTCTGGGCTAGAATCATCCTTCCTTCCTTCCTTCCCTCAAACAGTTAGTGATCGATGCTATATGTTGGCAGGGTCCCCAGTTCCTCTCTGTGTGGACCTCTTCCTGTGATTTCTCTACATGGGCTAGTTTACACTTTCTCACAGCATCATGGCTGATCTGGGTTCCAAGATCAAATGTCCCTGAGAGAGAGAACCAGGTGAAAGTTCTGTCTCCTTTGATGACCCAGAGTTCAGGGTTCTTTCTGTTCCATTCTACTGGACTGAAGTGAGTCTAAGCCCGGGCCATATCAAAGACAGAGGAATAAAGACCCCAACTCTCAATGGAGGAGTGTCAACATCATATTGTAACAAGGCCACATGGAGGGCATTTATTGGTGTGGCCATCTTTGGAAAATAACTGCTACAACATAAATTAGATATAACTACTTTTTATTATAAAAGTATGTCTCAAAATCCACAAATAAACATAGCTTTCTGGATTCTGGTCAAATAATTATAACACTTGTAGACTAAACTATAGAAGTTATATTGTAATTAGTACTTTTTTTTCTCACCTTTAAATGACTTTTTGCACTCATTCACTTCATGGTATGGTTTCCTCTTTTGCATTTTCTCTGTCAATAATAACCAGGTAGGAACTTAACTTTTGAAACTAAGACAAGCAAATTTTCACCAAAATATTTTTATGCATGAAGTGGTTGCCCAGCTGCACATAAGGGAAAAATTACTGGTTATGACTAATCGGCAATCAAAGTTGATGTGTACAAGACAACCCAAGAATCAAAAAAGATCTCAGGTAATGAACTAACCTAGTCATGTTAAGTTCTCCCAGGATCCATCCAGATTCACTTTTGGAAAGACCCTTCTTATCCCTAAACCCTCCCATTTTTAAGTCCCACTTCCTACTAAAGGCAGCCTTGACTAGACTGAAGAGTTTGGTCCTTCTCTACACTTTTCTCTTTTACTTCAATGTCACAGAGCTTATTTCTCCTACTTGTTTCTGTAATTACTTTCTGGTTTAATTTTACCCCTTAACTAAATTCTTAGCATCCTGGTGGGGGGATAGTCAAGTTGCCCCCACCCCGCTGTTTTCAGTCACACACTTTTACTAGTACAGCTCTGAATACAACCCATATATCAGTAAATAATTACCAGCATCTTCCCTAATCACAGCTGTGTCATTCAAAACACCTTCACCCAGAGTTATAAGGAAGGAGTTCTATTTCATGGAGTAGGAGACCGAGGCAGACAACAGATCGTGACATCCTTATGAAACTGTCACTAACAAATATAGAAATGAAAAATTCATTTAAGATAAAAATTCTGAAAGTCTCTGATATAAGAATCATGAAAACAATCAGGAATTGTTATTGAGAAGAAAGTAGAAAGGATTTTCATGGAACTTTGTTCAGCCACATACGACATTTCTTTTTTTGTTTGGTTTTTGTTTGTTTGTTTTCTGTAAAAGTCACTTTAATACTTTCAGTATTTCATGTTATATTGGACCTGAACTTTTTTTTTTTTAACATCTTTATTGGAGTATAATTGCTTTACATTGTTGCATTAGTTTCTGCTGTATAACAAAGTGAATAAGCTATACGTATACATTTCTTTTAAAGCAGCTACCCAATCTTTTGAAAAGCTACCATCACCTCAGGACCATGGATTCTTTACCAGACAGGCCTCACCTGCCAGTTCTGACATTCACTCATTTTATGCGAATGTATACCATTCGGAATGTAAAGAGGCACTGAGGTCATCTAATACAATGGTTAAAAGCACCTGTTCAAAAGGATCTGTGGCCTTTGATGTGATACTAGGTAGTTTCAAAAAGGGAAAATCTGGTTAACCCAGTCAACCTCTTTTTCTACTTCCTACTCAGGAACTGTGACCAGATGCTTTTGTCATGCTTTCATTCTTCCTTTACTACTTTTCCTATTTCACATTCTAGGTCACCCTTCCGAACACAACTTGGTGTAATATTGAAACAATGTCATAAAAAATGTCTTCAGAAACAGTTTTCCTCAGCAGTGGTCTAAGGCAGACTTACATTTAGAATCAGGAAGAATCTATCTGAAGCCCCTCCGACAAGTCACAAGGATGTATCATCACTTGCTTTTGCAAACATTACATATGATGAGTCCTAACTTTTTCCATTTGTAGTCCTTTCACAAATAACTCCAAAAACGCAAAGGTCTTTTCCTTCTCTTTTTCTGTTAAAAATGTTCTTTCTAATTATTAACACTTGTAAATAAGGGTCACCAGTGACTCTCTACATTTCTAGATTTTATATAGGATTGAAAATTTTTTTAATTAGAAGTTATTTCTAAAAACATGGAAATTTCTGAAAAAAAGGAAAAAATTGTATTTGGAATTTGAATAGGATTAAGATTTCAAATGCTTTCCAGAACCATTTACCTAGGGCTTCAATAGCAAGGATTTTGACTTCTAGTTTCAGGAAGGGCACTTACTGCCAGTTGCTCTTATCTAAAATCTGTTTAGCAAGAACAGGCTTCGAAAGATAAGCAGTGAAATGGTCTCTCTGATGGCAAATTCTTGATTGCTACAGAAAGTGATTAAAAATACACAGCCTGGTAGTTTGGCTTGCTTGAGAGGGGAAAGGGGGTGGAGTGGGAGTTCATATATGCTGTAAAGTAGTCGGGGTGGGATATGGTCAGGATGTAGTTTACAACAGAAGATGACATCTGTTTCTTCTATAAAAAATTTGGCAAGTTCTAACTTGTTATATGACCTGTCCAACTTATTTGATCATAGCTGATTAAAAACTCTGTCCTAGAGTTCATGACAACAAAAAGAATGACTTGGTTTCTGTAGGTTCTCTGATTTTTATAGGTATCTATTTGTAAGTGTCCTAGTATAATGTTATCCTTGAAGCCCATACCAGGGGATTAAAGTAAAAATGTATAATAAAACCCTTAGCTTATAATAAAGTGATTTTAATTCTTGGACTCTCACGGGTGACCTTACAGTCGATTCCAATATATTTTATGGTTTTGTTTTTGTTTTGTTTTGTCTTACTACCTTGGATTTTCAGGCTTTACAGACATAGCAATTTACCTCATTTTTGTGTGGGGTAGTCAGTATCCTATCATTACCTACAGATGAAAAGGTCAATGTTAGTGTTAATTGACTTAATTAGTCTCACATAACGGACTATGTAGAGGCAATACTAGCAAACCGGTTTGTCCCTCACTTCTAATTTTATCCTCTCTTTCATCAAGCAGCATTTTTAAGTACCTTCTTACAGTGTCTGCATTTATATTTGCCACTCCAAATTTACTTTTATATATCTGAAACACAAAGCAAAACAATAATACAGAGAAGGTGTGTAAACGACAAATATTTATGAAGTGCCTAACATGCTTGATCTCAAAGATCCAGTGGAGATACGGGACCAACATTCACACACAAAAAAACAAAAGATTCCCAATTCATCCTATCACCCTCTTAATTCTTTTTTTTTTTTTTTTCTTCGTGGATCAATTTACTACTGGCCCTAGGGTAATAATCTTAAAACAACTGCATCTGTGTTCAGAGTATGAGGCTGAAGCTTTGTTGACTGCTTTTTTAAAATGGGATAATTATAATGCACTTTCTTTATAGTTTTCTTCTGTAACTCAAATTTAAGCTTGGAAAATTTTATAAATGAATATAGCCAGGCATAGCCAAAGGTCTGCACAGTGGAAGTATAGAGTAAATCTAATAATCGATCAATCTCTGGCATTCCAATTCAGCCAGTGGACCAATAAACAATGTGTAGAGTCCCGGCGTACCACTCTTCAATAATTTTTTCCAAATTGCAGAATTCACAAATGCATAAACACTAAGTTTTGCCCAGATAAACAGATAAAGGGGAAGTAAATCAATACAGATCAAAAAGGAGCCCCATATTCACCTTCCCCTATTAATATAAAGTCCATTCATCAGGGCCAAACAAAAACATCCAACAATACAATATGGAAGAAAGAAGAATGAAATATATTTTTGCCTTTTAAATGACAAATTATATTTTTTCTTCATCAAATGGTTTAAACAAATGGATAGATACAGGATAGTAAATTAAAAGTTTGTGCCAACCCTTTGATTTAAGACCAAGGTTTTCAGCTTCACATCAGTGAATGATACGAAATATGATATTTACGTTTAGTGAATTATTAATGAAATGAATTGGTCACCACAGGTCAGTTTCGTTCCTTACTCAAAAGTGATCATCCATTGTTATTCCTCAGCAGGGGATTATTTCAGTAATAAGTGAGAGAAAGAATAGATACTTGACCTTCTAAAATATATCTATATTTATAACTTATGGTGAGAAAAAAAATTCAGTTATTCCCAAGAGAATTTTCTTGTGAAGGAAGAAAAAGGTTTGCAAAATGAGAGTTAAAATATGATATATGAAATATGTACATAAACCAAAAGATTCAAAAAATAAACTATTAATCTTGAGTACTTGTGAAAATGAATTTTATTTTTCCCTCAGCTGCAGAGAACAAAATCACTTACTAGAAATTATCCGTGAGTGCTCAGTTTTAACATCTTTTAAATGAGTCTTAATTCTTCTATTTGATTAAGGGGGAAAAACTATTTACAAACGCAGTCAACTGAAATGAGTTTTGGTGAAGCTGTGGAAGTGAAGGCATTTGGAGCTACCTCTTCAATGATCTACAGAGACAGAAAGAGAGGCATGGTAGAAATAAATGTGATATTAAAAGTTAGGAATTAAACCTGGATGCAATAAACAAAAGGAAAGAGGAACCAACACTCTAAGTGCTAACACAGAGGTCATTTTTTATCTGAAGATATACAACTGTCTCAACATTTTAACATGCCATTAGAGAAATAAGAAATAATTCTGGAGGCAGCAGATTGGAACAGGTTTTACAGCAAGAAAATGCTGAATTCAAATCTTATTTTGTACCACTTTTCAGTTACATGATATTTACAAAATTACTTAATCTTTTTGAGCCTCAGTTTATCTTTAAAATGGGAACAGAACAGTTATGCCCTGGGAATTACTCAAAGAATGACATACAATAACATATGTAAAGTGCCATACGTGGCACATAGTATTTAGTTATTTTTTTTTTTAAATAGTTTTCCCATTCCAGTTGTCCTAAAAAGAGAAAAGTTTGATTTGGAAGAAAAGCCACAATAAAAAGGAAAACCAGTGAAGCAAAGAATTCATCCTGCACAAGCAACTTTAAAAGAACAAATATTTCCAGGCACAATATACCTGGAAATTCAATTCATTCAAATTCTTAGGGAGCTCCCACAGATGCCGAATATTACGTTAGACCATGAGGATCTAAACAAGTAGAAAAAGTCTTGCCCCTTTTAAGTAAGACAGTTAAGTAGGGAAGCCATTCACAAATAGATACTCCAAAATGTGGCGTAACAGATAAAAGTATGAACGCATAGAGAAAGGCGCAATAAAGTATGTCTGTAGTCAGAAAAGAATTTGCAGATCACTTTAGTTTGGGTTGCAAGATTCCATAGGTACATTGCTTTTGGAAGCATGGCGCCAGTCCAGCAACCTCAGAATCACTTGCACACTGGTTAGAAATGCAATTTTGGGGGTCCCAGACCTACTGAATCAGACACCCTGGATGCCGAGCCAGTAATCTATGGTTTCACAAACCCTCCAGGTGATTCTGATGTAATGTGTGAGAACCATGGAAGTAGGGGCTCCCCAAGTAAATGAGGAGGCCAGCATTTCGGACAAGCAACAATATGGTCAGACAACAAGGGAAATTCCATGTGGCAGGAGTACAGTGTACATGGAGGTGAGTGACAGTGGATGAGGCTTCTGCAGTAGCTTGGGGCCAGATTGTGAAAGTCTACATACCATGTTAAACAGTCTGGACTTCATCTTACAAGCAATGGGGGTTAAGAGGATTACCAAGAGCCTCATTTCTTTTCCCTGCAAATTTCTGCACAGAAAGTAGGTGGCACACATATATAATAAAATAGGAATAAAAATGAAAAGTCTTATTAAAGAAGTTTGATCAAAGCATCAATAATGTTCTCAGAATGGATTGCACCACGATTAATTCCATACACCACTGTCATTCCAAGACAGCTCTGGTCCAGCAAGTGAATGCTGGATGTGGAGGGAAAGGAGCCTGTGATTCCTAGCGGGGCAGCCTGGGGAAAAACCATCCAGTTTTACTGATCTTCAGTTTTCTCATGTGGAAAATGGGCAAAAACCTGCTCCAAGAAGACCTGTGAGAATTCACTGGAACAGGCATGTCAAAGGAACTGTGAACTTTAAAGTATATGTATTACAAGATACTCTCGTTAATAACACGACTTATCTCTTTTAATTTTCTGGTGGAGTAAGTACCAAATAAATATATAAAAGGGGTATTCTAACTGCTGGGGTGAGGGCACATAAGAAATTTTTTTTTTTATAGGCCAAACAATGTCTTGACTGGTTAAGGCTACAAATCCAAATTTAGAACCTACCAAAAATGAACAGAATGAAGAAATATCCCAGGGTCAGGCGCTCAGAGCAGAAGAGAAAACCCAGATCCTGCTGCCTCTGGCCCAATTTCATATGTGGATATAATTAAGAACTGACAGTTAACGATAGTACAAGCCGAGCTAGGAACAAAATCTGAGACTGCACTAAAGATAAAAGTCTACAAGTTTTGCACCTGGATGTAAATGAACATCAGACTAAATGCTGATCCTAGCCACAGATAAAGAGAAAGCCTTCCACTGAATTACACTCAGACTCCAGGATTAGAAGAGTTTCCAATTTCAGATGCAAAGACAGAATTTTACCATCAACAAAGCCAAAGGGGAAATGACATTTGAAAACCAACAGAGTTTTTTGCCTGCTCCTGGCTGAAAGCCAGGTGCACAAGCTGAAAGGACAGGATTCAAAGTCAGTTAAAAGCAGGAGGAGTAATTGCAGACGTTCTGTCTCCAGCCAAGTTGTAGGTAATACAAAAAAAAACCCTGACTTCTTTGGGGACCTAGTTTTAGCCATAAAACCCTTGGAAAAATCAATGCAAATGAAAATACAGACAGGGTGCACAAAACTTATCAGAATCTGTCAGACTACCTAGTACTAAAAGGGGACCTTAATCTCTCCTTTCCTCCTTTGTATAAATACTTTACTGTTATTTTACTCGCAACAGTTAATGATGCCAAATCCAGGCAGGCCAAGTATCACAGATCAGGACAAAGCTGAGATGTTGCTTAAAGAATATTGCAGTTTTATTAACTATTTTAGCTAAATAAATTTATAAATGCATGTGGTGCTTTATGTATAAAGTCCAAAGATATTTTAAAAACTTTTTTTTCTGATTACAAAGGTTAGAGGCTTATAACAGATTGGAATATTCATAAAGGTGCTGAGAAAATGACAATCACGATTCCTCCACTTAGTGGTAATAGCTGCTAACAATTTACCATATTTCCCTGCAGCTTTTTAACATATATTTATATTGTTTCATCACTTAGCATTTTGCCATAAGTACTTTTCCATATTATTAAAACAAAAACCCTTCCAAAGACATGATTATCTTGCCTGCATAGAACTCTACCATGAGTATGTGATGATGTAATTTAAACATTTCCCTACTGATGAACATTTAATTTTCACCCATGATTAAGCACATTGTGATTAATTTCTTTGTGCACAAATAGTTGTTTGCATTCAAAAAGAATTTTCTAAACAGTTGATGCAATATCACAACAAAACCTTTAATATTTTGTTGCATTGCCTTCAAGCCTTTTTTTCAAATGCAAGAATAGACTGAGATAATATCACCATATTATCTCTTTTTTCTTTTTATCTATATGAGAATCTGTCAATATCTGTCAAAAATAAATGTATTAATTTTGTCTGAATCTCTCATTCAGCATAATTTTAGCATTTTCCCTCGGCACTAAATATTTTTTTGGAAACCTATTTTTATACTTTTTTTGGGAAGGGAGTGAGAACATTAAACTTCTACTATCTTAGCAAATTTCAATTATACATACAGTGTTATCAACTATGGTCACCACCTTATACATTAGATTCTCGGATTTTATTCCTCTTATAACTGAAAGTTTGTACCTTTTTACCAACCTCTCCCTATTTATCCAACCCCCAACCCCTGGCAACCACTTTTCCACTCTCTGCTTCTATGAACTCAATTTTTTTTTTTTAGATTCCCCATCTTGCAAATGGTAGGATTTCCTTCTTTTGTGAGGCTGAGTAATATTCCTAAATAAACGTGTGTGTCTGTCTGTCTGTGTGTGTGTAGTTTCTTGATCCATTCATCTGTGACAGACACAAGTTGTGGAAACCTGTTTTGGAATGACTGAACGGTACTGCATCTCAGGAATTAAAATTACATATATAACAATATTCTTACTATTGGATAGGCAGGTAAGTCAGAACTTGGCAGCACTATAAATAATGCTGAAACAAACTGCCTAGTATTCATATTTTTATATGCATTATATGCATTTCTATTAACACTGTAAAATACTTATTTCTAAAAATGTTGTCCAAAAGGTTACATATTCCCACAAGCCATATATTAAATACACCATTCTTCACAGACCACAGGACAGATATAAGTCCTTAAAAAATAATTAGCCATTCTAATATCCTCTTATTTTAGTTTGCATTTCTTTCATTAATAAGTGGTTGAGTGTTTCAAAATTTATTTTTTATAATTATTTATTATTTTATTCATTATCTATATAAGGTCTTTGTCTTTATCTTTAGATGTTCACTTTTTTCTTATTTATAAGAGCATGTTATATATTAGTATATTAATCTTCATATATATTAATGTAAACATTTACTATACTAGTGATTTTTAACAAAGTTTACCATTTATATAGCAAAATATATTAATATTTCTCTTTACGTTTTTCCTTTTAATGTTCTGAAAGATCTCCTTTAACCTATTATATGAAAAATATTTTTATTTACTTCCAGACATCTCTATTCTTGCAGGGGATTTTTCTTTTTTCATTTAACTTTTAAATTCATATGAAATCTATTTTGCTGTTAGATACAACAAAAGGGCCCAAGTTTACAGTTATCCAATTGCTCTAATATCTTTTAAGATTCTTTCCTTCTTATACTATGTAATAGCATGTAATAAAGTCTATGCTATATTATTATTTATCAAAACATGTTAATCAAATAATGTATAAATTAATACAGCATATTATACACAGAGTCTCATACATAGAAGAGTCTCGTTCTGGGCTTTCTATCCTGTTATGTTTTTTCTCCCCTATATTCTTTATTCAGCATAAGACTACTCCAAATGTTACACTTTCAGACTACATTTTGAAAACTAGTAGTGATAAATGTCACACATTATTCTATTCTACCAGAAAATGAGCTATCTTCATACATTTGTTTGAGACAAATTACATCTTTTTTTTCAAAACCAAAAGCATTCCTTAACAAAAACTCTTTCTAGGAGTTTGGTTGAAATCATAGTCACATTGGATAAATACATTAATTTAAGGGAAACTCTTTATCTTTCATGTACTTGTGTTTTCCAGGGAGACCATGATAAACTGCAGATTTATTAGAAGTTCATCTCTTAGCACTTTCTACATCCACCTGCCAGGGAATCAGTAATTAAACAGCCAACATGATATACAGCAAAATAAGAGAATAATAAAGGGGAATTATCCAACAACCAGAGAGATAGAAAAATCATTAAGTTTTTAACACAGTGGTGGGTTTTCTTAATGTTAATATTCTGTTCTGAATCTCAACAAGTAATTTGATCAGTAATTTACGTATATATTAACTACTTTCCCAATAAACTACTCAGATGCAAGAATTTCACATTATTTTTTTGTGTATGCAGATATCAAATTATCTGCAGACATTCTGAAGTTACCCTAAACTGTTAAAAGTGATCCAGGCCTACTTGAATATTACCTTTTTTTCTAAGAGGCTGCTAAAACAGAACCCAAACAAAACTGAAAGGGAAGACAAGATATATAATTGAGAGTTTTCAGTGGTTGGCTGATTCATTATGTAGATTGTTCTGAAATTGTTATTTAAGCTAAAAGCAGCTTGATCAAATGATGAAATCAAGCAGTACCATTTTTAAAAATTAAACCTTTCATTTTGAGATAATTGTAGATTCACAGGCAGTCATAAGAACTAACACAGAACCCATGTACCCTTTTCCAGTTGCCCCAATGGAAACATCTTACAAAACTATAGTAAAATAACACATCCAGGAAATTGACATTGACATAGTCAAGACATCAGAGCATCACTCATGTTACACTTTTATAACCATGATCACTTACCTCCCACTGGCATCCCTCTCCTAAGCCCTGGCAATCACTAATCTATTCCCCATTTCTTTCATTATTTTAAAATGTTATAAAAGTCGCATCATATATTATGTAACCTTTTGGGATTGGCCTTTCCCATTTAGAATAATTCTCTGGAAATTCATCCAGGTTGTTACATGTATCTGTTCCTTTTTTACTGCTGAGTAAGTATGCCATGGCTCGGATGTATCATGATGTGTTTAACCTTCACCCCTTGGAGGACCCGGCTGTCCCAGTTTGAAGCTTTCACAAAAAACCCTGCTGTGAACATTTGTGTACAGTTTTGTGACAACACAAGTTTTTATTTCTCTAGGATAAATGCCTAGGAATGCAACTGCTTCGTCAGATGGCAGTTGCAAGTTTCATTTTTTATGAAGTGACCAAACTTTTCTAGAGTGGCTGTACCATTTACACGCCCATTAGCAATATATGGGTGACCCAGTTTCTCCATATCTTTGCCAGCATTTGATAGGATCACTAATTTTTTTTATTTAATCCATTCTGATTGGTGTATAGCAATATATAATTGGGATATTAATTTGCATTTCCCCAACAACTAATAATTGTTAACACCTTTTCTTGTGCCTTTCCATCTGTATATCCTCTTTGGTGAACTATTTCTTCATGTCTTTTACCCATTTTCTAAACAGATTTTTTTTTTTTTACTGTTAAGTTTTTAAGATACTAGTCCATGATCCACTATATGATTTGCAAGTGTTTTCTCCCAAGCTGTCCTTTCATTCTTTTAAAAGGGTAAACTGATTCTATTATCATCATATAACATCCCAATATGTCTCTGGTAATTTTCTTTGCTCTGAAAGTTTCTGTTTTCCTTTAAGTGTTTGTATGATATATATTTTACCATCCTTTACGTTCAGCCTATGTTTCTTATTGATAGCATGTAGCTAGGTCATTTTTTAAACCCACACAGACTATCTTTCATTGGTATATTTAGGCCACTTACCTTTAACGTAATTATTAGGTTAGGGCTGATGTCTGCTACCTTATTTTTTGTTTTCTTTTTTCTGTTTTCTTTTTCCTGCCTTTCTATGAGTTACTTTAACATTCCACTTCCACAAAAATGTAATAGATCTACTTTTCCCTATTCCTCCCACAAAGTATAAATAAAACTCCTGGACATTATATGTGAAACACACATAAAAATACTCTGAAAGGTAAAGAGAAAACAAAACTGAAAGGGCCCTCAGGACACAAGGAACAACATATTGGTTAAGTTTGCTGAGTTTCCTTTTTGCCTCATATATTCCAAACTTTGGGTGAAAAAACCAACAACCCCAAACCCCCAGGAAATACAGATATGTGTATATATATAGATATATCATATATACGTATAGATCTATACGTATAGATATATATATATACGTGTGTGTGTGTGTATATTTAATAGCTCAAGCCAAAGCCTGATTGCTCTAGCTGAAAAACCAAGTTCTCCTGCAGTGGACTTGGCAATATCTTTGTCCAGATATTGAGACACTGTTCACAGTGGGTAGAGAGGAAGAGCTTCCTGCTACTAGAATATACTGGATAGAGACCAGGGATGCGGCAAAACATCCTGCAATGTACAGGACACTTTCTGTATCAAAAAATATCCAACCCAAAATGCTAATAGCGCAGAGGATGAGAAATCCTATTTTAGAGAGATTTGTTCCCTTTCTTTTACTTTGTTTTATACTGCTGGTTTCTGTTATCTATACCTTTTTATAAATGACTAGATTGACTAATATGAGGTGATTTGCTCTAGGTCTTGCACATGGAACATACAGACCAGCTAGGGCCTCTCTAACTGCCAGAACCAGGACGGGATGGATGCTATTCTTGGTTACCAGCCCGCACACTGTGAGGCCTGGACTCTCACACACAGATCGTTTAATTCCTTTGAAGCACTGTACTGCTTCCTTTCTGTGGGTAAATGCTGCAACCAGTTACATGCATGCGGTTGGAGAGAGCAAACCTGAGCCATTCTTCAGACTTGCAACCAATGACCTCAACTTCCACTTCTTACCTCTGCTTACCTTACGTGCTGTCCTCTGTACCTGCTGACCTCAACTCACAGCTCCTCCAGCTTTATCAGTGGCCTCTTCATCCTGCTCAGAAACATATTCTCTTTTTATCTGCCTTCACTGCCATTTCAAATGGAATTTGGGAAGGGAGAGTAGACACACGTTTAGCTCAGTCCACAAATTGAACTTGAAAGCTCTTCTCACTTGTTTTCAAACTAAGAATGTTTGTTTATGAGGTTCTCTTACAAAAGGATACACCTCCAAATACTTCTAGAAAAGCAGCGATCATATGCAGGGAGGATAGAAACTTCTAAACAATCAATTTAGAATGACATTAAGAAAAAATACTGGATTTGTAACATTTGGAAAACGATGTCACTTTTCCAGGCATAGGCTTCATGTTTAAAATGAGATGGTCTGAATCAACTACAAGTCCTTTTCAGTTCAATTTCTATTATAAAATATCTAAACACAAATAACTAAAAAATTAGAATAACACTTTGTATACAAACATTAATATTTCATTATACCATCTTTTAATGAAAAATATTTAGTGTATGACTAGGCTTTCCCTGTGATACAAAATGGAATAGTACAAAATGCTTCCCTCGGATAAACCAATATTTATCAGTCTTTTTTGTGTAAATATAGAGCTTTAGAGTTTCCTCATGCACACTATTCACATTTTAATGTTTTTCAGTAGAAGGAGGTATGAATATGTTAGTCTAAAAAGAATCATCAACAGAGGGAGAGAGACACATATGCTGATAACAGATTTATTAATGATGGGGCTACACAAAAACTGCCACTAAAAGATCATAAACCATCTAATAACTTTTTATCAAAAGTATCTTAATGTGAGATTATTGCTGCTGATTGTTTTTCTTTTGATGGAAAAAAATAGATTTGGGAGATTTATCCACTTGCAAGCTGTAAATATTTGAAACGTAGATGGTGTTTTTCTGCTTAAGAAGAAAAACCTGGAGGAGAAAAAAATACAATGACCTATTCAAGAGAAGGCAATTCAGAATCCTGGAAGCCTCAAAATTCAGAGTTCACAGTTGTCAGCATTAGGAAATGCATCACTGCTCCCCCAGAAACACACTGTTGCCTTGACTTTCTTTTCAGTCAACAAAAGAAAACAATTGGAAATGTTAAACTTCCTCACTGCCCTAATTCCAAAAGTAAAGAAAGGTTTACCTTTTTCTCTTGCAAAAATGTAACAGCTTTCTATATTGATATAAGGTGAAACTGGTCGCTAACATCATCCAGTAGTTTGGGATATTATCCACATACTTAAGCCTTCCAGAACAGTATCTACAAGGCATTAATTGTGAGTCCCCAAATAATAGAATTACAAGGTTAGTAAGGCGGTTGAGGTCAATAGTATATATACACACACACTGTATATATACATATATGTGTGTGTATATATAGTTATTAACATTTATGTATTATACATAAGTTTTCATTATTGTTTAATATCTAGACACAAATAACTACAATAATTGCAGCACAATGATTTCATAACCTACTTGGGAAACATACTCTAACATTTAACAACACTTACTATCAGAACACACTTCCGTTATCTAATCTAAATCCCATATATTGTAACTTAAATCTATTTCTATCCCCAGTAGGGTTGCAGAACAGCTGGTCAGAATCCTCCATATAATAATCTCTCATATATGTGACTCTCATCATTAAAGAGCCTCACAGACATCTTTCCTCAGGCACAATGACCCTAAAGCCCTAACTTCTTCTCATAGATCATATTTTCTAAGACTTGAATCATTGTGAAGTTCCATCTTGGGGCTGCTCCAAGTTCTGTGCATCTCTCTTTGTTTCTTCTCAAGCATCTGTATCTCCTCCTTACTACCATCTTGGTAGTGATCTTCTCTACAAGTATAGTTCCACTGCAAAATCAGGACTAGAGTAGCTCTAATCTAAGAATGCAACAATCTTCATTATAAGAATATTCACGCCACCTCTAAATCTGGGTCAGAGAGCTAAGGAACGAAATCCAAATAATGATAACTGAAAATTAAGATGATCTCAATGTATATTTTCCCTTACGTATAGGTGTCATTACTAGTCTTATCTCATGAACTGTTGGGCTCTATCATGGGAAAACCGTCTGCTACTTCATTCAACTGTATACCAATTTTCAGCTTTTTCTATAACAGGAAACAGGATAAACCTAAAAACAGGAGTCCCAGTATTACAGGGAAAATACCAAAGAAATCTGTTTACTGATTAAGTTTTCTTTCCTTTCTAAGATGATCTAACTAACCCCAAGAAGATCTATGGCTATGTCTCGTGAGTAATTAACATGACAAGAAGAGTTGCAAACAGTTCTCCAGAAAACCACTGGAGAGAAAGCTAAAACCAAAAGGAGGGTTTGTAATTCACGGGACCAAGATAATATTTCCATGGAATCTTCAATGGACAGAAAAATCAACTGCAGCCTGAGTTTACTGATTATTGTTAACTGTCCTCTCCAGATAGGAACAGCCAAAAGCTTCGTGACAGGTTTCTCATTGCATTGTTTCTCCAAAGCACCAGCATACGTTCAAATCAGTGATAGGTCTGTTTCAAAATAACCACCATATTGTAAGTAATGCTGTACCCGCTCAGAACACACGTCTCTTCAAAAAATTACTTGTTAGTTGTCGCAAGTACAAAAACACACCATTCAAAGGAGTATAACACATTTATGGCTGGAACTGATTTTCCAATTCATTTTACAGAGTTTGATTTACTACCCTGTCATCAAAAGTAGCTCCAAATTACTTTTGCTATTTTCTAGAAATCAAATCCACTCCTCCTTAAACTTTCCTCATAATTTCTTCATTTTCTTAAAAATTGAACATTTATTTATTTTATTATCACACAGATATAAAATAATCACATATATGTACACCATTTTGTATATATTAAAGAGACTGATAACTATATAAAATGAGGCAAGGCAATAAAGCTGTAAGGAAATACATGAAAACATTAACACTGATTATCTTTGATGATAGAATTATGAGTGATTATTTGCTTCCTTCTACATTTCTATTTCCATACTGTTCATAATGAGGATATATTTCTTCTATCAGGAAACAAAACCTCAAGTCATTCTTCCACACTATTATTTTTGGTAGCCACCAAGTGATGCTAAATTAAGGTTAGCACAGCTGTTCCATTAACTCTGGACATGAAGAATAAATAGAGAGATAAATTTTTAATATTCTGCCTTACTGAGGAATATAATTTTAATAGTGTGCCCTTTTTAAAATATATATATTTATTTATTTTTGGCTGCATTTGTCTTTGTTGCTGCACGCAGGCTTCTCACTGTGGTGGCTTCTCTTGTGGCGGAGCACGGGCTCTAGGCGTGCAGGCTTCAGTAGTTGTGGCTCACAGGCTCTAGAGCGCA
This sequence comes from Eubalaena glacialis, assembly GCF_028564815.1. Classification (NCBI taxonomy): domain Eukaryota; kingdom Metazoa; phylum Chordata; class Mammalia; order Artiodactyla; family Balaenidae; genus Eubalaena; species Eubalaena glacialis. Next base: position 25,633,508 of record NC_083735.1, on the reverse strand, counting down.
GGCTCAGTAGTTGTGGCACACAGGCTTAGTTGCTCTGTGGCATGTGGGATCTTCCCGGACCAGGGATCAAACCCGTGTCCCCTGCATTGGCAGGCGGATTCTCAACCACTGCGCCACCAGGGAAGCCCAATAGTGTGCCCTCTTTGTCATGCATTTAGTCACTCAATAACTCGTGTCCCAAGCAAGAATCATACTTCCTAACCAAAACAACTGTTTTTATGTTTCTTCTATTTCCATTAACTGGTAAAATTTCTCTGTACGCCTCTATTAGTATATGCTCCAACTTCGGCTAAACCTGCCTACTTGGTGGGTATGACTCTCTCCATAATTGTAATCAATTACCCCTATTTTCTCACCTCAAAAAATTCAAGAACATTCAGTACTAAAGTGGTGTATCTAAAATATGCTTCCTATATTTATTCTAGTACATTTAAATTGCGAAAGACACTTGCATAAGAAAGGCTCTTCATTTTTCCCAGGATCTGGTAAAGGTCCAGGACATACCAAATGTACCAGGTTAATCTGCTGAATGAATGACTACGAATGTTGATGGCAGAAACTGTCTCTTGCTTGCTCTTGGCACCTCTATCCTTACCTATTCCAAAAATATATTTGTTAGGCAAGCGCCATTGTAGGGAATAGAATATATGGGCATCATCTTCTCTCTCATGATGAATTATGGGCATTTTATTTGCATAAACAAACAATTTGTAGCAGGAAATTATTAGTCAACCCTAACAAAATCATCCCAAGTGAGCTTAAAATTAGGCAGTGGGCATCTTCTCTTTCCCCAGTGGTTCTAAAGGTCTTCCACATAATGATCTCCCCTGTATCTAAATATATTTCATGAACAATGGGACCTTATCTCCTTAGACTTCAGATTTTTTTCCCATGACCGTGCTCTCCAGTCAGTGTTCACTTACTGCCCTGTTACCACCCCCCCCAACTATCCCCACTGCAACATCCAAAAATATTTTAAGAGCCAATTATCTTAAAGCCACTTACTTAAAATACATAATTTTACAGCATGAGCTATCCAATTCTGCTTTGATGATTACTCAAACCTTATCTAAATCATACTATGCTGCTATTGTATATAAAATAGGTAAACAACAAAGACCTACCATATAGCACAGGGAACTATACTCAGTATCTTGTAATAACCTATAATGGAAAAGAATCTGAAAAAGCATATATCTATATGTACATATATATGTATAACTGAATCACTTTGCTGTACAGTTGAAACTAACACAACATTGTAAATTAACTATACTTCAATTTAAAAAAATCATACTGTGCTGCATGAGTCTGCATCTATCGGCAGCATTAAATTCAGTAGCTGACTACACATTCTAGAGAGAGACACACATATAATTTCATTTCATTTGTTCCTTATTTACTTGAGATTAGATCACTGAAAAACCCCATATCCTCCAAGCACTGGCTTATAAAACTGATAAGCTGATAGGCATCTTCATATAGCCAGAGGTATGCTAAAATTACTTCATAACGCCTCTTTCCCCCTCTGTGCTGGACGTACTCTCTTAGCCTTTCCTGCCACATTTCCAGTTCTCTTTTCTCTTGTTGGGTCTCTTCAGCATGGTCACTGACTTTCCGAGGACAATGTAAGAAAAAAAAGTCAAGTACGTTACTCCAAAGGCACACATTACAGAGTAAATTTAACGTTTGATCCACGTATTTCGTAAGAAACTAAAGTGATTTAAATATTAGTCCCTAAACTGGGAAATTATGCAAGGAGTGTGGATATCTCCATATGATGGGTGTTTCGGATGAGCTTAGGTTTCTTCACATTTTCATACATCTTTCAGATGTAAAAAATGTGATAAAATGATAAAATGCAAGTCAGGGCAGAAATTGGAGGCAGAAAGGGAATGGTCGCACTGACCTGCAGGTAGGAGAAACTGCAAGTTGACCAAGGTTTCTCAAGGGAATTGAAGGTTGAGTTCAGTCTTGAGAAAGGAGTAGCCACTGCACTGAGAGCAGGCTGCCCTGCCATAGGTACCTCCCCACTCTAGGTGATGCTGTATGAGGACTGGTTGTTGACTCTTAACATTTCAAGAACTATCACTGCCACATTTTTCCTCAAGGGACTTTTCATGATTTCTTTGTGTTCTGGTTTTCATTATGTATAACACCTTCAAGGGCCCAAAGTGGATCAAAATACTGAAGTTTATGTTATACACGGCCTCAAAATAAATAAACACTCATGCCAAATATGATGCCCTAGAAATCTGCAGAAAGCATTTCTAATATTTCAAAGGAAAAATCAAGATACTATGTCGTTACTATTTGAATGTGAGAATTGTTCGGGCACCAATAGGAAATGGATAGAAGCCTGTTCATTTTCAATATCTAAATAACTATCAAAACATTTACTGATCAACTGCTATATGCAAAATCAGATCTCCTGCTTTCAAGGGGCTATAAGCTAATGAGGAACACAAAATATACAGACAAATTAAATATACCTGTGGTAGAATATGCTAAGTGCCAACCAAAGAAATTACAGAATCACAAAAATATCAGAATTCAGGGCTTCCCTGGTGGCGCAGTGGTTGAGAGTCTGCCTGCTAATGCAGGGGACACGGGTTCGAGTCCTGGTCTGGGAGGATCCCACATGCCGCGGAGCAACTAGGCCCGTGAGCCACAACTACTGAGCCTGCGCGTCTGGAGCCTGTGCTCCGCAACAAGAGAGGCCACGATAGTGAGAGGCCCGCGCACCGCGATGAAGAGTGGCCCCCGCTTGCCACAACTAGAGAAAACCCTCGCACAGAAACGAAGACCCAACACAGCCAAAAAGAAATAAATAAAGATACCTCTCCATAAAAAAAAAAAAAAAAAAAATCAGAATTCTATTCAAACTCCATTCTGTAAAAAATAAATTTAAAGCACATAAAGATAAGCAAGCCTCTCCCCATAATGATTTTATTTTTTATTTTATATTGGAGTATAGTTGATTAACAATGTTGTGTTAGTTTCAGGTGTATAGCAAAGTGTTTCAGTTAGACATATACATGTATCTATTCTTTTTCAAATTCTTTTCCCATTTAGGTTATTACAGAATAATGAGCAGAGTTCCCTGTGCTGTACAGCAGATCCTTGCTGGTTATCTATTTTAAATATAGCAATAGGATTCTTTTATATCATAGAGTTTATGTCATAGAAAATGGGAATTCCAAAACAACAGAATGTTAGGTAAAACTGTCTCTGACGCCTTCCAACCAACTGAATAGGATCTAAGAACACTTCATTTCAGATTAACCAACTTCCCCTACTACTTATGGAAAAGAAAAAATGTAAATTATTGCCTGAGTTCCAAATGAATACAATTCCTTAATTGGGCTACTCTTCTTGTTCTTCAATAAAAAGAAGACTTTTGAAACAGCTCACATCTGCAAAAGAAATTTATTATCTGGCTTTTTCATCCATTACACATCTAATAGGTAACTATTTTTAAAGTACTCAGATCTGGGAATAGAAATGTTAAAATGTTTGTTGAATTAATGAATGAATGTTGAAAAATAAATGAATTTCCACATTGGTATGTGGTTGTGAAACTCTACTCTTTATGCCCCATTCGCACCACCAACATAAATTTTGTAACTTGATAAACTAGATTAGTTCAAACTAGATAAATGCATATGTTCCAGTCTACTGATTTATATCTAAATTCATACATTTTCAACGAGATTTTTATTTACGCAATCAAGCAGAACTATTTCTTTGAGCCATTCGGTCTTTTATATAATTAGGTAATTACGACATGCTAGCCATAGTAAAATAATAAGCAAGAAACTCTGGGGATGGTTGTGAGATCTTATTAAAAAAAAAAAGTGTACATAAAACCAAAGAGATTTTGTTCCAACTGACTATTTAAATATTTGTTATTTATGACTCTTGTATGACATTGTGGAGAAGGTTGAGTATCAGAGTCTTTATAGCTAATCTGCAATGATCTGTTTTGCTGAAGAGTGTGACAGGGAGAAGAGATTTAATATTCATCGAGAACCCCCCTGTGTACTGGATGCTTTATATACAGAATCTCACAAAATCCTGTGCGACAGGTATTATTGGACCTATTTCTTCACTAGAAGAAATAAAGAATCAGAGGGTACCATTTGTAAGCTAAGATCACACAGCTGGTAAGCAGAATTATAATTTTAACCCCTGGCTATGTGCCTCCAAAACCCACGTTCTTCCCACATGAACTATTCTACCCTTAAAGGAAGACCCCCCGAATGACTAAAATGGTGGCCAGCATCTACTATAAGCTTCACGAAGGCAGATTCTCTGCCTCTGTCCCTCTAAAATGGTGACTAACGTATGGCTGCTATATAATAAAAATTTATATAATGAATAATTTTAGCTCTTAGAATGTTTTCTTCCTCCTCCAGATCTAACTCTGATTCAAACTCTGAATGACCTAAGAACTAGCTGGTCACTAGATGAGAAGACCCTAAGTTGCATGAACTGTGAATAATCTACCCCTATATCACTGCATTCTACCTCTATAGAAATTAGCTATTTCTCATCAGATAAATTCACATCTAATTAGCAAAGACCTTGTAGCAAAGTCTAAGTAGACTTAAATGAACAGACCCTGTTCTGGTGATTTTGTGTTCCCTCTTCTCTGAGTACAATGGCCTTCAAATTGATGGATAAAATAAATTTTCATTAAAATAAGTAGTACTATAAAATACGCTAGCCACGACTGATCCCAAGGTTCATCCTCTTCTCCAACACTGCCAATGAAAGCTGGCTGGGGAGAACAGATTCTAAAATTTCCAATTATCCCTTTGTCCTGGTAGTCATGTCCTTGTATAATTCACTCCCCTTGAGCTTGGGTGGGATCTGTTACTTGCTTCTCACCAATAGAAGACAGGAAAGATGGTGTGGTATCACTTTCATAATTACTTTACATAGGATTACAATGTCTATCTCGCTTATATACTGTCTTCTTTGGTGACTTCGATGATGCAAGTCACCACAGGGAAGAGGCCAACAACGTAAGGAGGTTAAGAGTAGTCTTTAGTCAACAGCTAGCAATAAACTGAGGCCCTGATTCCATCAGACATCAAGGAATTGGATTCTGACAATAATCACACCAGGGAGGAAGCAGATCCTTCCTCAACCACTTGGAGATTAGACTGAAGCCCTGGCCAACACCTTGACTGTAGTCTTGCAAAGGACCCAGTGAAGCTGTGCCCAAACTCCTGACCCACAGAAACTGTGAGATGATAAATGTGTACTATTTTAAGCCAATAAGTTTGTGATAATATTGTTACACAATAACAAGGAACTAACACATTGCCCCACAATTCTAATTGTGCTTGACGGTTTGGTGAGTTCTCAAAGGTAGACTGATCTTCATTTCAGGGTCTCTTGGCCTTATCAATCCCAACTTCCCATTTTATTACTAGAGATTTGTAATATCCTTTTCATTACCCTAAGTTTAAAAAATTATGTAGCCCATGAATTAAAATGTATATATAATGTAACCTACCTATATAAATAATTTTAAAATCAATATATGACCCTAGATGTAATATGAAAGAGATATAAAGGGATATTAGCTCAAAATAATATTACATGCCCCTCAATATATAAACACAGGGAAACCTACATTAGAAGATATAACAAAGTTCATTAAGAGGATATAAGAACTGTAAATATTTCTGCACCCAACATAGGACTACCAAAGTATTTAAAGCAAATATTAACAAATCTGAAAGGAAAAATGGACAGCAATACATTAATAGTAGGGGACTTTGATACCCTACTTTCAACAATGGATAGATCACCCCGACAGAATATCAATAAGGAAACATCGGACTTAAACTATACATTAGACATACACAGACACATCAGAACATTCCACCCAACAGCAGCAGAATACACATTCTTCTCAAGCAGTAATGGAACATTCGCTAGGACAGATCATGTTAGGTCACAAAACAAGTCTTAATAAATGTAAGAAAATCAAAATCATATCAAACATCTTTTACAATCACAATGGTATGAAACTAGAAATCAATTACAAGAACAAAACTGGAAAATTCACAAATATGTGCAGATTAAACAACACGCTCCCAAACAACCAATGGGGCAAAGAGATCAAGAGAAATAAAAAAAAAATCTTGAGACAAAAAAAAAAATGCAAACACAACATATCAAAACTTACGGGATGCAGCTCTAAGACAAAAGTTGATAGCAATAAATGCATAAATTAAGAAGTAAGAAAGATCTCAAAAAAATAACCTAACTTTACATGTCAAGGAACTAAAAAAAGATAAACAAAGCCCAAAGTTTGCAAAAGGAAGGAATAAAAAGATCAGAGGGAAAATAAGTGAAATGGAGATTAAAACGACTGAGAAAATTAAATGAAACCAAGAGCTGTTATTTGAAAAGGTAAACAAAAGAGACAAATCGTTAGCCAGACTTACCAAGAAAAAACGAGAGGGGCCTCAAATTATAAACGAAAAGGGACACAATACAACCAATATGATAGAAATACAAAAGATCACGAGAGACTACTATGAACAATCATACACCAACAAATTGGATAATCTAGAGGAAACAGATAAATTCCTAGAAATATACAACTTACCAAGAATGAATTATGAAGAAACAGAAAATCTGAACAGACCAATTATTAGTAAAGAGATGGCTTCACTGGTGGATTGTACCAAACATTTAAAGAACTAATACCAATCCTTCTCAAACTCTATCAAAGCATAGAGGAGGGAACACTTCCAAAACTCATTTTACAATGCCAGCATTGCCCTGACACCAAAGTCACAAAAGGACACTACAAGAAAAGAAAATTGCAGACCAATATCCCTAAAGAACCTAAATGCAAAAATCCTCAACAAATTCTTAGCAAACCAAACTCAACAATACATAAAAAGGATCATACACCATTATCAAGTGGGATTTATTCCAGGGATGCAAGGATGGTTCCAAATCTGCAAACCATCAACGTGATATACGACATTAACAAAATAAGGATAAAACTCATACAATCATCTCAATAGATACAGAAACACTATTTGACAAAATCTAACTTCTTTCATGATAAAAACTCTCAACAAACTGTATATAGAGGGAATGTACCTCAACATAATAAAAGCCATTTATGGCAAGCCCAAATCTAACATCATACTCAATGGTAAAATGCTGAAAGTTTTTCTTCTTAGATCAGGAACAAGAAAAGGGCGAATACTCTCACCACTTTTATTGAACATGGTACCAGAAGTCCTAGCCACAGCAACTAGGCAAGAAATAAGTAAAAGTGCCTCTATTTGCAGATGACATGATACTATATATACAAAACCCTAAAGACTCGACAAAAGTAAAACAGAACAAACAATTTCAGTAAAGTTGAAGGAAACAAAGTCAATATACAAAAATCCGTTGTTTTTCTATAAACAAATGCACTATCAGAGAAAGAAATTAAGAAAACAATCCCATACACAATAGCATCAAAAAGAATAAAATACTTAGGAATGTATTTAACCAATGAGAAGACAGACCTGAAAACTTTTAAAAGACGTTAAGAAATTGAAGAAGATGCCAATAAATGAAAAGATAATCCATGTTCATGAACTTGAAGAACGAATATTGTTAAAAAGTCTATACTATACAAAGTAATCTATAGATTCTATGTAATCTCTATCAAAACTCCAATGTTGGTTTCCACAGAAATAGGAAAAAATCCTAAAATTTGTATGGAACCGTGAAAGACCCCAAAATAGCCAAAGCAATCTTGAGGAAACAGAACCAAACTGGAGGCATCACCTTCCTGATTTCAAATTATACTACAAATCTGTAGTAATCAAATTAGTATGGTATTGGCATAAAAACAGACACATAAATCAATGGAACACAACAGAGAGCCCAGAAATAAATCCACTCATAGAAGGTCAATTAATTTAAACAAAGAAGCCAAGAATATACAGCCAAAAAAGATAATGTCTTCAATGATGTTGGGAAACCTGTATAGCCACATGGGAAAGAATGAACTAGACCCCTATCTTACACCATACAAAAAAACAACTCAAAATGGATTAAAGATTTGAACATGAGACCTGAAAACTATAAAACTAGAAGAAAACACAGGCAGTAAGCTCCTTGACATCAGTCTTAGCAAGGTTTTTTGGATTTGACACCAAACACAAAGGCAACAAAGCAAAAATAAACAAGTAGGACTACATCAAACTAAAAAACTTCCGTACAGCAAAGGAAACCATCAACAAAATGAAAAGGCAACCTATAAAATGGGAGAAAATATTTGCAAGTCATCTATCAGATAAGGGGTTAATACCCAAAATTTACAAGGAACTTAACAGCAAAAAACCAAATAACCCAATTCAAAAATGGGCAAAGGACATGAATAGACATTTTTCCAAAGAAGACATACAAATGGCCAACAGGTATATGAAAAGATGCTCAATGTCACTAATCACTAGGGAAATGCAAACCCAAACCACAATGAGATATCATCTCACAGCTGTTAGGATGTTTATTATCAAAAAGGCTTGAAATAATAAGTGTTGGCAAGGATGCAGAGAAAAGGGAACACCTGAGCACTATTGGTGGTAGTGTTAACTGGTGTAGCCTCTATGGAAAACAGTATGGAGGTTCCTCAAGAAATTAAAAATATGATCCAGCAGTCCCACTTCTAAGTATATATCCAAAAGAAATAATTATCTCAAAGAGACATCTATACTCCAGTGTTCATACCACCATTATTTACAACAGCCAAGATATGGAAACAATCAAGTGTTCATCAACAAATAAATGGATAAAGAAAATGTGGCATACACACACACACACACACACACACACACACACACTAGACTACTCAGCCTTCAGAAAGAAGGAAATCTTGTCATTTTCAACAATATGAAATGAACCTGGAGGGCATTATGCTAAGTGACATAGGCTGACAGAGAAAGTCAAATATTGCATAGTATTATTACTTATACATGGAATCTTAAAAAAAAAAGGCAAATTCATAGAAACAGAGTAAAAAAGTGGTTGTCAGAGAATGGGTAGTGGGGGGAATAGGAAGAGGTTGATAAAAGGGTACAAACTTTCATTTATAAGATGAATAAGTTCTGAGGATTTAATGGTGACTATAGTTGATAACACACATACAACAGTTATATCTTGCATGCAGTCTGTTTGCATTCTTAACTCAAATACCATAAGCAGTGTTGCCTTGGGGCATCTCACTTTCTGAAACATCGAGCATCTCCTGTAAAAGTTCTGGATACAATAAAGGACAATACTGTTGATTTACCTGAGTTGTCTTCTTGGAAAACTCAAAAGTATGTTAAAATTGGGCAAACAGCTCCTTGTGTTTACAAGTAAGATGAAATTACTTCTAGGCTCAGATAAATATAAAGTGCTTTCTCACTTATGTGAAAATCTAGTGGGTCATTCATATACTTTATGAAAACCAGGATGATTCTTAGCTGAGCAAGATCGTCCAGTCCATTGCAAGGAATCCCTGCCTTTTGCCAATCATTGTGAAAATAAAATAAAATCCTGATACGTGGAAAAACTCCTAGGATGGAGCACTGCCCCTGGTAAGGAGCACTTCTCTAATTAGAAGCATGCTCCTAATCAAAGATTTGGTATAAAATATATGACCAAGTATATGTCACAAAACAAGCGACAGATGTAAGCCTCTAGAATGTTTTCCAGTAGTAAAATTTTGTTGTTAAGCCCAATAAAAATTTTATTAAAAATTATTAAATTATTTACATATAAATAGGGATAGAGAGGAAAGAAGAAGAAAAAAGAAAGGAAGGAAGAAAGGGTGAGAGACAAAAGCAAAAGTCTGGTGGGTCCTATTTTATGCAGGATCTGTAGAGGACATAAAAACACATTTCAACTAAGCTGCTGAAGTAGATAGCTTTAAGGTCCTTTCCTCTCCTGAGATATAAATATCTGTGATTCTTTAACAGACCATAAATACACCATAAAAATAACTTGCTTGTTATAACGCAAGACAGTCAATAACAATCTTTGCTGGAGTCTTTAGAGTCTAAAATGACTTTCTAAAAAGATTTAATTTGCTTCTATCTATAACAAGAATGTCAACTTTTAACTGATGCCTTTCCCTCCCCCCCACAATAAATATTCTTTTACTAAGCAGGTGATTAAAGATAATGGTGTTTCCTTTAGAGCTACCCTCACATTTGCCATTCTTCTTCTCACAAACAATCATTACAAGACCAAAGGCTTCATTTCTTTATGGGATTTGGATGAGCCTCTTGAATCACATTTGGCTGTTTTTTCCTTTGCTCCTGCCATTCCCAAAACCATTCAAAAGTTACAAGTGTCAATGTGTGGAAAAGAAGGGTAAAATGAGCAGTCTCGGCCTGTGCTTAGGAAAGTGTGCACATGCTTTTATTAGAGACGGCAGGGGGTCTGTTGACTTTATGTAAAAAATTTTAATCAAGTGTCAGAACTACTCTCTTTTCCAACTCTAGCTGGTCCTATGACAATCATCCAGCATCATCAACGTGGTGCCCTTCTTTAAAAGGGTGGGAGAATATAGAGACAAGTGAATTATGGGGGTAAATAATTTGCTGAATGCAAAACATCTGTCTGCAATTGTCCACCTACAAAGCAACATTTATAATGTAACAGATTTTTAGCTCTTGAAGTTTTAAATTTTCTCAGACCCACTGTCCTAGTGCATATACAATCCATAACTAAGAGGGTATGGACATCATGTAATTATTTCTCCATTCACCCATTCATTCTCCCATTCAACTGGCAAATTTTTATTCACTATTTTAGGTTAAATATTGAATATTCTCCATCAAGGAGGCTCAAACACATCAAAGGATTAAATCAGAATGTTTTGCTTATCTTCAGATGAATAGAAAGCTTTGGGAACATATCCCTACATCAAATAGAAAATGGTTACCTTATTTAATGGTCATAATAACCAATTAGCTAACTGTCATTATTGCCTCCATATACTTAGATGGGGAAACTGAGACTCCATAATATTGAGTAATTTCAATAAGGTTAAACACCTAGTCAGTGATCTTACCACAGATCCTAAGCCAGGCTCAAACTCCGTGCTCTTATAAGCAGGAGATCTAGATTGAGAAACCTTAAAATAGGTCATATGAGCAAACTGATTTTTAATTGGTTCTGGTTCTAGATACTCCATGCTCCTGTGATCAATTCATTTTTTTGCCCAAGGTTTGTTTTTGGTATGGCCTTGTTTAGGACAGAGTGATCATAAAGGCAACATCTACCTCTGGGAGATCTGAATGTGTCACCTACAATCATGAGTGACACACAGGACACAAACTTAGGTTTTAACAATAGCTGAACAGCCAATCTGCTTCCTCTGGAAGCTCAAAAATTTCTTCCAGAAAAGTTTTACTGATACATGCATGCTTATCTCAAATTCCTCCAGCGAATTTCACTGAAGAGACATTATTACTTGCCCTCAGATTAAAACCTAGAGGAAAAAAAGGTGACAGAAACAAAGCAAGAATTCTCATCCAAAAGTCTCAGGAAAGATGAGAAGCTGTTGCACAAACACAATCCAGAAATCAGTTCTTATATAAAACTCCTCCTGGAGGTGCCCACAAACTGGCAACATGATCATGGGACAGACAGAAAGAGAAGGGAACCTGCAGCCAACAAGACATTCCCACATTACCTGGCCTTATGGGCTCAGTACCAGGCTGCCTGTCTTTTGCTGTGTTCACACCTCAATAGTCGATCAAGAAGTTTTGTTTCAGCTCCTAAGTTCAAAACTACAAGTTGGCAGCCTGGACCTGAAACATGCACATCACGGTTGGAAAAAAAAATTCATTATGAAGTGGCCCCTCTTTATTAGAGGAGGACATGCTTTTTCTTTCCTAAGAGTGTTAGCTCTCAGCCAGACTCTCTGCCCAGTCTGGAGAAAGGTAGTATTTCTCCCAAGAAGAGAATGTGAATGAACTCAACACTGGTCAGGCTGAGGCAAAGAAACCGCAAGCACGCCTTTTGGCAAGAGTGTTGCTTTTGTACATTCCATCACTGAAGGAGTGATGGGGAAATGAAATGGTAGAGGGGTACTGCAAACACTGGATTCCCAAGGACAGGCGTTCTCCCCATGCACTAGGCTCTCCAAAAAGAGGGGAAAGGATAGATCCCAATTCCATCTTGCCCCTCAAGGGCATCACTTGGGTCAATCTCTTTGTTTTCCTGGGAAAAGGTGCTGGCGACCATGAAAACGACAGCTAGAAGTCTGGGATACCCTGTGGCTTGTATGTGTGTCGATTTTTGGTTGTTGTTTGCTCGGTAGGGATTTAGCAGGGCAATGCTGACTTTAAAGAGAGATGAAGTGTAAGGAACCCTGTGTCTCAGTGACATCTGATTCCTCACAAAGGATTTCCCTCTTTGTTCCCTAATGAGTCACTTATACGCTGAAACCTGGAAGACACTTCAGCAAAATCAATGAAAAGACATTTCTGCTATGAAGCACTATGCCTCCGATCTCCTGATTTCTCCAAAGTCAAGGCAAGCAGATAAAATCTAGTTCATCCATCAATTTAAATTTCAGCATTAACATAAAGAGCAAACATGCAACTGACTTTTTGGTCTCTTATTTATCATGTCTTTGTTAAACAAATATCACGCTAGTTAAATCCCCAAACTAGACCCAAAGGACATATTTGCTCACCTGAGTTTGTGGAAATGCAAAACATCATGAGAAGTTTTGTGTTTCTTTCATAAAATTTCATAAAATGAAAATTGTGCCCAAAAAACAGGCATGATTCGATTAAACAAGATGACCAGACAAGGTTCCTTTCAGCTTTTTTGAGGCAATGGAAAAGAATTACATATTTTATCGAAGATTCCAAAAGGAAATCACACTGTAATTGCTACATCAAGGAGTACAGGGACATCGAAACGAAAAGCAAGTAGCTGTGGCTTAGGAGCACAGAACTTTTATTTAAAGAATTTAAAAACGGAAATAATCATTCTAACATAGGTGGACCATGCTATTGTCTCCAATCTGCCTGAAACATACTTCAGTAATATTCTGCCACTTGCGGCATATTGTAAAACACACACACTCCTCTGGGCACTAGACTAGTTTTCGGGTCAACACCTTCACAAATGTAATACCGTCCTGTCGCCTTGCTTTGCTGCCAAGTGGTGCTCATGTGTGTTGTATGAATACGTGCAGGTCTTGGGTGGCCAGTCACCCCTGTATTCACAGGGGACATGCAAGCATGCTTGAGGTTCTTCTCAGCTTCTCTGTCTATGGACAGAAAGAGCTTTCTCTTTCTATTTTATTGCTTCATCAATGAGATGCCAAACCGGAAACCCCACCTCCGCCTCTATCCTACGAGAATCCCTCCTACACCTGATTCTTCCAAAACTTCCTTCCTGCCTCTACTCCAAATATTTGCTGTGTATAATTGAGGTGAACGACAGCTGTACTCTTCGCTAGGTCTTAATATATGTAAAATTTTAACCCTGAAGTTTTGGGTTCTGAAAAGTGAATGAGTGAACGAATGAATTTAAAAATCTGTTATTACTTGATAAGCTCTGGAAAATCAGAATCATGTATAGTATTTTTATAAAACCAAGTATGCCTTTAGCCGACCAAAAGAAAGTATAACTCAACGATCCAGTTTTGGTTTACAGAATAATGAATGGCCTTCCTTCAGCACTTTCACACATTTGAAAATGCACAACCAATGAGAAGTGTTAGCTTTGCTTTATTATCAACACCCAGTGATAATACAGCACTGTTTATATAGCACTTACACAGCGCAGTTCTCAGAATGCTTCCATATTAATTAGTTATTACGGGGATGAACACTGTATTCCTGTTTCAATATTTTACCCTTACACCCAAAGACTGAATAAATAGAGCTTTTCCACCAAACCTTCCCCAGTACTGTCATTCTCCTACTGGTTGATTTTCAAGTGCTGATAAAACATGGTTTCTTATAAGGGAGGGCTTGTGGCGTTTTCCCTTTATGGCTCTCTTTCTCACCAAATGGAACACAGAAGAGTTTGTGTTTTCTTATATTCCATCGAAACTCTTTGGGCAATATTGGAAACTCACCAACAGCACCGGGAAAATGAATGAAACATGAAGACCTCTTACTTGTTCTGGACTAGTTTTGAAACAAGGCTGCCGTACGGAAGTAATTGTCAGACTTCCACAGGGTGCTAAGTCTACCGAATGTAGCCCATGTCATTTGAACAAGAAAGAGGGTATTTCAGTATTGAGGGGAAAGAAATGCTGAAAGGACCAAAGTGAAAGGGTTGTGGGAAAAAGAGTTCTCTCTTAAACAGGAAAATGCATAATAAACCATGTGAATTAATTCCCCATTAACTTAGTTCCTGGTGATAGAAAACAACAGACGTGTAATTAAAAACTTCATTCCCCATCCCTACCGTATCCAAGGATTTCTGCCAGTGTAAGCGCTCAGAGCTCTTGAGTGAGCACCTACAATGTTGGACATTGTACCACTGGCCAAGGGGCATTTCACACACTTCAGTCTTGATCCGACATCAAGGCAGAGCAAGGATATCTGCTCGACCCTCCTGAGTCCTGGTGGCCCTAATGGTCCACGATTAACATCGGCTGGGCAATGCTGCCCTCAGTAACGCTGCACAAAACAGGATCAAGTAAAATAAAGTAGCATTATCCTTTTGAATTCACATTTCTCTCCCTCTTTAATAGACCCTTTCCTGCCAAAGTGATCCACAGTAAAAGCAACTCAATTTTCACAGAGGAAAAAAATATCCATCATGATGGTTCTTCGGCCAACATACATGTGTATCAAATTGATTTCATGGGTTTTTTTGTTTTTTGTTTTTTTAGATTTTTAAGGAGGAATTGTGTATGTGTGGAAAGGGGAAAGGTTATTAAGAGTGAAAAAGAGTTTTTGTTTGGTAGTTGTTGATATTTTTTTCTTGTGAGTTTTTGGTTGTTTTGTTTTATAAATAAGAACTACGATTTCTTAGTGAAAGTTTCAGGATTAGAAGAAACAAAGTGGTAATAGCCCAGGGCTGACTCATGACACCCTTCTTGCCCTCTTGGGAGGATGTCACATGGTGGAGTGAGGTGCTTCCAGAAAATGAGAAGCCCTGAAATCAGGGAGCACTGAGAGAAGTTTAATGCAATATAACGGCTCCTCTTGCAGCGAGCTATTTCCTGGGAATGCTGGACTATGGCTGGGCACTGGATTTCGTGAAATTCTTCCTGCAGGGGGTGGGGGTCCTCTTATAGCTGTGGAACAACCAAGCAACAGAGCCAGAGTTGGGTCCAAGCCCTTCTCTGTCTACCGTGCCACAGAACTTCCCGGAAAATGCATACACATTTGGTTTTCTTAATGGAAAGCAAATGAGAGCATGGAGCTGAGAACACGAGGAAGAAAACAGAAAAATCTTCAGCTACTTACAAGCTCTCCTTTTCTGAGTCTTAATTACCAAAACATTTCCTAGCATACAAACACTATCCTATCACAGAGATATCTCAGAGACTTAACTCTCATTTCCCGTCAGTACTGGGCATCACACAGCAGATGGGGAATTTAATCACTGAGTCAAACGCTGTTTCTGCAGGAACAGATGTGAGCTGTCCTTTCCACAGGAGGTGGACCCAAAAGTTTCAGTAAAAGAAGCCTGATAAGACATGGAGAACAGACTTGTGGTTGCCAAGGGGGAGCGGTTGGGGGAGGGATGGAGTGGGAGTTTGGGGTTAGCAGCTGTAAGCTTTTATATACAGGATGGATAAACAAGAAGGTCCTACTGTATAGCACAGGGAACTATATTCGATATCCTATGATAAACCACAATGGAAAAGAATATTAAAAAAAAGAATGTACATATGTATAACTGAATCACTTTGCTGTACAGCAGAAATTAACACAACATTGTAAATCAACTATACTTCAATTAAAAAATAAAAATAAAAAAAGAAATCCGATAACCCAAAACAAAGGTTTTCAGAAAAACAACTCACTAACTTTCACCGAAAAAAACAAAAACAAAAAAACAATTCACGAGCTTAACTTTCAAAGGACTCTGAATAATGACCTTTAGGAAATGAAGTGAAGGGAAAGGAACAATCCAACCAAAGCTGTGTGATTGGTTTTCTTATGATTTTCACTTTGTCATAAAACCATCTTTCTTTAACCATCAAAACCCTATAACCCAGAAGCACGTATAAAATGGTTAAAATCAGAGAAATGGGATTTCTTCACTCACTACACAAAGTGAGCTTTTCTTTCTCCTTCAAGACCAACATAATTCATCGTTCATTTTAATAACTTTCCTTCTAAGTTTTTATCTTAAACACTCATTTTAAAACTTCCTCCAGAATTATATAAAGGCATTCTATTTTTATCTTTCTTTTTTTGTATTTTATTGAGCCATCTATGTTATCAAGACTATCTCATAATTGGGTTCCTTACCTTCTGATTACTTTAACCTGTCCGTGAATATAATTAGACTCAATTTACCAGCAGACTAAATTCCAATTTTTTTCCCTTCACCGTGATCTTCCCAACCCTTTTGTCCTCTCTTATCTTGCCTCTGCAAACAGACTTCACTTTTCTTTCTTAAATGTCCTCTTGTGTTCATGGAAAGTAAGGGAAGACTCGCAGCCATAACATAAAGTCCATGCTTTTTTCAAAAACTTGAAGAAATTCTCTCTCCTTTTCCTCAACTCAATACAACAGGTTTCCTGGGATTTCAAGTTACTTTGCCACCCACTGTTTTCTGACAAATTTGTAGCTAAACACAAACTGCCTGGTTATTTTTCTTGATTGTATCACTGCTAATTAGAGATACATGGACATTTATCCTAATTTGGAGACCCAGTAAGGTAATAAGAATCCAATAAGGTGACTCCTTGCTCTTTTAAACATACCGCTTTTTCCAGTGGATATACATGTTCAAAGCATCCCTAAAGATACTTGGATTTCAGTTCTGCCTTGATGGGATTTACTACCACTCTGACAATTTGAAAATTCAATCACTGAATGAATGCTCTAGCTTTTAGATGGGCATTTCAAACTTGCTGAAAAGCACAGGTGTTTCAGGTAGATACTTCCTATGCACGTAAACTCCAAATTTAACACAGAGCAGAAATAATCCCTGAAAGACAAAAATGAGGCAGAAGGTTAATGTGGACCAGACTTTTCTTCCCAAAGAGACCTTGGAGTGGATAACAAAGCTCTTCCTCAACCAAGGACTGTTTAAAGAGTGAAGTCCTACTCTGAAGGGAAGGTTGGACAGAATGATGTGCCACTGTACGCCCTGCTCTTACCCCCAGTTCACAGAGTGGCATGGTAGTGGACAACTTAGAGGCCACATGAAAGGCAACTCCACACTGAGAAATGGGCATCTGTGGGGCTGCATCATCAAGATGGCGGCTCATATCTGGGCACCATCAGAAGTACAGGCTGAAGTCTGCACGGTGAGTCTACGGAGGAACAATGGTCTCCAGGGACTCATCAGTCTGGCTCTTGGGCAGAGAAAGACACCTGTGTCTGATGGGAAGCAATTAGAGTGTCAAATGCAGACTTCACATAAAGGTTAAGTCTTTAGGATAAGATCAAACATGTAAGACTGACCCAACATTAATGTGACATTAACCTCCACCGCATTCTTATCAAAGATTCCTGTTTGCTCCCATCACTTTAAACTAATTTAATGGGAGTTGATAACTGCTTCACTACAATCACCACATGACATTAAAAAGTCAAGGTATCTCACTTCACAGAAGTTTTCCTAGCCCTCTTTAGAATCTCACAAATACCTGTGAGCCAATACCTATTTTAGAGGTGATAATTTCGAGGCATTACACATACATCACAGCTAAGTACACAGACCATGGAGTCATATCCAGACTGGAGTCAATTCCTGCCTTTACCAGTGATTAGCTGTGTGCCCTTGAGCAACGAACATTGTATGAAAGGTCAATGATAATAATACCTCTGTCATACAATTAGTGAGAGGATTCAGTGAGGTAACAGCACATGGAAAGAGGAAAAACTGCATCTTGGGGAGAAAAATTAAGACAATTTTGAAATACACAAATTAAGGAAGTTACTTGTTATGGAAAACCCTCAAGCCAATTGAAGAGGAAAGAGAAGCAGGAGGAGGAGAAGAGTATTTAACCACCTAACAGTATTATTCACACATTCTATCACCTCGTCCCAAGGTTAATAGGACAGAGGCACAAATGTCTGCTTGTACATCTTCCATTTTGTGGCTTACCACGTTCAGAAAGGAAGCAACCTTCTCCCCCAGACTGTTCTCAGTTGGATAAAAGGAAACAAAGCAGGAAACATCTTTCTTTTTTAAGTGATGGTTCTCTGTACTGGTTTCCAATGAAGGAGGAAAACAGGAATAATAAAAGCCTAGGTCCATTCACATAACACTGGGACTAGATTTAAATGGCAGCTCAGCCAAACAAGTTAAAACTAGACATCTAAAACTTGACATCCTAAACTTGTACATATATTTTTAAAAAACTAACAATTACTGTGTGATTGAATGCTTTTCTAAGAAGGGTCCCCACCTGAAACGCATTACCTAGATTATTCAGTAACTAGAAATAAAGCATAAAATTTCGTTTATCCTATAGTTTTAAAGATCACCACTTTAAACTGAAAAATGGAATAGGCTAACATTTTAAAAGCTACTTTCCTATGCATGCATCGAGAGTGCCATGTTTCATGAAGGTTGCTCCCACCCAGAGATATCAGCAGTGGCAGCTCTTAAGCTCTTATAGAGAATAAGACTCAAGAATTGTGTTAACATCATACAAGAAGTAACACTATGCTCATAAAACAGACAAAATAAACTCCCCTTTGCATCATATTATAGGAGAATTTTCTACTTCCATTATAATATGGGGAACTAAATAGCATTTGGGTTCCTCATCAGAACTTATTCTCTGCTTCTCTTTCTTTTCCCAAATGTACCAATGAGAGCCAACAAAAAGTATCCCTTCTCTTCCTCCCCAAATAGTCCTTTATAGTAAAAACATTAGTACTTTATAGTAAAAACATTGGTAAAGACCTGTTTTCTCATTCTGGTTCCGGCACTCTATTGCTACCTAATCGTTTTTTTGTTTGTTTGTTTGTTTTTTCGCTGCGTTGGGTCTTCGTTGCTGCGCGTGGGCTTTCTCTAGTTGTGGCGAGCGGGGGCTACTCTTCGTTGTGGTGCGTGGGCTTCTCATTGCGGTGGCTTCTCTTGTTGCGGAGCACGGGCTCTAGGCACACAGGCTTCAGTAGTTGTGGCTCGTGGGCTCAGTAGTTGTGGCTCGTGGGCCCTAGAGCGCAGACTCAGTAGTTGTGGTGCTTGGACTTAGTTGCTCTGCGGCATGTGGGATCTTCCCAGACCAGGGCTTGAACCCGTGTCCCCTGCATTGGCAGGCGGATTCTTAACCACTGCGCCACCAGGGAAGTTCCCTATTGCTGCCTAATCTTTAATAAATAATTTCCTTTGTTTTTCAATTCAGATAACATTGAGTTTGCACAGTCCCCACAGATGGGCAACATCTCACCTCAATCTCCTATCTGCTGTCAGAAATCTGAAGGCTGCAGGACAGGAATCTCTGTGGAAACCATGTAAGTTGTGGTCCTGAAACAGAGTAGCCTGCAGTAGTGGTTGGTGAGCCCAAAAGAACCTTAGAGGAGGGATGTTGGGTTTAGAGCAAAGAGTCAAAAGGCAGGAAGTCTTTGAGAAGGAAGAAGGCTAGGACAAGAGCTGCAGACAAAATTTGAGCCCAAGTCTGTCCCTTCCGACAAGCTTCTCCAGGTGATCGGGGGAGGAGCATGGCCCCATCACTGTGTAACATCAAAGAATGGGATCCCAAAATGTACAAGTCAGTGAAAGTGTATTTCTCCCCCCAAGATATATATCTTGCTAATAGTACTCTTCAGCTGGACCTTCAAACAAATTTTCCTACTTTCTTACAGGTGGTGAATCCTCTGCAATTCAGAAATACACTTGTTCTGACAGGCTGGACCTTCGTGGTCAGCGGTGGGCTTCCCGAAAGACCAGTTAGAGTAGTTAAATAGCACTTGCTTCACTTCAGATCTCCCCAGAGAAGAGGTGTTATATCTTCCCTCCGAGAGACTGATTTCTCTGGTGCTGCAGTCACTAGCTCTTAGAGTAAGCAGTGGCCTCAACGGCTCCTTCCAGGTCAGCCACTCCTGGGGTCTCCTTGTACTCTTTTTAACAAGGCCATCTGTCTGCATGGAACCAGATCCATCACGGACTATGTGGCCAGCAGTGGTGCTAAAGTGATTGGGATCTCAGACAACTGAAAACACTTTGGCCACAGGAAAAGAGTGTTCATTATTAGCCTCTGTCCTATTATCTAGGAAATGGGAAAATCTAAAGCAGGAAGGGCTCCCTGACGCCTCCAATTAGGTCAAATCCCATGTTAATTAGCTCCCATCCTTCCCATTTAACACAGTTAGTGAGAACACCAGCCTTGTGTGACTGCAGGATTACTGATTGTCTACTGCACTAAGCTGTCAGCTCCATCAGGGCAGGACCATGTCTTTTGTCCCGTTTTACTCATTATTTTATACCCAGTAGCCAGCACGGTGCCAGGCACATATGGATGCTCAATGCAATGTGTTACATGAATGAATGCAGAAATTAATAGATGAACAATGAATAAACAAACATGAACAAACGTACACTCTGGTCCTCCGTTTCCACAACTGTAGATTGAGGATTCAGACAAGACAATATCTTTCGCAGACGCACAATTTAAATAATTCTTTTCATGTCTATATTACCAGGTATAAGCCATGCTTATATTTAGAATACATTCATTCAACATATGTAGCGAATTGGAACTGCAAAGGTAAAAGACGAAGATTCTGCCCTCAAGATATTTTCAATTCAATTACAAATTCAGACAAGTTTATTAGAATACAGAGTGCTGGCTACACATCCATACAGCTATGAGGGGACCCGGTACCCTATTTCATCTATCCTGGAGGAGAAATAATGGCGGAGAGGAGGGAGGGGAATGTCTAGAAGGCTTTCCAGAAGATGTGACCCAAGAACTGGCTTAATCAGATAAAAAAGGGAAGGAAGAAGGAAGACTTTCTGAGACTTGGTGTATGGACAAGGAGGCAAATGAGAACTTGTTATTTTCCAAGTAATGCCCGTAGTTGCACGTGGCTGGATGCATGACATATGGTTCATCCCATATGACAAACCCACAGGTCCCTCCCTCTTGGATCTAAACTTTTTTACCAGCCTAATGCACCTGAAGGATTTGAAGCTGTGATGTGTCTATCGTTAACTCTAGAATACAGATGCATGATGCTCAAAGGGCAGGGCTGTTGGGAGCCATGGCACTCGAGCAGGCATGTATCTTGATAAGCGATAATACACACAAAAAATTTTTTAGATGATTGTGATGATTCTTCCCCTTCCTCCAATAACACTGCTATCGATACTTTCAGAGAAGCTGGGAAGAACTGTGTTCCTATTTTGTAGATGAACAATTGGAGGCAGGGACAGATACTTGCCAATATTTTCCAAATCATTAATGTTACAACTGTGAGACTGTTCAGCACTTCTAGTTCCCAAGAAATCAGAAATCTCATAAATCTGCTTCAAGTTATTGATCTGAGTGCGAATTTCAGTATAATTGCTGTTGTTTCACGGACTGCAGACAATGAGTGATATGAATGCGCTTTTCAGCTGATTGACAGAAGAAGAACCAATGAGGAGATGGGAGGGACAAATGAGCTCTGGAGTCCTTCTTTTAAACCCTGTGACTCTCCGCATCTACCTTCACCCCCAAAGCTGGATCTAATACGGCTACCTGGGAGGAGATAAGCAGACAGGTGATTCAGAGGAAGAAGCAGAGGAGCAATGCTGCAGATGTAAGAGACAACTCTCTAGTCAACACGGCTCTCCAGTCTACTCCCCAACAGTGCCTGCAAATCTAGGTACAAAACTGACTTTCAGTGGACTCTTTATATTTCAGCCTCACCTCAAGTCCACGTTCACATTCCTGTTATGAGACTGGCCATTTCTAGCTCACGCACGGCAGTTTTCACACCTTTGTAAAGGTTGCATATTTGAAGACATCCTCTTAAGGAACAAATTCAGTTACTGCACAGGCAAAAAGCCAGTGAAATGACTTTACATGCTGATATTATTTTTAAAGGGCAAATCAATTTCCAAAACCAAATTAAATGGAAAAGTCATTAAAAAGTCATGGCAGGACTAAAGCATGTGTTTAGGTATGTCATTCCATTGCCCAAATCAAATGAAGTTCAAAAGCAATGACTTTTTGTCTCGGAGCAAACAGTTTACAAGAAAAAGTACAAATATCAAAAATAAAGGCTGAATGTTGGACCTAGCATCAGGCTGTACAGAATGTCACCCACTCTACTATCAGATTGAACATTTCACGCCTTCCCTTTCTTTGTAATAATTATCAAACCGAAGTTTGACAAATGGTTTGCAATTTGAAAGGAATCATAGGAAATTTTATCTGGCTTAACAATAAAGGTGTATACACCTCAATAAAAAGCATTTCCTTGCTGCTCACTCACAACTTCCTTCTCTACACACACAAGTAACAGCCTATGGTTAATGTCTCAGAGGTATTCAATGAGAATAAAGAAACGCCTTCTACATGTTGTGAATCAGAACACACATTTGCTTTTTTAAATCCGTATTTTAAAAACTAAACATTTCCAAGGGTTTCTAACCCTCCAAGCACAATATTAAGTTTGCTTACATTCCAAACCCAACCAAGAGCTGAAACACACTTCCAGCATGAAATTATACACGGTGATCGCGCGGACTCTACTCAGCTTTGGAAACGCCTAGCCTCCTAACAGAAGACTCCTGTCATCCTGGCTCACACTCTTACCGAACAAGAGGGACTTGATTTTTCTTCTTCAAAGGGCACGGGGAATTGGCAGACTTTTCTTCCAGGAAATCAGGAAGGTGAAATCTATCACCTGAAATGATTAACAGCAGAAAGCGATCAAGTACCAGATAAAATTATCTGCTCACGACAGGTCATTGTGGGTTTAGGACTTCTTACAAAGATGATTTGGAAAAAGCTTTTGTTCATCAAGAGGAGAGGAAGGAAAGAAGCCTTTGGGTCTCAAACTTCTCATTTCAGGTTTCTCTTAAAGCTAGGCTCTGCCTCTGTCTCCTGTCTTATGTCATACTTTCAGATTCAGGGAAGACTCTAATTCTAGCTGATTGTATCACAGCAGTTGCAAAGCTGCAACAGCCATGATGTGGAAAGCAAATTTTCCCAGAAGCGGAGGAAAAGTTTGTGGTTTTGTTGTTTGGATTTTTGCTCTTTTAATTTTTTTTTTTATTACCATATACAATTGGTTTAGGTTCTAAGGGGAAACTTTTAAATTATGTAAAAAGCTGCTAATCAATTTTGAACACTGCCTCATTATTGAATATGTGCATCCCCTTGTCAGCATAAAGAAGACATGATATTAATTATGCAAAGACAACTGTGTCATACCAACAAGATACTTCATCTAGCCGTCCCTTAAAATGGGCGTTGTAATCTACTCAACATTGAGGTATCAGGCTAAAGAGGAGAGGAATGTTCTAGAGCCTCACTGGTGCATCATTTTATGTATTCTTTCAGTAGCACAGCCTTTACTTGGTCAATCTGTGTCTTGCTCTTCCTGCCTTTGACCTCTAGACACAACATGTTTTCCCACAGAATAATATTGACAGTGACACACAGGTAACACTATTTTAGAATGGTCATTTTACTATTACTAAGGTTCTCAGCTTTATCAGAGAAAAACTCAACAAATTTCTGTCTTTTGGTGGAGCAGAAATAGTCACTTAACCTCTCTGAATCTCAGCTTTTTATAAATAGAAAACAGGAAACAATGTTTCTCCCCTACCTCCTCAAGTGGTTATGAAGGTCACGTGATATAACATGTGAAAGTGTTTTTGAAACATTTTGAGGAACCATCACAAATATGCAAGAACATAACCATTCAAGTGAGTTGAAATCTCATTTGTTAAATGTAGGTGGAGTAAAATGGAACTCAATTATCTGAATGAAGGAGGGAAAAAAGAACAACAACTCTGGCTATTGAAAGTGATCCTTGCTCTAAATTACCCATACTGGCCTTTTACATTATTCAAATACACCAAATGATCGTTTTTTTCCCTCTTTGCCCTTACTTGCGGAGAGAAAGTCGAAGCTAAAGATATCATTACCGTCATCATTATTATTGTGCAGCACACCTGCTAGTCACAATTTTCAATAACTATTGAACATATGGCAATTGCTTTTCATGCTAAAAAATAATAGGCGTATGTCGCCTGGTTAAATGACACATTTAATACGTTTGATAGCTGATTCACAGCAATCATTCACAGGAATGATTTATATTTTCACGACTAAATGCCCACCACACAAACTTTTCTTGATCTAATTCTGCTCCACAGAACTATTTGGCTGCACAAAAGTGCTCTTCTATTCTAAATCGTTCCACGTCTTCAGCACTATGAGTGTTTCCACAGTATGAACACTGTTGTACACGCCTTCAACTCCAACCTGCACCCTGACATTGTTACAGCGGCATTTACAGAACTTAACACTGATGAATCGTAATGGTATCTACTTTGAGCCTATACCACAAAGCAAACCCGGGAATGCCTGCGACTCTGCCCTCTCATCTTCACAACCCTGCCTATCAAAGCTCCCTCTCATCCTACATTCTTCTCACGGCGAACAAATTGGGACCCTCTCTATTCTATTAATCTCCCTGCCAGAACATGGCTATCCATGTCTTAGTCATGAGTATCCCTGAAAGGCTAGCTGGATACTTTGCTTTCCTAGGCACAGTTTTGCTAGAGACGGTGTTATTTCTTTTTTTTTTTTTTTTTTTTTTTTTTTTTTAAACATCTTTATTGAAGTATAATTGCTTTACAATGGTGTGCTAGCTTCTGCTCTACAACAAAGTGAATCAGTTACACATATACATATGTTGCCATATCTCTTCCCTCTTGCATCTCCCTCCCTCCCACCCTCCCTATCCCACCCCTCTAGGTGGTCACAAAGCACCGAGCTGATCTCCCTGTGCTATGCGGCTGCTTCCCACTAGTTATCTATTTTACATTTGGTAGTGTATATATGTCCATGACACTCTCTCACCCTGTCACATCTCACCCCTCCCCCTCCCCATATCCTCAAGTCCATTCTCTAGTAGGTCTGTGTCTTTATTCCCATCTTGCCACTAGGTTCTTCATGACCTCTTTTTTTTTTTTTTTTTTTTTTTCCCTTAGATTCCATATATATGTGTTAGCATACGGTATTTGTTTTTCTCTTTCTGACTTACTTCACTCTGTATGACAGACTCTAACTCCATCCACCTCATTACAAACACCTCCATTTCATTTCTTTTTATGGCTGAGTAATATTCCATTGTATATATGTGCCACATCTTCTTTATCCATTCATCCGATGATGGACACCTAGGTTGCTTCCATGTCCTGGCTATTGTAAACAGAGCTGCAATGAATATTTTGGTACATGACTCTTTCTGAATTATGGTTTTCTCAGGGTATATGCCCAGTAGTGGGATTGCTGGGTCATATGGTAGTTCTATTTTTAGTTTTTTAAGGAACCTCCATACTGTTCTCCATAGTGGCTGTATCAATTTACATTCCCACCAACAGTGCAAGAGTGTTCCCTTTTCTCCACACCCTCTCCAGCATTTATTGTTTCTAGATTTTTTGATGATGGCCATTCTGACCGGTGTGAGATGATACCTCATTGTAGTTTTGATTTGCATTTCTCTAATGATTAATGATGTTGAGCATTCTTTCATGTGTCTGTTGGCAATCTGTATCTCTTCTTTGGAGAAATGTCTATTTAGGTCTTCTGCCCATTTTTGGATTGGGTTGTTTGTTTTTTTGTTATTGAGCTGCATGAGCTGCTTGTAAATCTTGGAGATTAATCCTTTGTCCGTTGCTTCATTTGCAAATATTTTCTCCCATTCTGAGGGTTGTCTTTTGGTCTTGTTTATGGTTTCCTTTGCTGTGCAAAAGCTTTTAAGTTTCATTAGGTCCCATTTGTTTATTTGTGTTTTTATTTCCATTTCTCTAGGACCTGGGTCAAAAAGGATCTTGCTGTGACTTATGTCATACAGTGTTCTGCCTATGTTTTCCTCTAAGAGTTTGATAGTGTCTGGCCTTACACTTAGGTCTTTAATCCATTTTGAGTTTATTTTTGTGTATGGTGTTAGGGAGTGTTCTAATTTCATACTTTTACATGTACCTGTCCAATTTTCCCAGCACCACTTATTGAAGAGGCTGTCTTTTCTCCACTGTATATGCTTGCCTCCTTTATCAAAGATAAGGTGACCATATGTGCGTGGGCTTATCTCTGGGCTTTCTATCCTGTTCCATTGATCTATGTTTCTGTTTTTGTGCCAGTACCAAACTGTCTTGATTACTGTAGCTTTGTAATATAGTCTGAAGTCAGGGAGCCTGATTCCTCCAGCTCCATTTTTCGTTCTCAAGATTGCTTTGGCTATTCGGGGTCTTTTGTGTTTCCATACAAATTGTGAAATTTTTTGTTCTAGTTCTGTGAAAAATGCCAGTGGTAGTTTGATAGGGATTGCATTGAATCTGTAGATTGCTTTGGGTAGCAGAGTCATTTTCACAATGTTTATTCTTCCAATCCAAGAACATGGTATATCTCTCCATCTATTTGTATCATCTTTAATTTCTTTCATCAGTGTCCTATAATTTTCTGCATACAGGTCTTTTGTCTCCTTAGGTAGGTTTATTCCTAGGTATTTTATTCTTTTTGTTGCAATGGTAAACGGGAGTGTTTTCTTAATTTCACTTTCAGATTTTTCATCATTAGTATACAGGAATGCAAGAGATTTCTGTGCATTAATTTTGTATCCTGCTACTTTACCAAATTCATTGATTAGCTCTAGTAGTTTTCTGGTAGCATCTTTTGGATTCTCTATGTATAGTATCATGTCATCTGCAAACAGTGACAGCTTTACTTCTTCTTTTCCGATTTGGATTCCTTTTATTTCTTTTTCTTCTCTGATTGCTGTGGCTAACACTTCCAAAACTATGTTGAATAATAGTGGTGAGAGTGGGCAACCTTGTCTTGTTCCTGATCTTAGTGGAAATGGTTTCAGTTTTTCACCATTGAGGACAATGTTGGCTGTGGGTTTGTCATATACGGCCTTTATTATGTTGAGGAAAGTTCCCTCTATGCCTACTTTCTGCAGGACTTTTATCATAAATGGGTGTTGAATTTTGTCGAAAGCTTTCTCTGCATCTATTGAGATGATCATATGGTTTTTCTCCTTCAATTTGTTAATATGATGTATCACGTTGATTGATTTGCGTATATTGAAGAATCCTTGCATTCCTGGAATAAACCCCACTTGGTCATGGTGTATGATCCTTTTAATGTGCTGTTGGATTCTGTTTGCTAGTATTTTGTTGAGGATTTTTGCATCTATATTCATCAGTGATATTGGCCTGTAGTTTTCTTTCTTTGTGACATCTTTGCCTGGTTTTGGTATCAGGGTGATGGTGGCCTCGTAGAATGAGTTGGGGAGTGTTCCTCCCTCTGCAATATTTTGGAAGAGTTTGAGAAGGATAGGTGTTAGCTCTTCTCTAAATGTTTGATAGAATTCGCCTGTGAAGCCATCTGGTCCTGGGCTTTTGTGTGTTGGAAGATTTTTAATCACAGTTTCAATTTCAGTGCTTGTGATTGGTCTGTTCATATTTTCTATTTCTTCCTGGTTCAGTCTCGGCAGGTTGTGCATTTCTAAGAATCTGTCCATTTCTTCCAGGTTGTCCATTTTATTAGCATAGAGTTGCTTGTAGTAATCTCTCATGATCGTTTGTATTTCTGCAGTGTCAGTGGTTACTTCTCCTTTTTCATTTCTAATTCTATTAATTTGAGTCTTCTCCTTTTTTCTCTTGATGAGTCTGGCTAATGGTTTATCAATTTTGTTTATCTTCTCAAAGAACCAGCTTTTAGTTTCATTGATTTTTGCTATTGTTTCCTTCATTTCTTTTTCATTTATTTCTGATCTGATCTTTATGATTTCTTTCCTTCTGCTAGCTTTGGGGTTTTTTTGTTCTTCTTTCTCTAATTGCTTTAGGTGCAAGGTTAGGTTGTTTATTCGAGATGTTTCCTGTTTCTTGATGTAGGCTTGTATTGCTATAAACTTCCCTCTTAGAACTGCTTTTGCTGCATCCCATAGGTTTTGGATCGTCGTGTCTCCATTGTCATTTGTTTCTAGGTATTTTTTGATTTCCCCTTTGATTTCTTCAGTGATCACTTCGTTATTAAGTAGTGTATTGTGTAGCCTCCATGTGTTTGTATTTTTTACAGATCTTTTCCTGTAATTGATATCTAGTCTCATAGCGTTGTGGTCGGAAAAGATACTTGATACGATTTCAATTTTTTTAAATTTACCAAGGCTTGATTTGTGACCCAAGATATGATCTATCCTGGAGAATGTTCCATGAGCACTTGAGAAAAATGTGTATTCTGTTGTTTTTGGGTGGAATGTCCTATAAATATCAATTAAGTCCATCTTGTTTAATGTATCATTTAAAGCTTGTGTTTCCTTATTTATTTTCATTTTGGATGATCTGTCCATTGGTGAAAGTGGGGTGTTAAAGTCCCCTACTATGATTGTGTTACTGTCGATTTCCCCTTTTATGGCTGTTAGTATTTGCCTTATGTATTGAGGTGCTCCTATGTTGGGTGCATAAATATTTACAATTGTTATACCTTCCTCTTGGATCGATCCCTTGATCATTATATAGTGTCCGTCTTTGTCTCTTGTAATTGTCTTTATTTTAAAGTCTATTTTGTCTGATATGAGAATTGCTACTCCAGCTTTCTTTTGATTTCCATTTGCATGGAATATCTTTTTCCATCCCCTCACTTTCAGTCTGTATGTGTCTCTAGGTCTGAAGTGGGTCTCTTGTAGACAGCATATATATGGGTCTTGTTTTTGTATCCATTCAGCCAGTCTGTGTCTTTTGGTGGGAGCATTTAATCCATTTACATTTAAGGTAATTATCGATATGTATGTTCCTATTCCCATTTTCTTAAATGTTTTGGGTTTGTTATTGTAGGTGTTTTCCTTCTCTTGTGTTTCTTGCCTAGAGAAGTTCCTTTAGCATTTGTTGTAAAGCTGGTTTGGTGGTGCTGAACTCTCTCAGCTTTTGCTTGTCTGTAAAGGTTTTAATTTCTCCATCAAATCTGAATGAGATCCTTGCTGGGTAGAGTAATCTTGGTTGTAGCTTTTTCTCCTTCATCACTTTAAGTATATCCTGCCACTCCCTTCTGGCTTGCAGCGTTTCTGCTGAAAGATCAGCTGTTAACCTTATGGGGATGCCCTTGTGTGTTATCTGTTGTTTTTCCCTTGCTGCTTTTAATATGTTTTCTTTATATTTAATTTTTGATAGTTTGATTAATATGTGTCTTGGTGTGTTTCTCCTTGGATTTATCCTGTATGGGACTCTCTGTGCTTCCAGGACTTGATTAACTATTTCCTTTCCCATATTAGGGAAGTTTTCAACTATAATCTCTTCAAATATTTTCTCAGTCCCTTTCTTTTTCTCTTCTTCTTCTGGGACCCCTATAATTCGAATGTTGGTGCGTTTAATGTTGTCCCAGAGGTCTCTGAGACTGTCTTCAGTTCTTTTCATTCTTTTTTCTTTATTCTGGTCTGCAGTAGTTATTTCCACCATTTTATCTTCCAGGTCACTTATCCGTTCTTCTGCCTCAGTTATTCTGCTATTGATCCCATCTAGAGTATTTTTAATTTCATTTATTGTGCTTGTCATCGTTTCTTGGTTCCTCTTTAGTTCTTCTACGTCCTTGTTAAATGTTTCTTGCATTTTGTCTATTCTATTTCCAAGACTTTGGATCATCCTTACTATCATTATTCTGAATTCTTTTTCAGGTAGACTACCTATTTCCTCTTCATTTGTTAGGTCTGGTGTGTTTTGACCCTGCTCCTTCATCTGCTGTGTGTTTTTCTGTCTTCTCATTTTGCTTATCTTACTGTGTTTGGGGTCTCCTTTTCACAGGCTGCAGGTTCGTAGTTCCCGTTGTTTTTGGTATCTGTCCCCAGTGGCTAAGGTTGGTTCAGTGGGTTGTGTAGGTTTCCTGGTGGAGGGAACTAGTGCCTGTGTTCTGGTGGATGAGGCTGGATGTTGTCTTTCTGGTGGGTTCGTCCACGTCTGGTGGTGTGTTTTGGGGTGTCTGTGGCCTTATTATGATTTTAGGCAGCCTCTCTGTTAATGGATGGGGCTGTGTTCCTCTCTTGCTAGTTGTTTGGCATAGGGTGTCCAGCACTGTAGCTTGCTGGTCGTTGAGTGAAGCTGGGTCTTGATGTTGAGATGGAGATCTGTGAGAGATTTTCGCCGTTTGGTATTACGTGGAGCTGGGAGGTCTCTTGTGGACCAGTGTCCTGAAGTTGGCTCTCCCACCTCAGAGGCACAGCCCTGATGCCTGGCTGGAGCACCGAGAGCCTTCCATCCACACGGCTCAGAATAAAAGGGAGAAAAAATGGAAAGAAAGAAAAAAAAAGAGGATAAAATAAAATAAAATAAAGCAAGTATAATAAAAAATAAGAAAAAAAAATTATTAAGAGTAAATTTATTAAGAAAAAAATTTTTTTTTAATTTTTAAAAATAGATTTATTAATTTTTTATACTAAAAATAAGAAAAAAATTATTTAGAAAAAATTTATTAAGAAAAAAAATTTTTTAATTTTTTAAAATAAAAAATATGAAAAAACTTATTAAAAATTTTTTTAAAAATAGAAAATAAGGAAAAAATTATTAAGAAAACATTTATTAGGGAAAAAAAAAATTTTTAAGCCAAAAAAAAAAAAAAAAACGGACGGACCTAACCCTAGGACTAACGGTGAGAGCGAAGCTATACAGACAAAATCTCACCCAGAAGCATACACATCTACACTCACAAAAAAAAGGAAAAGGGGAAAAGTTAATATATCCTGCTCCCAAAGTCCATCTCCTAAATTTGGGATGATTCGTTGTCTATTCAGGTATTCAACAGATGCAGGCACATCAAGTTGTTTGTGGAGCTTTAATCCACTGCTTCTGAGGCTGCTGGGAGAGATTTCCCTTTCTCTTCTTTGTTCGTACAGCTCCCGGGGTTCAGCTTTGGATTTGGACCCGCCTCTGCATGTAGGTCCCCTGAGGGCGTCTGTTCCCCGCCCAGACAGAACGGGGTTAAAGGAGCAGCTGATTCGGGGGCTCCGGCTCAGTCAGGCCGGGGGGAGGGAGCGGTACGGAGGAGGCGGGGCGAGCCTGCGGCGGCAGAAGCCGGCGTGACGTTGCAGCAGCCTGAGGCGCGCCGTGCGCTCTCCCGGGGAAGTTGTCCCCGGATTACGGGAGCCTGGCCGTGGCGGGCTGCACAGGCTCCCGGGAGGGGCGGTGTGGAGAATGACCTGTGCTCGCCCACAGGCTGTTTGGTGGCGGCAGCAGCAGCCTTAGCGTCTCATGCCCGTCTCTGGGGTCCGCGCTGATAGCCGCGGCTCGCGCCCGTCTCTGGAGTTCGTTTAAGTGGCGCTCTGAATCCCCTCTCCTTGCACGCCGCGAAACAAAGAGGCAAGAAAAAGTCTCCTGCCTCTTCGGCAGCTGCAGACTTTTTCTCGTGCACCCTCCCGGCTAGTTGTGGTGCGCTAGACCCTTCAGGCTGTGTTCACGCAGCCAACCCCAGTCCTCTCCCTGAGATCCGACCGAAGCCCGCGCCTCAGCTCCCAGCCCCCGCCCGCCCCGGCGGGTGAGCAGACAAGCCTCTCGGGCTGGTGAGTGCTGCTCGGCGCCGAGCCTCTGTGCGGGAATCTCTCCGTTTTTCCCTCTGCGTCCCTGTTGCTGTGGGATCCGCGCTGATAGCCGCGGCTCGCGCCCGTCTCTGGAGCTCGTTTAGGCGGCGCTCTGAATCCCCTCTCCTTGCGCGCCGCGAAACAAAGAGGCAAGAAAAATTCTCTTGCCTCTTTGGCAGCTGCAGTCTTTTTCCCGGACTCCCTCCCGGCTAGCACCGAAGCCCGAACCCCAGCTCCCAGGCCCCGCCCGCCCTGGTGGCTGAGCAGACAAGCCTCTCGGGCTGGTGAGTGCTGGTCGGCACCGCTCCTCTGTGCGGGAATCTCCGCTTTGCCCTCCGCACCACTGTGGCTGCGCTCTCCTCCGTGGCTCCGAAGCTTCCCCCCTCTGCTACCCGCAGTCTCTGCCCACGAAGGGGCTTCCTAGTGTGTGGAAACCTTTCCTCCTTCACAGCTCCCTCCCACTGGTGCAGGTCCCGTCCCTATTCTTTTGTCTCTGTTATTTCTTTTTCCTTTTGCCCTACCCAAGTACGTGGGGATTTTCTTGCCTTTTGGGAGGTCTGACGTCTTCTGCCAGCGTTCAGTGGGTGTTCTGTAGGAGCAGTTCCACGTGTAGATGTATTTCTGATGTATCTGTGGGGAGGAAGGTGATCTCCGCGTCTTACTCTTCCGCCATCTTGCCCCTCCTCCTCGAGACGGTGTTATTTCTAAGTATTGATCTGGCAAAAGAACTAAGCAGGCCGACTGTCCAAATGTAGACACACCCCCCCCCATCATGGGGGAAATGGCCAAGGGAGAAAAGGTGCAATGGAACTCAAGTTCAAATTTCCAGCTTCCATCTGACTTTGAAAAGCCAAGGTGATGTTATGAAAGGTCAGATTAAAGATAAGTCGCATCTTCATTTGCTAAAAGAGGAAAAGTTCAGACCATCTCAGGAAACCATTTTGCTTTAGTAGTAGAATATACAATGGATTATCAAACCCACTTTTTGTCCAGCTCAGAGCTCTCACTATGCAGATATTCTTCACCTTCTGGAATATTGGCTGTTTTATTCTTTGATGGTTATATGTAAGCCATTTGTAATAAAGCAAACTGTAAAAAAAATTTATAATTTAAGGTATCATCATAGCTCTTCCTTGCCAAATATCTTTACTATTTCCCATGTTAATTATATGTCCCTTCCAAAAAACCAATGGTGTGTGAAGAAGCTTCAGACGTGGAAGGTAATCATTTGATGTAGATTGCACTATGATGCTATAACATTCTTCACACACACACAAAAAATGAGGGAACCTCAGATTTTGCTGGGGAGAACAAAATTATGATGGACCCAGGAACTACAGCAAATAATGAAACGAAATGAATGTTAGTGCGGCTTGTTGCTTTCAGTTTCATAACTTCATAGACACTTGGTGCTTGGTACAGCAGACCCAAAATCCATCTGATATCTTTATTAACATTAATAAGGCCTTCTCTTTGCATTTTTACAACTTGCTTTTCAAATAAAACAATGTTAATAATAAAGCATTTGTCTTTCTACTTCTTAAGTTGACACATGATTATATCCAAAGAATAGAAAGGATACAATTGAAATATTTTTAAAATAAATTTCAGATAGTTCAGGGTACACTGTCGTTCACCTAGCGGGCATCAAAGAATACTCACATAATCCTTCTAAGAAACGGTGTCCATTTTTCACTCATAATAACCACAGAAAATGGAAAACCATTTTCCCAAAGACAGACAATGAAATATTTCCTTCCGCTCTGAAGGCTGCTCCCAAGATACCATCACACACTTATTAAAATCCTCTAACAGGCTAAAAAGAAGAGAAAATTAGCTTTTAATTAGCAGTGTGGATTGAAGGTTTTAGCATTGCCTTTCTCCTCCTTTTGCAACATATGTGATAAAGCATCGAGCTTAGTCATCCTGAGCACTTGAATCTACACACTCTGGTCCACCTCTCCATGAGACAGACTGAATCATTTCATCTTTGAAACATTCAGTTTCCACACATGTATCACATAACCCTGAGAGTACTATCACCAACATTAACAGAGCACCATGGATGCAGGAGGGGAGAAACTTGAAGGAAGGGGTGTCCGCAACAGTGAATACTATGGAAAATGAGAAGTAATGATCAGATTTTGTGACTAGGAGTTGCATGTTGGTCCCTGAGAAAATAATTTCAGTTGAGTAGGATGGGCAGACATCAAGCCGTATGTGGTGAAAAAGAGAGCAGGGGACAAGAAAAAAAAAAAAGGTGACAAACAGTACATACTCTCTCTAAAAACCTTTGCCAATGAAGCTGGGAGGAAGGTTGATCACCAGTGGGCAGAGGGAAGTAATTAGGGAACTGAGGCCTGGATACCAGTCCAGCAATGATCAAGGAAGCAGCACTGAAATAAATCCCTGGGGAGTCCTGACAAAGAAAGGAGGCAAGAGAGGCCACAAAGCACGTGAGTGGTGACAAGACACCCTCCATGACCAAACTCTTAAGTCCTCCAGACCTTGACCTTGGTGTCTACTCTTGTTGGGCTGGCATCGCCAGTTGTAGCAAGAATCTTGCTAAGTCATTTTAAAGTGAACTCTGCATCCTCATCTGATCAAATTCCTTACCCCAAACCCCCATCCTTGGTATCTGATCACCCTGGCCTGCCTTGAGCAAGAATCCTGTTAGATCTGTTTAACCAGAATCCTCCCTTATCCCTGATGCTTCTTCTTAGTAATTTTCCAACCACTGACTGACCCTGCTCCTTGGCTGTAAATCCCAACTTGCGCAAGCTATAATGAGAACCAAGTCCAGTTTCACACTGAGGTCTCTTTTCCCTATTGTAATAGTGCTGAGTAAAATCTATTTTTATTGTTTTAATTACTGTCAGCCTCTGGTTTTTCTGTAACAGTGAGCAGGGGGGACAGGTAAGAAAAAAGGGGTCAGCAGGGGGAAAGATTGAATTCAGTGGACGTCGGGAAATGAGGCTGAATAAAGACACCTATGTGGGGAAGAAAAAGTCATACAGGGAGAGCAGAAATTTTGAAAAATTCTGTGTTCAGATCTCTAGTAGATTATCTTAGCCGTATTACACTTTATTATTTCCTCATCCTTTTAGAAAACAGATTCAACCAAAATTTCCCTCTGCCGCATTTCTCAGAGACAAGAAATTCAAAATACAAACATGCCACAGAGAAGTACATTACTGATTCAGAGATGGAGATGGATGCCATAACCACCGAATTGTTTGCAGGGCAACGCAGCAAAGTGTTACTGAACAAGGAATTCACAATCCTCCACTTCGGTAACGCATTTATAAAAGCACAGGTAAGTGTGATGGAACAAATATCCCACTGTCACCGGTGATGGAGACGTCGAGGATGGATCAGCCCAAGGCTCTTTCAGGGATAAGGTGGCACTCTCTCCCCTTTTTGGGACAAAATCTTAGGAAGAAAAGGAAGCTCACTGTGCTTTCTAATAAGAAACACGAGGAAAAGATAAAATACTATTTGATATCTGCCTGGTGGGCAGCCACTGCTCTATCATGGTGACCAAGAATGACAGGGTTTTATCAGGGAAAGTTCCAGTGAAGTTAACATATGTTGCTTGAAATGAGCTAATTCTTCTCTCCTGAAAACAACAGTATCAATATGCTCTCCTCATACTGTTCTTTTCCTTCCAGTTTTGAGATGTAATTGACATATAGTACCGTACAACTTTAAGGTTTACAGCATTAATGATTTGACTTACATACATCATGAAATGATTATCACAGTAAGTTTAGTGAACATCCATTATCTCATATAGATACAAAACTAAAGAAATACTTTTTCCCTGTGATGAGAACTCTTAGGGTTTACTCTCTTTACAACTTTCCTATATACCGTACAGCAGTGTTAATGATATTTATTGTGTTGTACATTACATCCCTAGTACTTTCTTATCTTATAACTGGAAGAGGTTTGTACGGATGCCACATATCCAGCCACAGTGCTCGACACGAAATAGGCAGTGAATAAATATTCACTAAATGAGAAATGGATGCTACTTCTTCAACCTCACCAATTCTAATTTATTTATTTATTTTCAGGGA
The DNA here is from genome assembly GCF_028564815.1 of Eubalaena glacialis. Classification (NCBI taxonomy): domain Eukaryota; kingdom Metazoa; phylum Chordata; class Mammalia; order Artiodactyla; family Balaenidae; genus Eubalaena; species Eubalaena glacialis. Next base: position 25,597,495 of record NC_083735.1, on the reverse strand, counting down.
GAAGCAAATAAGAATGAATACAAGGAAAGCAAGAGTTAATTCCATTAGAATCCCTGGCATTATATGCATACCACTTATGACACAGTCCATTCTACTTTACATTATAGTTATCTGTAAGCAAGATTTTTCTATTATCCTGTAAGCTCCTCAGTCCAAAACCACAATCTGACATCCTCTTTGGAACCCAAAGAAACACCTATTATATAATGCTTTGCACACATTAGGCATTAACAAATATTTGTTGAATGTTCAACTTATGTTTAATATAAACTTCTACCATCACAATATTACATAACTATACATACTGAGGAGAATGCTGGTAATGAACTGCCGCACGGTACCCAGCCTGAAGGCAAGTTTAAAGGAAATTCATCATTTATGTCAATCAAGCCTCAGGATGTACCATATCCAAGGATCCAAGCAGCATCCTCACTGATTTCCTCTGCTCACTTCGTATTACCGTATACTGAAACCAAATATAAGGTAGCTTTAGAACTGACCTGCTTATAACAAGGTAGAGATGAACTTCCCGGTGGGCAGTTCTTCTAAAATTCCTGGCTGCAGAGGTTGCTCACCCTGCTACACCTGCCTGGGGTTCAAACCCCACAGTTGAGCCTTGCCATGAGGATGACTTTTGGAACTCTATGCCATGGATGTCAGCACAATAAAGCTTTTCTGCTACATCAGGGGGAAAACTCATTGGCATAGTCCAAGAGTGATTTGTCTTGTTTTGAACTCTGCTCTGTAGATGGCATGGTACAGTAAGGTCTTATAAACAGATAATAAATTAAATGGATACTGTTGCATGTAAAATCCATTCTGAGAATAGAAGTCTGACAGTAAAAAGGCAATAAGAAAGTATATGCAAGTCTTTATCTTTTCCACGTCATCAGTATCAGCTTCAGGAAGGAAGAGGTCTCGAATGTAATAATTCAAATGCAACATATGGTGACTTTCCCCGATGGACACCCCCAAAATCTTTGGTCAGACTGCAATTAAAGAGATTCTAATGGTCTAATTAGGAGCAAAGTGACTTTCTTAGCAAAAGGAAAAATACCGGTCTCCTAGATCCACGACCTTTATTCACCTCTGCTGATCTGGGACTATCAAATAGAGCATTTTCTCCCTCCTTTAAAATCAGGCGGTAATTGCTCTCAAAAACTGACTCCTAAATTTCAGGATTAAGAAACACTTAATCAACCACTGAAGTCCCAAATAGGGTGAACTCAACTGTAGCGATGATTACTAAAACACCTCTCACTTAGAAAACAACCTAATATGTAAAGAGGATCCACTTTAATCACACACAGGGGAAATAAGTTAATAAAGAATAGAAAAAAGAACCTCTTTATGGGAGGATTTTTCCCTACAAAGTATGAACCCTGGAGACTATTGATAGAACTGCATGTAATATACTAAGAGTATGATAAATTTACACAACTATAAAAATAATAGTTGCCCCAGGGACTTCCCTGGTGGTGCAGTGGCTAAGAATCCACCTGCCAATGCAGGGGACACGGGTTCGAGCCCTGATCCGGGAAGATCCCACATGCCGCAGAGCAACTAAGTCCATGTGCCACAACTACTGAGCCTGCGCTCTAGAGCCCCTGAGCCACAATTACTGAGCCCGTGAGCCACAATTACTGAAGCCCGTGCGCCTAGAGCCTGCACTCCACAACAGGAGAAGCCACTGCAATGAGAAGCCTGCGCACCACAACTAGAGAAAGCCCGTGCACAGCAACGAAAACCCAACACAGACAAAAATATAAATAAATAAAATAAAATAAATTTATTGTAAAAAATAATAATAGTAGCCCCAGAAGAAAAGACTTCTAGAGAGAAAGAGGTAAGGGAAGAATCCATAGAAGCATTGCTCTTTTTCACCGGTTTTAGCATCCCCAAAACTCACTCTCAGTTTTTTTCTCAGGAAACCCTTTGGGACAGGAAAAGGAAAAATACACTCATCGAGCCCCCAGAATAGTCCAGATCCTACAGAAGTTCTTTGAAAAAAAATATTCAATCACTTAATCTAAACCACAGCCTTTTGGGCGTAGGTTTTATTATCTCCATTTACACATGAGTAAACTGAAGCTCAAAGTAGCAACAGAAAAATAGTGATGATGTAAGTGAAGTAAGATCACCCTGGGTAACTTAGTTCCTGAAACCCCCTTTGAAGGTACTTTTCATGCTATACACAATGTTTTCTTTCTTCCAGGGTACGTTTTCCACGTCATCTACCATTTGAGTTCCATGAGCTTATGCCTAGAGGCACGACCGGAAGTGGGAATCATGCAATGACAGGAGCAGACTGGGAGAAGTGAGAGCTGCCCACCATGTGCACGAGGGGAGGTGAGAGGAGATTCTACATGGACAAGATGCTGACTGAGCCCTTCAGCATGACGCTATTCCCCTAGCTTCTGAGATGGGCAGGTGTGAAAAGGGTACCAAGAAAGCCAGCTCAGCACCCCGTCTCGCTCCACCCATGGCAGCATGTTCTAGGGGAGCAGAGCCTCACATCTGGAGCCAGACTGCCTAGGTCAGAACCCGGTTACCACTTCCCAATTCTGTAACATTGAGCAAATGACTTCATCTCTCTCTGCCTAAATGGCCTTACCTGTAATAACAGCACCAACTTCACACGGTTGTTGGGAGCATGAAATGAATGTATACAAAACTCTTTGAACAGTACCTGGCCAATAAGCACTCTAAGTATTAGTTGTTACTGACATTATTTGTGTATATGATATTGAACATGAAGCCCTAGCATTGGGTCATTCAACAAAAAGTACATGTAGGACACTGACAATGAACTATGAGAAGTATAAAACAAACAACAAGGCCTCACACATGCCACAGACTGTTCAGACACATACCAAGTAACAGAGGTTTCCTTTGGTAATGAAAATTTTATCTACATAGATCACAACAGTATCAATCAATAGAAGGGGAAGAGGCAGAGTAACTGGAGATCAGCAATAGAAGGTTTAAATTTTTTCCATAATGAGTATCATACACACAATCAGGTTATTAGCCATTTTAATTGGACTCACATCAATGGTATCATTGTTCACGCCTTTCCCTAAACATGATGGCATCAAATCAAAAGGAGAGGATTAAGCAGCCTTATCAGCAGAAAGCACCAGGCATGGGTGCACCTTTGTAAGTAACCAAGCGTGGCCAAATTCCTTCTTTAAAAGACACAGCCTATGGCAGAAGCAGGCCGCCACTAGAGTAAGAAAAAAATAACCAATTTCTCATCTAATTTTCTGAACACTGGCGTGAGGTTAAACCACATGACATTTAGTGACACTACAGATCTCTGTGCTTACCTACAGCTGAAAGAACAAACTCCCCCACTGCAAAGTGAATTTTGGAAAAAGCGTTGACAACAGTGAGAAAACAACTCTGTCCTTTCCAGCCAATACAACATTAGATTTATAAAACTGCTGCCTCTGTTGCTGGTGAGTAATCCTGCCACATTGTTCCTGTATATGAAAACTAATAGGACAGATGCTGGCTGCAAGATTCACTGAAATTCAATGTAAGTTTTTTTCTTTAATGGCAGTAAGAACAGAGGTATCCTTCTATGTCCAAACTGAATGCTCATGTAGAAATAAAAAATTTATAGTTTGCTATATCTCTGTTAATACACATCATCTATAGTAGATTTTAAGACACAGACCATTTTTGTGTCTCAAAAATCTTAAAACCATTTCTCATTGTCTGGAACATCCTATGAAATCTAGGTTTTGGTAGGACTGTCATCTAAGGCAACTGTTCATCCACTAGTACTTAGAGGGTAAAACTTGCCTTGACAATGCAGAAAGAGGAGCTGAACAAACGGGGAAAAAAAGGAATATTCACTCATACATTTTGTCCTATCAATAAGATCAAAGGCATACCTTTATCTATGTGTCTAGTTATTCATTAAGCACATTTCTATCAAGTGTCTACTATGTTTCAGATATTGAGCAAGATGCCATGGATAAAAAGGTTTGTTTCCTGGCCTCAGGAAGCACTCAGTCTAGTTGAGGAAGACAACAAACTATAAATTCTACTAGAGTAACATGCATTAGGATAAAGGTACAAGGAGGAGTGGGATAGGTGGGGGGGGTAGGTGCAACATGATGGTCAATGAGTCTTTGAAGAGGTTATCGACCCATAGTCCTGCAGTATATAGAGTTTAATTTCTTCCACTGAACTAAACCTCTCACGACTAAAATAAAAGGATTTGGAAAGGGGTAGAAATGGCTGCATTGGATGTGATGTGAACCCATCAAGTCATTTTGTTGCATATTAATTTAGATCCAGGGGTCGGGAGAAAACAAGCACTTAGCACACTTACCAATAGTAATGATAAGTCAGGAACACCTGACCTAAAACAAGCTTATCTACAGAAAATTTGCATAAAGCAAATATGACTGGTGTAAGTGAACCTGTGAGTAACTAGTGGTGCCCAAGTGATCCTAGGAGAGAATAATCCTTATTGAGAAGCCAGATAAAAAATCAGGTTAACCAAAATGGGTAGGAGTATTTGTCCAACAGTCAGGGGACCTAGGGATCCTTTTCCGACTATTAACCACCTGTTAGTCATGTGTCCTTGGGTAAATCAATCACTTTCAGTCTGGGAACCTCAGTGTCCCTGTATGAAACGAGGAGGTTTGACAAGATTAGGTTTTCAAGTTGTGCAGGAGGAGGAATGGGAGGGGACATAGCCAGGTGTCCATCTCTGTCTCTGGCACACATTGGAGCTAATTAGGGAAGCTTCTCCCGGAGGACATGGGGAGAGATGTTACCTTGAAAATCACTGAAGGAGATTGTCTCCGAAATCCTTGGAGCCCTGATATTATCTGAGTATATGGGCTACTCTCTACATCTTCAAAATGTAAAGAGAGCAAGGAAGATAAGGTAATGATTCCCTGAATTATTTGCAGTTTGGTATTAGCATGAATTTTTAAATTGTTTTTAACTTGATAAAGTATTTCTCTTACACCTGAAATTAAAGGGACAAATGGCTGGCATCTTAATTTATTATCGTTGAAGGTCCGTTTTTCCTTAAGCATTACCAAAACCATAAGTTGCCAAACATAATAGGCTGGCACTTTTTTCTGGTTTACTTTCTGGGTTTGGTTTCATTTTTGCCTTATACATGTGGATTGTGCCCTAAAAATAGCCAAGTTATTGAGCTCCTTGTTTCTTCCTTCTAATCCATTTTCCATATTTCTGGCCTCAAGAAAACTCTTGCTGTGGTCCAAATTGTTTTCATGGCTCCTCACTGTCTACACGTTCAAGTCCAAATTGTTTAGAGTGGAGTGCACAAGACCCTCCACGACCAGCTACTTTCTACCTGTCTATCCTGGGCTCTTGCAAGACCCATCCCACCCTGAACTACAGAAGTTCCTTCAAAGTACCGTGGTCTTCCAAGCATCTGCTGTGTCTGCCCAGAATGCCTCCCACTCTTACCTTGCTGACAAATAAGCCACTCATCTTTCAAATCTCTGTTTAATCATCACTTCCTCGGCAAGAGAATGAGCATTCCTTCTTTTGAGATCCAACTAGTTTTAAAACTGTACTGCAAATCGAATAACCAGAACTCCTTGAGAGAAGGGATTCAAATTTGTCTTTGAATGTCCATAACCTATCACAATGCCCAACACATAGTAGGCATCCTAAAATATTTGCTTAATGTACATGCAAACATGAGTGAAAGAATAAATGCTAAACCAAAATAACTAAGAATAAAGCATATGTCACACTTAAAAGAAACATGGCTATTTGGAAACTGAAAACATGCCTCTCAACAATGGCTCTGCAGCATCCTCTCCCTTTTCTTGTCTTGTTTGTATCCTACCCAGCACCTAGCAAAGAGATACAAACCTATTAGGTGCTCCAAGATACTAAATGATAGAAGGGTGTCCAAATGACAGCAAATATGTAACCACCCTCATAGTAAGAAAAGTGGATCAGTGAGAATATTTCTGAGTTTGAGTGTGTATGTGTGTGCACGTATGTGTGCATGCTTTTCCACCTGAGGGCTGGAAAAACCAATCTTCCATGTCACTGAGGCAGAAGATCAAGTACCAAGCATGACTAAATGATGCGAGGTCACAGTAAGATATCCTATTTGCTACAAAGTAGTCAAATTATACTTGGATGAAAAGGAGAGACTAAGGCAGGGCTCAGGTGGAATGCAGTCAGACTTGGCTGCGTAGGAAGGAGACTGTATTATTTTATATGCTGATATTTTTTTCCTGGAGGGAATTTCAATGTTTCTATTTTATCTGAATGAAAAGAAAAATAGAAAGGTAGCAAATACCCCATTTGACCTTTTCCTTCTTCACAGATGATTTACCGTACTGAAAGAGCTTGCACTCGGGCCAGCTCCATCAATGTATCCTCCGTGTTCTGTGACTACAGTTTACTGGCTGTCTTTGTCACTGCATTTGCAATGGGACCATTGCAAATTGGAGCAAGTCATTTTGCCCATCACCTTGATACTAAATTTAGGCCCCATATGTTTTCTTAAATTGTTTACTGCTCCATTTGTACAATCATTTGTCCTTTTCCACATGAACACAATGTGCGCTCATTTTCTCTTCTTTGCGGGGACACTCCACTTACGAGGGCCCCTCCACAGAACAATTCTGTGATTCTAGACCATTCTTCACATTGGCCTTGGGAGATCAACTATTGTTGGCTCCTTGTCCTCCTGGCCGCCTCTCCAGGGGGCCACAATCCCATCCCTATAACTTCACGGGAAATGCTTCACTCATGCAATACCTGAGCAAGGCAAGTGAAGCTGACTAGCCGTGGGTACAGTATTTCTATGTCTTAGACAAGGGATATTTTTGCCTTTCCTCAAATACATTTTCTGTTTCCATTTTGTTACTGACTGGGAATATAAAATGTAATTTGGGCCAAAACAGTTGAAAAGAGAGAGAGTGGGCTACTTTGTGCCCTAAAACATCTCGCTCAAAAATAAGGGAGCCTAAAGGGAAAAGGCTTTCCAGTTTGGGCACCGAAAAGGATATCCCTGACTTGTATCCCAGCGTGTTTAACAATTTTATATGGCTAGACATTATTCTCCTTCTCCATCACTAGAGAACTGCAAAATAATGTAATACATAACACTAGGAATAATGATCCATTCCTTTGGGGAAATAAAGCACAAACATACACAAAAACAGCAATAAAGGAAAAATGTTTCATTTCTTTGTGGCTGAATTTCCAGCTCTTATCATTTGACACTTTTGATGTGAACATTTGTTTTGAGTCAGGGAAAAGAAGTAATTACCACTGAATTTGCAGCAGGGACCAGTGGGATTCTTACATAGGACAAGAATTGGGAAGGATCAGTGAACAAAGGATGGGCAGAGAATGAACAAAACTTAAAAACAATAAGGCTTTTAAAATTATAAAGCTAAAATAATTAATTTAACTTAAGATATTAATAACTGTATGGAGATCAAAAAATAGATGTTGAAACAGCATTTGCTAAAATTTAAATAGATTCTTGATAAAAAATACATAATAAAATGTTTATATCTTGGGGCTTCCCTGGTGGTGCAGTGGTTCAGAATCTGCCTGCCAATGCAGAGGACACGGGTTCGAGCCCTGGTCTGGGAAGATCCCACATGCCACGGAGCAACTGGGCCCGTGAGCCACAACTGCTGAGCCTGCACGTCTGGAGCCTGTGCTCCGCAACAAGAGAGGCCGCGATAGTGAGAGGCCCACGCACCGCGACGAAGAGTGGCCCCAGCTTGCCGCAACTAGAGAAGGCCCTCACACAGAAACGAAGACCCAACACAGCCAAAAATAAATAAATAAATTTATTTAAAAAAAAATATTTATATCTCAATCTAAAAGGCAGCATTATGTTTCAGTGGGATGTCTGGACCTTTTTGAGCTGAAATAAGGAAAAACAAAACATTGCCTCAACTTTCTACTACAGTTTAACTACTTCTAGAGGAAATACTGAATACAATTAGGCCAGAGAAAGAAAGTAAGGGCATAAAAATTGAAAAGGAAGAGATAAAATGAACATTATCTATAGATTTACACTTGGGACCTTGGAAAACATAGGAGAATCAATTGCTAAAATGTTACCAAAATCAGATAATGCAGCAGGTCCAAAGTTAATATACACAAGTCAATAGCTTTTGTTTATACAAACCAAGACCCCACTTCAAAGGCATAAAAAGGATAATGTGGGAATAAAATAAACAATGAATGTGTCATATCTACTGGAGGAAAACCGTAAAACACTGCCAGAGGACCCAAAAGAATGCTCAAACAAATGGAAAGGCATACCATGTTCCCAGCTAGAAATAATCAACATCACTTGGATATTTCTAAATCAATCTTGACGTGACCCTAAAAAAAATAACAATAGAACTTGTTTTGGAAACAGACAAGCTGAGTCTAAATTTCTTAAGGAAAAATAATTAAGAATGATGGAACAGTCTGAAAACCAGGAATGCAATGAAGGGAGAACAGTCCTACAATATATTAAAATATATATAAAATAATTAATACAAAATTAAATATAAAATAATTAATACAAGTGATACCAGCAAAAGAGGCAGCAGATTTCATGGGACTACAAAGTAAGATACAGTTTCAAATGCCAATTGAAATTTGGTATGTGATAAAGGTGGTATCTCAAATATGTGGAGAAAAGATGGATTACTTAATAAGTGATATTGAGACAACTGGGTCGTCATTTAGAAGACAAACATTATTTAAGTCATACTTTACATCTTTAGGATAAATGCCAAATGGATTACAGTAAGTATTGTTTATTCTCAGAATAGGTAGGGTCTTTCAAATTATGACAAAGCCAGAAGCTATAAAAAATATTGGCACAGTTATTTGCATAAAAATTTTAAATTTCTCTATGGTGAATACCAGCAAAAGCCAACTAAAAGGACAAACAATAAACTGAAGAAAATATGTGCCTTTTGTTTGTGAGATATGCATTTCCCCCAATAGATAAAAGCTCCTATAAATGAGTAACCAAAACAAAACAAAAAAAAAACTGATGGAAAATGGACAAAGTATACAAACACATTTCACAGGAAAACACAAATGGTTTTATGGACATATAAAGATGATAACTCATTCTAGGAAGAAAATGTGTATTAAGACAATACTGAGTTGTTTTTTGTTGTTGTTGTTTTTTACTTATCAGCATGGTAAGGATCAACCAGTCTGATAACACATTGGGTTGATACGGACAAAGAGATTATATCATGGATTGCCGGTGAGGATATAAAATCATGTGGCCTCTAGGACAGCAATTTATAATATTTATCAAAATCTAAATTGCACACACACCATTTGACCTAGCACTTTCATTTCTAGGGATTATCCTCCAGATACATCTGCACACATGGAAATTATAAACATGCAAGGCAGTTCACTACAGCGCTGCTTTTAAGAGAAAATGTTGGAAGAAAGTAAATACCCAGCAATAGGGGTTTCATTAAATAAACTAAGGTTGATAGTGCACTTGCTTTAAGAGTAAACTCTGTGTACTCATTTGGAAAGAGCTCCAAGATAAACCGCTTAGTGAAAAAAAAAAAAGAATGTGCAGAGCAATGTACATGATATCCTAGTAATTGTTTAAAAAGAGAACAAAACATTTTTACACACTTAAAACATCTAAATATCTGAAAAGATACATAAGGAAAGTATAACCATTCCCTTTGGAGAGGGGAATCAATGGCTAAGAAACAGGGATGGGAAGAGAACTTTACTTTGACCCCTCTGATCCTAGTAGGTGTGTAAACTATGTGTATATGAGAACACATGTGTAAACATGTTAACATATGGCCTATTCCATAATTATGAAATTTAGAATAAATATTAAAATAAGCCACATTTTAATTCAAAATTTAGTTTTTGATTGCAATGCTTTTATAAATATAAGCATGGCCCTATCCAAAATAATCTTAAATTAAAATACTATATTTCAAGAAAACTTTTTCAAGTTTTGATGGAAGAAACAGTGGACTAGAAGCCAAGAGATGAAGTTTCCAGGCTGAGCTTCATTGCTTTTCTTGCTCTTGGCTCTAGATTCAACTAAAATAAAATGAATATGTTGCATATTACAAACTCTAAGGTCCCATCCTGAGCTAATAGACTGGACCTGTGCTATAAGGTTGCCACTAGCGTGTGGCTATTTCAATTTAAATTTCACTTTAAATTATTTAAAATTCCACTTTAAAAGTCTGTTCCTCACTTGTGCTAGCCACATTTCAAATGCTTAATAACCACATGTGGCAAGTGGCGACCTCACTGGCCAGTGCAGACATGGAATGTTTCCATCAAAGAAATTTATACTGGACACTGCTGTCCTAGACTCTATAAACCAGGATGATTGTTTAATATATGACATTATTTGATACAAGAGAGTTAACACAGAAGGGAAGGGCATGTACCCTCTTCCTTGTATATGTTTATACAGGTTAATGTGGGTGAAGCGAATATCAAGGGCAACTCTAATGAGGAAAATACACCATTTAAGGGCAATATACATCCTAAGGGGCTTGTGAAGAAATGACCACAAGCCAGGCTGGGTGATTCTGATGAATCTGAATCCACTTATCCACTCACCTGGGTCTGATAACCCAAGCTGTGAAATCCATCATTATCATCACTGAAATATCAAACATCTTCTACAGTATAGCCATCTCCTGTTTCCTTTTAGCTTACCAGATTTTATGAGGCTCAACATGATTTTCAGTTTAGGACATAGATAAACAAATGACATATACACACTGCTATATATAGAATACATAACTAATAAAGACCTACTATATAGCACAGGGAACTCTACTCGATACTCTGTAATGACCTATATGGAAAAAGAATCTAAAAGAGAGTGGATATATGTATAACTGAATCACTTTGCTGCACACCTGAAAGTAACACAACATTGTAAATCAACTATACTGCAATAAAAATTAAAAAAAAAAAACAAACTACAGATTCTCAAACCAGCTAACACACTAACCAATCTTCAAAAGGGTGTACTTTTCTACGTGATGAGATAGTGCAGGGCACGTGCTATTTGACATAAGTAATGATCATTAGTTGCGGACTCTGGGGTCAGGCAGCCCTGAGTTCAAATTCTGGCTCTACTATTAATTAGCTATGTGACTTGGCAAGTCATGTAACCAGAGTCACATTTTATAAAATGTGTTAATAGTTCCTATCTCGGGCTTCCCTGGTGGCGCAGTGGTTAAGAATCTGCCTGCCAATGCAGGGGACACGGGTTCGAGCCCTGGTCTGGGAAGATCCCACATGCCGCAGAGCAAATAAGCCCGTGCACCACAACTACTGAGCCTGCGCGTCTGGAGCCTGTGCTCCGCAACAAGAGAGGCCGCGATAGTGAGAGGCCCGCGCACCGCGATGAAGAGTGGCCCCCGCTCGCCGCAACTGGAGAAAGCCCTCGCACAGAAACAAAGCCCCAACACAGCCAAAAATAAATATAAATAAATAGTTCCTACCTCATAGATTTGTTGGAAAAGAGATAAATATATGCAAAGGATATAGTACATTGGCATATAGTAAGTACTCATTAAATGGTACTATCAATAAAGCTCCATAATATGTTTTTTAAATGGATGTCTGGTCCTCATGGTATCAATATTAACTAGCAATAATAGCATATTACTAATATGTATTAACTTCAGACCATTTACAAGATAGAAAACACACTATGTTACCTTCAAATGTTTGTAATTCTAAAGGCAGAGAGGAAAGTTAGGTGCTGAAAGACTAAATGTCCAGTGACATAGCCTTGGTATACAACATGCTCCTGAAATAAATCTGGTACAACCAATGGGAATGGGTAGGGGAAAGCAAAAAAGAGTCATCAAACCACTGAACAAAAGGATATTAAGCATTTTTGCTTACTGGTTTATATGTGTATAATATACATAGCATCTTCTACAGATTAACTGCTCAGGCAAGAAGACCGGTTTTTGTCCTGCTACATTAAAAATTAAATAAAACTGCTGTGTTTGGGGTGTGTGCGTGTGTGAGGGAGAGGGAGAGAGATTTTCTTTTTCCAAATCCTTGTGAAAATAAATGGCTCCACAAAATCAGATTACTGATGTAGATTTGGTGTCATGTGGTTGGCTGATGTTTTCGCTAACTGGCAACCTTCAGAGGGAGATGGCAGACAACAAACATATTTGCCAAGAGCTCATGAGTAAAATTATTGCTAGGACAGGTTTAAATCATGCTTACTCATGGCGCCTCACACCACTGCCCTTATTAAGAACAGGCAACAGTTTTTGAAACATGTCCAGATTTCAAGAACCTACCTGCAAGCCAGCCCAGGAGGGTTTACTTTTACCCGAGCCAAACACAGTCATGCTGGGTGAAAATATCTCCCCTACTGACTTGCCAAAATGTCTAAAATCTCCACTGTTGGGAAACTCTTTGTCTTGAAGCCTAGAGAAACTTCTGCTAAAATCTGAGTGAGTTCCCTGGGAGTTAACCCACTTGCACCTGCTATGGGGTGAGAAAGAGGATTTTACCAAATTTCCTATATTCACATGAGATCACGGAGCACAACTCAGGACACAGAGGATGAAGAAAATCCAAAAATGGCACAAGGGTTTTTGCTGTGTAGAGAACAGAACACTGAAGAACTCAAGCAAAAGGGGGTTTGCCCAAGCCAATAATTATTTGGGAATTTTAGCTAATGGTGGTTCTTTCCCTTTAGCGGTCATTTTAACAAAAATCTATTGAGCCATCACCGGTGCTCATGGAACCAGGCATAGGCGTAGGCTACGCTCCCAAAGGAAGAATTCCCAAAGGAATTCACAGTTATGTGTGCTTATCTGCGTCCGTCTTGAAAACTAACTTGCCGAAGATGTTCTTTTCAGAAATCATAATCACTCCAGACTATAAACTCTCCAAGGCCAAGGCTAAGGTTTCACCATAGGATCTCTAAATGTTAGGCATCTGTTGCTTCCAGAGAGATGTTCCTGAAACCATCAGGGAGCCATATGCTTTTCTGAGCTATACGTGAGCAGCGTAAACTTACCCATTGGATATGAACATCAGCATAGCCTGTGTGTTACAAAGGCACTAAGATTTTAAGCTAACCAAGCAAAAAACATTTCCTCCCTCTCCCTTTGCCTAATTTCCCACCCTCTTCCATCATGTGCCTTTCACAACAATGTTCCTTCCAACAGTTTCCTCACTTGTCCATGACTGAGCTATCTGCCTCTAAAGGGAAGAGGTGGGGGGCTGAGTCACACTGAGGTTTTCAGGTGGCTTTTAACCTTTGTTGGATGATGTGGGGATGCCACAGCTTTGCAAAGCTGGCTTCTCTGCCTGCTGGCTTCTTCCTAAACAGATAAAGCTCTCAGGTTCTAGTTTTTAAAGAATGTTCATTTGCAATCAAGTCACCTTGAAACACCTGCAAAAGGTGAACTGATTCCCAGTTAAAGTACACAAGAAACTGCCATATAATTTGGACTGTTTGCAATTTTAATAACAAGAGTCCAAAGACAATAGGGAACTACAACTGAATCTTTCACATGTGTGACAAGGTCAAGATTGCATTGCAATAAAGAGAGCCCATTCAAAGGACTCTCTCATACCTCTGCTCTAATTTTTGCTCTGGGAAGAAGTAGGATAACACTATTGAAAGAAATACAAGGTAACAGATTTTATGCAAGAAAGGGATGAGGGAAGACATAATAAAACCATAAAATGTCAGCCATTCTCTGCCACCATGGCCACCATGAATAAAATCTAGGGCATTCAATGGCTAGTTTATTTCCCATCTCGACTTTTAAATTCAAAGCAAAGTATCACTAAAAATAAGCCTTACACCCCAAATGCAATTGGGGATTCAATAAATCACATCCGAAGATGCATCTCAAGCCAAAGCTCTTTTCCTAGCTAGGAGACCTTGGATTGTACAAGGTGAATGTCTCTATTAAGGCATTATAATAGAGATAAGTACATAGAAATGTGTTAAGGAGAAGAGCAAGTAAGAGAAGAAGAGGTGCCCTGCATGAGAGGAACAACAGATTAAAAATATAGTCATCACTGTCATCCTTTAAAACTGTATCACCTGAACGTATTCAGGTCAGAGCTACCTCCTAGCTGACACTGGTTAGCGTACAGGTGGCCTCTGAGTGGAGGCATTACTAAGGCACAGGGTTTGTTTGCTGATCTCAAAACAACACAGCCATAGGGAGCTATGATAAAGCTGAAGCTTTCTTCTGGGAGGAGAGGCAATCTCAGCTACTGTTCTGAGTCTTCCTTCCTACCTGGAAAAGATTCCAAACTGCCAATATAAATCTCAGAAGAACCAGTCCTTTCCACAGAGAGAGAATGCCCAAAATTAACCCTGTCACTAGCTCCAGATGTTTCTTCTTGTCATTAGCAGCCAAGGGTTCACATATTATGACTATTACAGTGATAAATCAATTACTTCTCAGAAATCTTAAAATTGTTCCACATCTGTCTTAAGAACTGTTTGAAGCTCTATGACATTCTGAATATAGCACAAAGCTCTGTGCTCTGTAATTTCCCCTGAAATCTCCAACTCTTTGAGAAGCATGTGCAAACTATATACTATTTTAAAAATGAATCCTTGTAGAGGCAGTTGATAGGTTTTGACTCTCTTGTATTCACTGCTCTTTCTTTGGGTAATGATACCCAAATCGTCACTTAAGCATCCATTCTCCACTTAGTGTTTTGGCGGAAGCTGACTCAAGTTCCAGCTGTAAAAGGTGGAGGTATTTGGGGTTGAAGGCTCAAACTAACCAGCATCATCTCACCACTAGCCATAGTCAGCAGTTCGGCATAGGCATATGACTTAAAATGGCCTAATTAGATCGAAGCCCAGAAATTTTTTCAAAGATTACAGGAAGAAATATGTTCTTCCCTGCTGTATTTGAGCGAGATGATAATGACCAATTTAGGAACATGAAGACAAAACCATCATAAAGCCAAACAGTCACTAGAGCCAAAGCCAAAGAACTAGATTGAAATGGAGAGAGGGCAGATCTTGATCACAATGTTGCAACCACTAAGGCAAGCCTCACCGGAAATTAGCTTTACCTCCATGATCCAATCATCTTCACTGGTTAAGCCAATTTGATACTTTCCTATTACCTGCAATTGAAAGCGTCCCAGCTGATCCCAGCATCTAGTAGGAGATGTTTTCAAAAGACCAAATAGGTAGCAAGTAAGCACGTACATATACACACACAGGTAAGTATGTACATACACACACACACATATACACAAATGCATGGTTCAAAAATAAACTTTTTTAAATGATTAAATAAGGACATGCCAAGCAATATTTTCCTTCTCTTAATAACTACTCTTTTGGTTTTATTTTTAATTTATTTTTTGGTGACTATCATTCATCATATCCTGGAAAAGACTGATATAATAGTCTCAGCTAATGGTGGCTTGTACTGGCAATGGCTGGCTGTGATACTATTTTGATGCGAAATGGAAAATCGCAAGAAAGTTCAAACAACCAGCAAGAGAAGTTTCGATCTATCAGATTTGGAGTGAACTCTGCCCAGACACACCTGCCCAGTATCTAGTGAGAAACGGAGGTGTGCAGTGGGATTTGATCCACTTTGCAGAAGAGAAGATAATCCATCCAGATGAGAATGTGAGATCGACAAATGGCTCCATCATCCCAGCGTGTGCTGCCTCAGCTGCCTCTTGCGCGCCAATCCCTCTCTGGCCTTATCACCTGCCAATCCAGCCAATCTCCATACAACAAAAGGAGCCATTTCTAGGGGGAAGTAGGTACCTACACAGACGTGCATGGAGACAGGCAACCCCGCAGGGATGCTCCACCAGCCCGATCGACGTCCCACTCCACTCAGCAGTAACACAATTCTAGGACTGCAGTGGTTTCGCATCGTATCAAATGCCCTTCAGAAAGCCTCAGAGAAGACCGTCCCGACCTTTCAAATAAACAATTATGGAAATATGCAAATTTGGAAATTAAGTTGTAACCATAAGACATCAGGCAGCGGATGAGATTTCACTAAAAATGGAAAAACTTTACCCATGATATATCACAGATACGGTCTGTCAGTCTGCTATTCCTTACTGCTACGTGGTACCCGATTGTCATGATAATGCTATCCATTTGTAGCTTGGAGTATAGAAGGTGCAAAATCTTTTGTCAAATGAACTCTCCAAGTTTACTGAACACAAGTTAAGTGTCTAGCGATGTATTAGTGAAAGTGAAAAGCAAAAATAAAGGTGCCAGAAACACTGTAATCTCTCTCGAGGAGTTTCCAATTGAGAGAAAACACCAACAAAAGACCATGAAAAATTCAACACATCTGCCTGAAAGATGTATAGATGAACAAGGTTACAAAGGACTATGAATGTATATGTATTAAGAGAATTCTAGAAAGACAGCCTGCTCAGAGCTGAGAGGGGTTAATCAGAGAACTCGCCAATGAAGGAGGCGAGCTTTTCATTGATTCCTGAAGGCAGTGGGTTTAGCTGGAAAGCCAAAAACCAGCATTCCTGGAGAAGAAAGACAAAATCTTCAGAGAGGTCCCATCTCTTCTCTTCGCTCACCACTGTAGCTCCGGTAACCAGCACAGTACCTGCTACTAAATTAGACATTCAATAAATGTTGAATAAATGACCTGCACCCAATAGGCATTTTTTGAATAAATGAATAAGTAAACAAATTCTCTTCACTAGTAGATATGACAATTTATCTGTAAGATTACCAGGAAATCCAAGGACTGGTTCTAAGAATATATGCAGAAAGGGAAGGGTGTTGGTAAAGCTGGATTCATGCTTAAAAAAAAAAAAAAAAGAGTTTGACCTGCAAGTACAAAGGCAAAGGACTAAGTTGAAAATAGCACAGGGGAGGTCAAAACTCTGGCAACAGGTGCCACCCACTATGTAATTCCCAGTGCTGCCCTGATCTGCTGTTTTGCTTTCTGCCAGGGCAGCTGATGCTGCTAGACAGAGCGCCAGCGGTGTTTACACCAGAGGAGACCATCTGGAAACGTAATCAGAGACCTGAGCCTCCGGGGATTATTGGACCCAGCCGAGCATGAAAGGAAGATTTGTGCCCAGAGCTCTTTGGTTCTGTCATGACCTTAGCTCCATGCAGCTATAATTTTGACCCTTTAATGTAACTAAATCAACTATAGTTACTTTCGCAGGCGCCAGCCAAGTTAATTGTCATCAAAGAGCAGGAATTATATTGAAGCAGGTAACAAGCAGCAAAAAACAATGGCTATTTTGCAAAGATAAACACTCATCATCAAATATTGACCAGAGGAGTTTTTGTCATGGAAATTCTATAGAACACATGTGGTATACAATGTCACAAATATGCATCACACACAATGTGATTTCAAAATGGAATCATATTGAATATACCTGCAGGAGTCTTCCAAAATATCTGAGCACTCATAGAAACTTTGGACTTTCCTGGCCTTACTGGCTCTCTGATAATGCATTTGGCAGAAACAGCCTTCACAGGCTCAAATCATTCTATATGCTTGCACTATCATATATTCTTCAGTTTTAAAAATTAAATTTCCTCCTGCCCACAGATTCCTTTGGGACATCACTTAATTTCTTTAAATCCTAAGCTAAGACTAATTTTCTGGCCGGATCCTATGGATGTAAGGCTGCGTCCTCAGTATGCTAAAATGTAGACCAGCTTATGCAGAAAGATTTCTATACAGCTGACCGCAAACACTCAGTCACTTGGGGAACAGATACACAATTGAGCTTAATGAAGCAACAAAAGCCACCCTATCAAAACAAACAATCAAATAAAATGAAAAGGGAAAAAGGGAAATAAAAGAAAAAAATGAAAGCAGAAATAATTTATTTTTGTGTTGAATGAAATCGGCCTAGGAAGGCTACCCAAGTGTTACCAGAGAAAAATGATATTTATGACAGCCAGTCTTCAAATACAATTTCTTGATAGTTCATCACCTAAAAATCAAGCTACACAAGCTCAGTTTCTTACATACAGAATTTTAACCATGCCGCTGTTATCTTGTCCAACTGATTATGCAAAAGTCTTACTATTATTCACCCATTAAAATTCATACCAAACTCCATGTTACTTTGTAAAGAGAAAAAAGAAGATCACCTCCCCAAAAGATGAGGTGATCTTCTTTTCTCCCAGTGACTGTGAGAGACCATATGGAAAGTCTTACTCAAATGGCCATTACTCTTCCATGACAAATAGCTTGCATAATTGGAACAGTTAGAACTAAGGCTGCCCAAATAGCAGGGGGAAACTACCCCACACTCCTTTCCTTTTTTCAAATAAAATATCTAACACTAAAAACACTTTAGCTGGTGTATAAGCACTGCTTTATTAGCAAGATACTTCAATTACAAAAAGTTATCAGCTCCATAAAAAAATGTAAATTCCCACTTTCTGTTGTGATACTCTGAACCAGAAGAACCAAGACACAATTCTTGCAAAAAAGCCAGCAAATCCACCGGCCAAAGACTTCCATAGGCCCTCAGCTCAATTTCACTTAGCTTTTAGGTCACTGCTGCATCCCAGTGAACAATTTTCTTTCCAGTGGGTTTCTAAAATTATCTTATTAAGAGTGTGTATCAGTTAGGATTAGGTTTAGCATCATATAGCTGAAAGAAAGAAAAGGGAAAAAAGCTAACTTAAGCATAATATAATAGCATTTCTTTCTCATATGAAATAGGTCCAGAAAGAGGTAGTCCAGGGCTGAAATGGGACAAGCAGGTCATCAGGGGCCCACCCAAACCCCTTCTAACTTCCTACTCCACACCCAAGCACTGGTTTCCATTCTCCAGGTCACCTCATGACCCAAAACAGTGTCTGAAACTCCACCCACAGATCGTTATTGCAGGCCAGGAGGAAGAAAGGTGCAAAGGCTAATTGCATCCCTCCCAGCTGAATGTGATCTCTCAGGAAGACTTCCCAAAAGTCCTGTAGAAAACTCCTACTTCCAGCTCATTGAATTGAGTCTCAAGGTTTCACCAGGCTGTAAGAATAGGCAACACAGCTTCTCATCCCAACTGGCAGTGCACACAGCTCAAAAGGAGGATTCTATTTCTAGGGAAAACATGGAGTGTGGCCAGTGAGCGTGAACAGGTATTCTGAGTCTGTGTCACAGGGGGTGCTTCTAGGTGTATGGGCAATAGCTAGAGATGAACTTGAACTTCAAAAATGGATGACGTAAGTTGACTTGTCTTCCAAGATGTCTGTCTGTCTGTCTCTACCTATCTCTCTTTTCCATTATCTTACCCTCTTGCGTCTCTTCATTATCTTGAACAAGTACCTTCCTTCTCTGTGCCTCAGTTTCTTCTTCCAGAAGATGGGGATGACAATAGCCCTGATCTAAGGTTGTTCTGAAGATAGATGTGTTAATATAGTGTTAGATATTTTTTTAATTCTTCTGCTCAGCTACTCTCCTTTCCCTGGTTTCTGAATTTATTTCCATCTCCCTTATAACAGCAGCTATACGTGGGAAACATGGCAAAAAAAAAAAATTGCTCTATGCATTAACAGTTTGCACCCCTGGTTATTAATTTTTACAAGTGATTTTTATCTACATGGTTGCATTTGATAAAAATAATTGACATAAAATCTACAATATAACTAAATATGTTTTTTTCCTTTCACGTGGTTAGTGCTTGTTTTTCTTCTGTGCCTCAATGACTCTCAGTAGAAAAATATTTAGGTGAGGTAGAAGGGATGTTTAAAAAAACTGCTCTCCCTAATGTTCACATATGGTGTGTGTATGTGTGCACACTGAAACTCACTACAAGCCCAACAATTGCCTAATGCTAACATTTAGCTAGTGTATATTTAGCGAGTGCTATACTTTCTTTGCTCCTTATTGAACATAACTTACTTTCATTAATTATTTTGTTCACAAAACAATCAGCCTTACATACTTCTGCAGATATGGATAAATTTACTTTAATCATCTTTTTTGGCCACGCCCCGGGGCTTGTGGGATCTTAGTTCCCCAACCAGGGATTGAACCTGGACCCTCAGCAATGAGAGCACAGAGTACTAGCCACTGGACCACCAGGGAATTCCTTTAATCATCTCTTAAGAAAAAATTCAAAGGGATTTTGGCAAAAATTAGGCAACAAGATATACAAAGCCACTTCTTCGGTTTTCAACTGCAAGGATTTTTTGATCACGGCCTACCTGGAGGTAGAGGCCATTGATGAGAATCCATCAGTGACACGTGGGAACAACAGAGCCACTTGGAAAAGCCATTTGGAAATGGTAAAAGTTATTTTCGATATATTTACTTTGCCTTACAGGCCTCTTCAGGAACTCAAAGCAGTTTCTGCCCCCCATCGAGGCCCAGAGATAGAAGAGAAACTGCTAAAAGCTTACAATTACACACAGAAAGCACAATGTCAAGTAGACCAACAACTTTGGAGTTAGGTACATGTTGTATTCAGAGCTTCTACATCTTCCGGGTTGTATGTCTTTATGCTTAGACTTTTATTTTTTAATGTCCTTAAATTATCCTACTTTTCAGTCTCTATTTCCCATTTAAAAATGGGAATAATGATAGCTACCACATGAAGATTTTCATGAACATTCAGTAAGACAACATAAGTGAAAATTCCTAGCCCAGATTGCAATAACCAGACGTTATTTTTCTTTATATCTATAGAAAGTATAATTATGGCATATATTTGGTCACTGTGCTGTCACTGTCAAAATGTTATGAGTTTATTTGTTTAGTTTATTTATTGTGGACAAAGATGTTTCCTACGTCCAAAGGCATGTGTCAAGATCTGCTCTAAACTTTTCCAATATCAACACAGTTCCAATTACTGAAATGACCTGACCAGAGGTTAAATATACCACAAGACCAACAGTGGAGACATTGGTTTAAAAACAAACCAAGTATTCCAATAAAAGTTCTACAAAAAGAAACAATGCAATGTTCAAGCTGCCAGCCAACTACAGTTCATACAATTTTATTATAATACAATTGAATGTACAATGAATTGAGTGGGACACCCCTTAAATTTTCTATAACCAAAATCTTCTTGATTTGGGGGTAGCGTTAGTATCAACTGCAAGATGCCTATAGCAGACTGTTAATTAGGTCAAGGATCAGTATGGGGTTACTGATTTAAAAGAGATCCTGCCAATACATCCACATCCTGCTGACATTGTTTTGGAGTAGGAAATCAGTCACTTGGTGCTAAGACCAGAAAAAAAATAGAAGAAGAACAAGGATTCAAGTGAATATAAACAAAACTACTACGAAAATACCCTTGGAAATAATTGTGAGAAAGGGTTCCATCTCTCCTGGTTGTCAGAGACTCTATATTTATTTGCTTCTGTATCTTTTCTGCAATTGTTCCCTTAAAAATGTCAGGGCCAATATTTGTAGCCACCTGAATTCATAGAACATGGCCCCCTCTGTTGGCTTCTTGAGTATCAAGGAAAATATTGACAGCAAAACCTTGCCTGAGATTGCAACTAAAAATAAAATTCATAAATTTCTCATGCCATTGTTATTTGTCTCCTAAGGCTGTTTCTATTTGCAAAACAAGACACCTTCTTCTAACATGCCTGCATATAAAACCGAAATCTAGACTTCCAGAAAAGAAGTACAGAAACAAGAATGCAAGAACTCTGAGTTTGTTTCCAGCTTCTATATTAAATCATTATTTCATCTCCATGAAACCAGGGCCTGCCTTTTGCTTTAAGTGTCAACCTATTACATAAAATGAAGTAAAAACACTTTGCCTTTCAGAAAGCTCTAATACGATTGGTAGGCACAGAGGCTGTTGTGGTATTACTGTTTGCAAATATTCACTGCCTCTCCTTGGAGAAGAATTCTACTTCCTCAGCCCATAAGTGTCAGGTTTTTCCTTTGGACTTGTTTAGGTCAGTGGAATGTGAGCCGAAGTGACACACGTCGCTTCTAGGAAGGTGCTTCAGGAGTCTCACAAGAGTTGTTTCTCCCTCTGCCATGACTAGTAACGTTTAAGATAGTGGCCGCTATGTCAAACTGGGTATAAGTGAAGATGACAAGTAGCAAAACTACAGATGACCCACAAAGGACGCATAGGAGTCCTTACTTATTTGTGTAAGTCGCCGAGATGCAGGGGACATCTGTTACCAGAGTATTACCTAGCCTATCAAAACCTACACATAATCAAGGAGAATGTAGGCTCTGAACTCAAGTAGATGAGAATTCACATCGAGATTTCCACTTTCCTATGTGACCATGGTCAAATTTCTTAACTTCTCTTCCCCATCTGTAAAATACAGATACCTATCCCACGGAGTTAATGAAACAATGCTTATGAAGTTCAGCGTAATGCCTGGCTTTGTTAAAGCCCAATTAAGTTTTACCTATCATTAAGTAAGGATTCTATAATAGTTTCTTTAAACATAGGTGCATTAGCATCCTCTTCAAAGAGCTCTACCTAGAAAAATCAAATCAAAGAATCAAATAGATACCACACAGCAGCCAGTGAGCTCTTTTTGTCAAGTGATCCCAAAGGCACTGTTAGTGAAAAATCTAATCCTCTCTATTTTGATCTGAATAATTACGTGATGGCCTCCAAAGCTAAAAATGATGGAGGGCTTCCCTGGTGGCGCAATGGTTGAGAATCTGCCTGCCAATGCAGGGGACACGGGTTCAAGCCCTGGTCTGGGAAGATCCCACATGCCGCGGAGCAACTGGGCCCATGAGCCACAACTACTGAGCCTGCGCGTCTGGAGCCTGTGCTCCGCAACAAGAGAGGACGTGATAGTGAGAGGCCCGTGCACCGTGATGAAGAGTGGCCCCCACTTGCCTCGCACAGAAACGAAGACCCAACACAGCCAAAAAATATATATAAATAAATTAATTTAATTAATTAATTTTTTTTAAATGATGGAAATAATAAAGTGATCATTTTGTATTCGAATACTTTACCTTTAAATTATGCAAGTGTTTCAGTCTCTAAGACTTTGTGCTTATTTCTAGGCCATATTTCTGTAAGCCATCTTCGCCCACCTTGGGGAGTCTAGGGCCTTAGCGCTGCAGGTTGAGCAAAGCCTTTTTCTTCCTTAGAAATACCTTACGCCCCTGACTTAACTGTCTCCTTCTGCACCCAGACCTCCCTTCATGTATTGATAAATTAATCTCATGAGCAAATGTGAATTGATGGGTTCATGGAACTTCCCTTCCTTCCTAGGATCCTTCCAATCCCACTGCTAACTCGTCATGCTGATGACTGACATAGTGGTATTACATCCACAACAGATCAGTGGGGATGGGGATGGGGATGGGGATGGGGAGGGGGAGGGGGAGGGGGGATGGGGATGGGGATGGGGATGGGGATGGGGTGGAGGTACCTTCACAGAGGAGCCTTCAAATTACCACATATGGGTGTCTGTGTAACTACCTCCCCAAATGCTCTCACCAAAATGAGAACCTGTTGGTTTATGGAAACGATTTATTTGAGCATCTATATAAAGAGAATCCAATGTAACAACAATTACCCGTGTCTTCTCCACCCTTACTTTTCCTAAGAGGGAATTCTGATGAGTTACACCCTATTCCATGATAATTAGAGTCGCAGTTTAGGTAAATGTTTGAGACAATTATTACAAAGGAAAGTTAATTGGAAATCATTCAGATGATCTTGGGCTAGTTTAAGCTTTATTTAACATGTTCAATCCAAGGTTTGAAAAATACATTACGCCCAAGCCTCACTTAAATCTAATGAAAACTCCCCTCTCTTCGTCAGTGAAAGTGGAAGCTTTGCCTTGGTCAAAAACAAATATACATTGTATATTTGTAAAAGAAAAGTGGAACATATTTTTTTAACTTGGGATAAACATAAAAAGGCAGCTCAGGCTGAGAGACAAGACAGCACATATAAGCCAGGTTTCTAATTTTGGGTGCACTTCATAACAATGATTCCCAGAACCCACCTTCACAAACATCCCTTTGACACTGTAAAGACTTTAAGAAAAGTGAGAATTCATGCTTCCTGGTTTCTCTCTAACACACAAAAAAATGACATGAGTGTATTTGGATTCCTGCTGTTTCTTTCCAAGTACATCAGTGATTCATGCCACACGCCCTGAAAAAACCGACAAGCACTGCATTTTCCTGTAAGTAGAGAATCAGACAAGTATTAAAGAAGTGAATCCACTCCGGGCATGAGTTTAGAAAACTGTCAAAAAGAACTAAGGGTCCAAAAGCATTCCCACAAAATTGGTATGTATGTACTTGAACCTAACAAATGCTAACACTCTTTCCACTGTCTTTGGAAATAAGATAACCAAGAAAGAGATCTTAAACTCAGCCATGGTGGGAGTAAAATTATTTGGGGATTGCTGATAGCCCTGATGCTTATAGTTCCATGACATTTACCAGAAATGATGAAAATCTGGCTCCCATTCCAGAGTTTGAAGGAAGAGAGCTAGCTTTAGTATTCCATTACACAGCTTTCACCGAAACATTTGTGACTTGAGAAGCACAAGCATACTACAAAGGTATAAAACCAACCACACTGGAAATGGGCATGTAAATCTGTTGTACCACTTGTCTCACACCTAGCTTGATTTTGCTTTTAGAGGGACTCAATGACTACTGTTATGCCCAGACAATATGACATAGAATCTATTTTGCAAGATAAATTAAACAAAATATAAAAACCCCAAATGACTTGGAATACACGTCTTGTGTCTAATCATTAACCTACAGAATTATTTTCTCACAAAATGTGTGAATGTTCCATTGCCAACTGGTTTATGTAATTTCCAGTGCTCATAATTCAAGTTCATGAGTTCAATCCCTACCAACTATTCCTAGAACATTACACAATGATGCACTAGGTACCACATGTTGAGAGACAACTCTCCATGAATATTTTCACATTTCTGCATGATCTGGGGTTTCTTAGCAAAGAGTATTGGCAAGGTTGGTCAAAGGATGATGGCACGGCAAATATGCCTTGGAAGTTAAAGACAGTGAATTGTTCTGCAAAGATGTAGAGATGTTTCTCCTCTGGAGCCATTTGCTCATGGAATGAAACCTACGGACATGTTTCCACTCTTTCCCGGAATCACCTGCTTACACTCCAGAATGAGTCTCTCTCTCTCTCTCTCTCTCTGGAGGGAAGGAAAGGCAGATGTGCCAGCTGTCCTATGTATGCCCTAAGTTTCATAATTTCAGGGTTCCTCTCATGTGGTGCAACACTGCTCTACATGCAAATGGATTCTGGCCCTCATCCATCACCTTATGGGGACTGGAGCTTGGGGAACTGGGTTAAGATGTTCTGGGAACAAAAAACAAGCTGTTCTTGGATCCAGAGATCTCATACTTCCTTACAGCATAGACAAACTCAACACTCTTCATCACACAAAGGAAGTACAGATTGTCCCCAACTTACAATGGTTCAACTTGTGATTTTTTTGACTTCATGATGGTGCAAAAGCAAAACACATTCAGTAGAAACTGTGCTCCAAATTTTGAATCTTGATCTTTTCCTGAGCTCATGATATGTGGTATGATATCACCCTCTCTGGTGATGCTGGGCAGTGGCATCTCCCAGACAGCCCTGTGATCACAAGTGTAAACAACCGATACACTTACAACCATTCTGTACCCAGACAACCATGCTGTTTTTCACTTTCAGTATAGTAGTCAACCCATCACATGAGATATTCAACACCTTATTTTAAAAGCTTTAGGCTTTGTGTTAGATGGTTTTGCCCAACTGTAGCCTAATGTAAGTGTTCTGAGCATGTTTAAGGTAGGCTAAGCTATGATGTTTGGTAGGTTTCCAACTTACAAGACTTTCCGCTTATGATGGGTTTATTGGGACATAACCCCATCGTAAGTCAAGGAAGACCTGTATGACTTATGACTGAGAACGGCATCCTGCCTTCCTGACCAGTTATCTTTTAACTACAGTCTGTTGAACGTATTGTGGAAAAGAATGGGTTATAAAAGGGGGTACAGAGACAATAGTTTGAAGGAACAAAATAATAAGAGCTATGAAAATTCAGCATGATCTTGAATTTGTTTTATTATATGATAATCACATCATTAAAACCCTTTCTCACATCAAAAGTTAAGAGGCTAACTTTAAAATGTCAGCTTATGGAGGCTAGGTTGAGTTGTTCCATTTCTAGAAGAAAAGAATTGCTCCAATCACTTTTTTTTTTTTAAGAACCATTACTAAGACTTGAAACCAAAAAGGAGGAAAATCGCCCACGGAATAGGGTGAGGTTTCTCATTCATAACTCACTGTCATTAATGCTATTTCCTTGAATTCTGCCAAATTCAGGATCTAATAACTGTGTAGGGAGTTGAAAATATAAAAATTTGCTAAAGCTTGGGAGGAGAAACTACTTTCATTAGGACGGTGTGGTCATTAATAAATGCAAAGTGAGAATTATCTTAAAATAAGCATTATTTTAAATATAACACTAGATAAAGCACATATCCAAAAGTGGAGGTATAGGCCAAGCTCCACCATGAAATTCCTATAGTCTACTGAGTCTAGGATTTCAACTGCTTTTTTGAAAGATGTTATATGTTTTTGAGAAATATCTGATCGATTTTACCTTGTATTTACATCATCACAGAATTCTTGGAAGAATTTTAATAACAGAGACTATACAGTAGCAGATAAAATGTTAGGGTACTGTTTTCCTTACACAGTAGCAGATACAATGTTAGGGTACTGTTTTCCTTACACAGTATGTACACAGCACCATAAAATCTTTTTTTTTTTTTTGTGGAAAGAAGCCTTAAATATAAAAACTGTTTTAATATGAATCTAGATTGAATCATGTCAACAAATCTTTCCAATTTAACTTGACCCAGCACCTGGCTACAAATATGTACTAATCAGTGAGCTGTCAAGTCAACAGTGACTCCTCTTCCCCAATGTCATGAGTAGACTTCAAATATGTATACAAGTTGACCTTACGCGTCTTCCTTTTTTTTTTTTTTTTTTTGAGATAGGCTTGATAAAGATCTTTCTAGCAGCATCCATAGGAGTTACTTATTTGCAGGCACAAAAGCAGCAATAGCAAAACCAGGGGTTGTTCCAAGAAATGATTTCCCTCTCCCTCAAAAAAATATTTCAACCTCATGGGTAGAAGGAAGAGTGGGCCTACAGAAATTGATTTAAAATATTCAATATTATTTGTACATAAGGGGGATTTTCTGAGGAATGTAGATGCAAGAATAAGATGTATAATTTAAGTGTTCTCTGTAATATCTTACAAAAGGAATTTCAGATGGTGAGATGGATTTTAAAATAAATGAGCTTACAGAAATCTAAAACATGTCATATTTACATACAATGCCAGTGAAAAGGAACAACCTTTGTTCTGCGGGATGCATACTGTTTCCGTTTGGATTAGGAAAAGAGTTCCATTTTTTTATCAGATGCTACAGTGGTGGGAACGTTTAAACACAGGATGAAGAAACAACTGGAAAAGGGGATATTCCTGGCTCTACTACATCACACATTGAATTTTTTGAAGGAAAGAAAAATGCAAATATAAAGATTTTCTAATTTATCTAACAGCATGTTTCCCCCATTCAAATGCGAATGCACCCTGTATGTTCTGACTTTGCACATGTAATAGGCACTACGTGAGACAGGGCTTAGTGCCCCTTCCAGTGGGCCTGATTCAATGATTTCAAAAGGTAGAAGAAAATCAAGAGTGTGTAGCGGAGCATTTCTGATCCTCTGTAATTGGTCACCTTGGTGGAACGCCCCTGGTCCCTCACCTGCTGACTGACTCTCCTTTGGATGTGCAGGCCAAGGCTCAGCACTCCATTACAAGTCTTCGTGAGGCAGCAGAAAAGAACAGGGAGGGACAAAAGTCATATTCCATGGTGAGAATTGCTCAAATGCTAGAGAGAACATTCCTAGGTGTTCCTAACGCAGAATCCCCCCACACAGTTTTACTGCTGTCATTTTTTGTTCAACAACATTTGCCAAGTTCTTTAGGCCTTGGGGAAGCTCTGTCTGCTTTGGTAGAAGCTTTATGCAAGAATTATTTAGAGGTACATCATGCCAAAGATATAACCTTATAACTAGTAGCTTTTAGGAAATAGTTTTTAACAAGGGACATGTCAATTTTATAGCTAGGGGGTTTATATTTTCACAAAGATAGATAGATATGAAATATATATTTATAAGATATATACACATCTTCTGCCTTTTGGAACTTAATTTACATTTAAATCAATCAGTGGGTGAATAAAAATAAAATATGAATTTTTATAGATGTCAGGAAGAATGTCAACAGAACACTTAACAGGGCTTTCGTGATAAGGGCAGAAGAGGAAAAGGCATTAGTTTGGCATTTCTTCTAATGATGTCCCAGTAGAACAGTACAAGCCTCAGACAGCAAATGGAGCCAGAAGACCTGAATTCCACTCCTGCATCTGCTCCGTATTGGCTGACTTGGTTTGGGAAAATCATTCAAACATCCTGAGACATGGAATTTTAATACCTGCCTTGCCTAGCTCTCAAAGTGAGGACCCAGAGGAAAAATACACCACAGATTATTTTAAAACTTTTAGAGGATCATATAAATGTAAATGATGTCAGGCTCACTTGGTTAATATAGAATTATAATATGGAAACTCATATGCTTGTAACTTGTTAAAATGTTGCAAGTTTTTCTACTTCCTGAAAGCTATTTAGTAAGGGAAGGAAGAATTACAGGGTTTTAAAACTTAATATCTAAGTCATGACCACGCTGGAATTCAGGTAACTTGGATGTGGCTGATGATCAGTGGGTGGACACACTCAAGGGAAAAGAATAGAAATGTACAAGCAGGACACAGAAAAATGGCCAGGGCTAAGGGCAAGTGGTTTCCCTGACAGAGTGACACATATCCCTGGCCCAGGTTCACCTGTTCATGCCTAAATCTGAGGATGAAGGGGCCATATAATTACAGATGAAACCTAATGATGTCACTTGATTAAACATAAGCTACTGTCATAGGCACTGTGGCTTCAAGGGTAACAGGAAGTGGCATTAATGCATCCAAACCAAAGCTGCAGCTTCTTGCACAGACATCAAAACCATAACATACACATCCATCCCCTAATCCCAGGCATCAGCCTTCCCCAGAGCAGATGTGAGAATAAGGATCCAAGAGAGGGGAGGAAAATGGCAGTTTTTATCTGGGGGTCCAGGAATAATTTGGGAGAAGAGACTTACAGGGGATGCTGTTTGGACAGGAGCAGAGCCAGAGAAATATGCTTTGTTGACAATTATTGTATCCTGAATGCTACCCCCATGCAAATGAGCTTCAAGGAATGTTGCCAATAAACGGAAACATTAAATTGAAAAGAAACATTCAGGAGATACAGTATATACTTGCCCAAAGGCATTATTTATTAATCATAAGGGAAAACACAGCCAGAGCTCTATACTATCACGAACAATCAATGTTAAAATATTTCGTGATAACTTTACTGATCAGACTCTAATAGCTAATATTTCATGAACACATCCTTTGTGCCAGACACTGTGCTAAATGCTTTCACATAGATTATCTTATTTAGCTCTCCCAACAGATCTAGAAAGTGCGTTTCAGCCCTCCCAATAACTTTATTTCACAGTGGAATGACTGATGCCTGGAGACCTTTTGTGACTGCCAAGGTCACACCTGCCAAGGTCACACCTGCCAAGGTCACGCCAGTGAAGGGGTCAGGGCTGGAAAGTAGCAGTCTGACCCTCGCTGCCCACTGGAACAGCAGCCTAGCGAGCTTCACCCCACGCAGCTAGAGGAAGAAAACCAGTCAGCAAGTAAGATCTGCAGGATTTCTGTGCTGGGAAGACATCTCCAGCTACAACTAGTCCACAAATGCAGGACAAGGCCATGTGCAGGCCAGGTAATTTCCATGCCATATTCACTGGCTCCAGCTACATTTCACAGTTTTGTATCTGAACAAGACTCTGTGCAGCTAAAGATGTCATTTGGGGATTAATATCTGAGTGCAAACCCAAACTTTGCTTTTTATCAGAATGTAACCTTTGAGGAGTGACAACCCCTCTGAAACTTGTTTATTAATGTGTAAATGGGAGATGGGGCGTCATGATGATCATTAATTTGAGGGATTAATTGTGAGAGTAAAATAAAATAATATGATTGAAGCACTCAAGAAAATCCCTGCAGTGTACAGTCAGTGATAAAAGTGGCAGCACATTCTTTCATCATGTACAAATGTTTCTTATCAGAAAATAAAAAGTTGTGTTAATACCAAGTGACTTAAAGCGTTAATTGAAAAGTAAAAAAGTGTTCTACACTGTTTTAATGTAATACATAGCCTCTGATTCTTATCTTTCAAAAACTGAAAATGCTCATATTTGCCTACGTACAAAATACACAATGTTAACAATTTCAATATACTATGATGACAAATATGCACAAAAGTAATCAAAATATAAATGACAGCATAAAGTATAGGCATGGGGAGCAGCCGCCAGCAGCAGGAAGTGAAGAGAACTTGGAAAAAGAAACATGGGTTCAGATCTTTTTCATTTTCTTCCTTTACCCTTTCCATCAATAAAATAATGGATTTACAGCAGGTAACCTCAATGGTCCTGTCCAATGTGAAAACAATCATACAGTTCTATTAATTTTCAAGTATTTTTGATAATCACAGTAGGTAGACCATGGATAAATAGATTATTGCTACACCCAATTTAATGACACATTTCAATCTCTGATTGCCTGCTTTTCATTTCACTACCTTGCCTGTGACTGTCCTTCTAAACTTGGATAGATAACGTAAAGCAGTACAGTACTCAAGAGGCAAGGTACCAGGAATGACAAGAGAGAAAAGAAAAGGGAAGGGGAGGGGAGGGGAGGGGAGGGGAGGGGAGGGAAGGGAGGGGGGAAGGAGGGAGGGAGGAAGGAAGGAAGGAAGGAAGGGAGGGAGGGAAGGAGGAATGAAATAAAGTGAAATAAAATAGTCTGAAAACTTCACAAATTGCGTAATCAGGCTTCAGAACAAGAAGTGATCGCTAAACTGTCCCTAGGAATCCCTACTGGGAGATTACACGAATCCAGCAGCTCCCCAAGTGTCCTCCCTGGACCAGCAACCTCAGCATCACCTGGGAACTTGCTAAGAGGACAATTCTCGGGCCCCGCCCAGACTCTGTGACTCCAACACTAGGGGCAAGGCCCAACAGTTGGTGTTTTAAGAAGTTCTTCAGGTGACCTTCATGCATCCTAACCCCTCAAACTGTATTTTTTGGTAGTTATTTCCAAGAGCAAGCTTTCTAAACATCTGCAATCTTGAGTACTCCATATTTAAGCAACCAATCCTACATTCTATCAAGGTTCAAAAATATCCTATAATCCATTATAGAGGCTGAAATTTCACAGCTGTTATATATGGGGTGTATGTGATACTCTAAACCCCACATGTTCTATTTCTGGCTAGGAGATCATGAAGCAATTTTAGATTACAAAGTAGCAGAAATGACCAGAGCTTAGAGAAAGAGCTTTAGGGGCAGAGAAGTATGAGATCTTGCTAATAACTCACAGTTTGAGGTACTTAATTCACTAAAATAGCAAGAAAAACAACAAATCAGTGGGACTATCTAGCAGTCTAATTAACGTGTGTATCATAGCAATACTAAGAACATTCCTATTTATCTTCTGTTAAATTGCAAAGGGCTCTTCTCTTGATAAACTTGTCCACCCTCAAACCCATTCTAATGATTTTCATAATATTCTGATGAAGGCCATGGTCCACACTTTTTATATCCTATCTAAATTATAAGAGGGAATAGAACAATGCTATAAAATAAAAAGTGATTGAGATGGCTCTCTAGCTACATTTAGTAAACCACAAAAACAAAACAGAAGACCAATAATATGCCACAGAGCCAGAAGAGAGAGAATTTAAATGGGGGACTGAACATACACATCTATCTCCCCTCTTATCCTAAATCTCAATGAAATTAGGAAAAAAAAAATATGTTATAATAGGTTCGTGCCAACATTGGGAAAATTTTTTACCCATCAGTAGATAAGAAATTTGGGGAAAAAAAATTCTTAAACATATGGGATTAACTAAAGGAGAAACAGAAGTAGAGGAAAACAAAGCGCAAAGTTAAGTAGGAGAAATCTACTCTAAGTAACATCAGTTCTCTCTAAAAGAAACTCTAAAGAGACACCTCCCCACTCAGAGTCAACCAATATACAGAGTCAAGAAGTAGTAACCAGGATAATTATGAAAGAGCCATGGTGTGAACAGCTGGGGTGGTTTGCTGCCTTCTCCCACGCCTTTGTTTATTCTGTGACTAGCATCCACAGCATTCATCACTAGAATAAAGTCCTGAAACCTACTTTCTAAATAAAGTTAACCATCTGCCTTGGGAAGGCTCTTAGCCAGACTATAGAGAGAAGCAGTAAAGAGCTTGAGATATTCAGAATCTCCACAAAGACAACCGAGGAGACATCAAGAAAAGAATCATCTGATGCCAGCATTCCCAAGAAAGCAAAATCATCATATAGTCCTTTGATCTACTGCCTCATGCAACAAGTATTTCCTCTGTGCTCACTAAGTAACAGATGTGATTTAACACCCTTGGGGGAGACCCTGGTGAAGAAGTGGTCAAGTCCTTACCCTGGTCATGTTTCCATTCTCGTGAGGAAGAACAAAATAAATGAATAAACCTATACCGATCACACCAGGCCGTTTATGCGCTATGAAAAACAACAACAAAAAAGAGGGCGGGAGAGGGGATAAAGAGTGATGGTGGATGATAATTACATAAGAAGTGCATTTGGTCTGAGACCCAATTAAAGTGGTATCTAGAGAAAGAGCTGAGGCTGAGGAAACAGAAGGTGCAAAGGCCCTGAGGTAGGAACGTACTTCCCAAAACAGCAAGAAGGCCGGTATGACCGGAACATGGTGAGTGATGATAGGGAGGATAGAAATGATAGAAAATAAAGTTGGAAGTGAGCAAGAGCTTGACCACCAAGGGTCACTGCAGTCATGCTAAGGACTTTGGATTTTATTATCAGTGTACTGAAAGCCATGAGAAAGTTTGTTGTTATTATTGGGTTTTTTGTTTTTTTGTTTTCTTTCAGGGACTTGATTAATGTTCTAAAAGATTCTCTGAGTAGATATTAAGCAGAGAATGGAAAGAATAAAAGCAGGGGGACCATATAGGAGACGACTGCACTAGAACAGGTGAAAGATGCTGGTGACCTGGATTAGGGATGGGATTGGGGAGTGGCGACAGGTGGTCAGATATGGCGTTTGTCCGAAGGCAGGGGTAGAAGTGGCAGCACTTGCTCCTGCATCGGGTATAGAATGTAGGAGAAATGGAGGAGATAAGGATGATTCTAAGGCTGGCATGAGCAATAGGGTGCGAGGTATCATCATCTCCTGATAGGAGAAGCACACCTGCCCTGTGGTGGGTCAGTGTGGTGTCTGTGACAGTTGAGAGGCCTATCAGATGAACATGAGAGTTGAAGGTATTGAGTAAGCAGCTGGATTCATGAGGCTGTTGTTAAAGGCAGAGGTGGTGGGTGGAGAGCTCTGACTCCAGGAAGTGCTGAACAAAAAAGAGCACTGGGGTCACAAAAGTAGAGCACTGAAGGCCCCCCAAACCCAGAAGGCATGTTTTGTATGTATTACCCGGCTAAATCTCCTGCCCTTTCCCTTCAGCCACAAGAGGCAGCTGCATAAATAGGAATCTTCAAAGAATAAAAAGCAAATTGCAATTTAGACCCTTAACGACAAAAAGAGAAAACCAAATATCAACAAATACATGAGGGATAAAAAGAGCAAGAAAATGAGGCAAGCGGACATATTCATCAGAATAGGATAACTCTTGAATCATGTACATAAAACTATCAATGGCTCAGGAAAGTGTGTTTTTCACATACATCCCAGTCCATTGCGGGTTAATGGGAGGTGAGATGAAAAGGGCGATTTTGTCCACCATCATTCAGGGATCTAGTATCCTATAACTAGTAGCTCTGCCAACACCTATGACTCAGAGTTTGCCACTGGATTCTTTGTATCCTGCCAGCAATCAAGTGATGAGACCACGGAGAATGCATACTGCCTCTTCTTCACCTCCCTCCTGGGGAGTATTTTAGGATCAAGGCCTGGAAGTGACTTTTCTCCTATTCTGCTGGCCAAAGTTCAGTACATGGCCCATTTAACCCCAGCGGAGGCTGACGTAGAAAAAATGAAGTGGGATTTCAGGACACATGACTTGTCTCTGATACCCCAACCCAACAAGCAGAAAAACTAGCTCTCAAGAAAATAATTAATAAAGTAGAAGAAAATTTTGAGATAGGAATGATTAACTATCTTTAGGAATTTGATAAGATCTCATATCCACAGGAAAAAGTGGTTCGTTAATATATATATATATATATATATATATATATAATCACTATAAAAAAAAAATTATATTTATGATAAGTAGGAGCTGGTGGCTGGTGAAGACTTCGTGAGCTACAAATTTGATCCTTGGGATTATTCCAGATTATGCAACAAACACATAAAGAGATGAAGAGTATGAAAGAAAACTCAAGACACAGAGGATGGAAACAGTAACTCCAACATTTGTCTAATAAGATATTAAAAAGCACAAAACAGATTGGATGAGAGAAAATAAACAAGAGAATAGGTATATTTTAGAGCTGAAGGAAATCATGTATCTTTAGATTACAATTCCCTTTGGGTACACAAGACTAATAAATGTGACCTTCACTTACATATATTCTGATGAAATTCCAGAACTCCAAAAATAATAAGCAAATTTTTAAATATTGCAGAGAGAAAAAAACAGGAATATTACTTACCAATGAACAGGAATTAGATTGGTATTGATATCCCATCTCTAAGGTTAAAACAAATGTAGCAATGTCTTCCCAGGTCCATAGAAAAACATTTAAAATTTTAAAATTCTAATCTTAGCTAAACCATCATTCAAATGTAAGGGCAAAGGTATTTGGGGATACCTAACTTCTCAGAAATTTATTATTTATAGGCCTGTCCTGAAAAAATTACTCATTCAACAAAACAAAACAAAAAATCACCCAAGAAAGAGAGAAACATGGGTAACATGAAACAGCAGGACGTGACGCAAACAACTTATCTTCACACCTAAAAAATATCTGTGGCAAAATTTAGAAGCAAAATAATGGCAACCTGGATCTAATATCCGCTTATTTAAAAGAAGATGATGCAGAAAGGGAAGTATCCTAAGGATAAAAAGTCTTGTCCAAGAGAAGGTATTAGTGTTGACTGAGTCTAGACACTGACATAAAACGTGTTTCTGTATACTTCTCAAAACGTTAAAGGTAACCACTAGAAAAATAAGAAGTGAATACTGAAATCTGTTAGAAGAAAAAAAGATGGAACAAGAACAGCACGGAGAACATCAATTTAAAAATGGTAGTGTGGAAGACCTGGGGGAAAAGCAGCAGTCAAAAAGCATAAAAAATAAAAAACTAAAAGGAAAGGAATATATTCAAACATCATGAATTACAACAAATGTGAATGGGCCAAATCTATTAAATTTGTTATGTCTTAAAAGGTAGTCTCTTTAAAATTCTAAGTTTGAGTAGTAGGAATGATGCTATATATACACTGTTTGTAAGACAAACAACTGAAATCAAAGACAAGACGTGAAATTAAAAACTAGGAATATATTTTCCAAACTTGAGCTTACACAAAGCAATAAGTATGCCATTATTAATATCAGAAAAAAATATATAAACACAAGTATATATTTCAATATATACATCCTGATAACAATGAAATACAACTTGAAGTTAATCTCAAAAGGATAACAAAAATAAATCAGAACATTAGAAATAAAATTTCCTAAATAATGCTTGCATTAAGGAGAAAACAAAGCTGAAATTATAGACTACTAGAAATAAAAGCGATGTTATTTTTATTAAAATCTGGGGAATTTGTCCAAAGAAGTATTTGGAAAAATATAAGTAGCTTTAACTACATGCATAATAAATTAAGACAAGTGAAAATAAGTCAATTAAGTAATCACTTTAAAATTTTTTTAAAAGAAAGAATAATGATAAAAGCAGATATTAAAAATTAGAAAGGAAAACAGACTGAATAAAATTAAAAGTTGGTTCTTTGGAAATACCACTAAAATAAACTTCTGAAAAATCTCAAGAACAAAAAGATGTCAAAAAGTAATAGTAAAAGAATTATGTTTAATAAGAGGTGATCATTGTGGACATGGCTTCAACTTGAATGATTTAGGCTCTAAAGAATCATAGATGCTAATTGTGAGGACCAAATAAGTTAATTAATAAATAACTGAGTAAGCATATAAGTTACTAAGTAAGTAAAGTTAAGTAATCATTAAGGAAACAAGTGGATAATAAAATAAATTAATAAATGACTGTTAGGACTAAGTAAATTAATATGCATGAAGGGTTTTATCAGCACCTGGCACATAGCAATGTTCTATGTGTTTGCTGTCATTATTAACTCACGTCACTCAGGCTGCTGTGAGGAGTAAAGGTTCGTGAGGGAAGAGGGGAAATGGGGAGATTAGTTAGGATGATATTGCAATATTCCAAGGAGAAATGATGATGGCTTTGACTAGAGACAGGAATGGAGGTGATGAGAAGCGGCTAATGTACACATACACTCTGAAGATAAAGCCAAAAAGATTCACTTAGAAACTATGTGGGATGTGAGAGGATCAAGGATGGGTATGAGTTTTCAGGCTTAAACAGCTGAATGAATGAAACTACTCTTCACTGAGATCAGGAAAATCTAGCGAAGAGTAGTTTCAGGAGGAAATGTAGAGCTGTATCTTAGATATATTAAATTTCAGAATCCTTTGTATTCAAGTCTATAAAAGCTACCAAATTATTCACAAAAAAACAGCTCAGTATATATTAAGTTCACAAAGTTGTTAAATTGAATAGAGACATCTTTTTACGCACACTAATGGGCTGGTCTTACCAGAGAACAAAATCACATAGTTTTAAATGCCATCTTACCACTTAGTTTACTGAATTAAATTCAAATAAAAGTCCCTGACTAATGTATCTCTGACAATCAAATAACGGCTTAGTTATTATGTTTTATAATTGATTAAATGTCAATGTATGTTTTGATTAAAATTAAAGAGATTTCTTTTCTCACAGGAATTAGCAAAGCTGAGAGAGTATTAGGTTAGGTAATTTTTTTTTTTAACCAATGCAATAAATGCAGATATCTAAATAAATTACATTATCTTACTAGAAGATAAGTAATCTATATTCTCTGAAGCAGAAGTAATAGTTCTACAATTTTTTTTTTTTTACTTTACATTACAATGGAATGAACTCCATATTGATGGGAATGTGAAAAAATTGTGGAACATTAATATATTTATAGCATAATTAATTTGTAAATGATGCTAGAGGTAAGACTATTAACTTGTAAATGGACACTATGTGCCAATAATTTATTTAGCTTAGTAGCAGTTTTCATTTGTAACTCAATTACTCAACATTCGTGTAAATCATTGCTGTTTGCTGTAGAAATTATATTTATAATTAGGCAACAAGTACATTTAAGACGTTTAGCAATTCACAGTTTTGCACCTGATACCATATATGGCCTACCTCTAGATCATCATCATGCATCTCTCCTTTTTGACTATTATAACCAAGATTTGGCAAATTACTGAATCTAAATTACTTCAAGTTAGTAATAATCATATATGATTTCCTCCAGCTAAACTTTCTAATGTTACCATTTATCCTTAAATATTTTTTAAAAATTAACTCTGGTTATATGTATTCTAAGAAGGCAATGTTGGCAATGATTGACAGGCATTAGCATGCAAAGGGAATATGTGTATGTCATTTAAATGTTTCCAGCTAAATTTTTAAGCAATATTGTGCAGAAATGCCAATAGTAGAGCCATAATTGCCTATTTTACACTAGGAATAGAGATGGCGTTCACTTCTTAAAGGAAACAAAATAAGGAAGTTTTCTGCTTATGAAATAGACGTAATAGGTTTATCTTAAACAAAATGCAATGAATTATGCTGTCTTATCTGTAAAAATTACCTACAGATATCTCATAAGTAAAAGGTAATATTAAAAAACAAAATCTCCGGGGCTTCCCTGGTGGCGCAGTGGTTGAGAATCTCCCTGCTAATGCAGGGGACACGGGTTCGAGCCCTGGTCTGGGAAGATCCCACATGCTGCGGAGCAACTAGGCCTGTGAGCCACAACTACTGAGCCTGCGCGTCTGGAGCCTGTGCTCCGCAACAAGAGAGACCACGATAGTGAGAGGCCCGCGCACCGCAATGAAGAGTGACCCCCACTTGCCGCAACTAGAGAAAGCCCTAGCACAGAAACGAAGACCCAACATAGCAATCAATCAATCAATAAATCTTTTAAAAAAAAAAAAACAGAAAACAAAATCTCCAATGCCATGAATACAGTCCTTATAATTTTTCTATTCTTAAATGACCATTATATAGTATTCTGTGATACTACAGGTAATTTAAAGCACCATTAAGAAAATATTCAATTCAATATTATGTACTTTGGTCAGACCTCATTTTCAGGATAAAGAGAGAGAAACCCAGTTGTATTCAATACCTGAAATGTCACCAACACACAAAAATGCAAGTAAATTGGCAACATTTATTTCAAAGCCTTTTGGTAGGAATAAAACAATTTTACATAAAAACTCAGAATCAGAAGTATGACATTCAATCCTTCCTGACAATCCTGCTACAAAACAAACCAAAAAGTCTCGTCTTCAATGTTTCCCAGCAATAACAGTCTCCCTAGTAACAATGGGTCTCAGAAGCCGTGTTTCCTGTTTCCAATCCCACAAATGCATGGTGTGATGGGTAGGTTTCTGTGTCAACTTGGCTAGGCTACAGCATCCAGTTATTTAATCAAACAATAATCAAGTGATTTTGTGAAGGTATTTTGTAGATGTGGTTAACATCTACAAGCAATTGACCTCAAGTAAAAGAGATACTTGATAGTATGAGTGGACCTCATCCAATCAGTTGGAAGGCCTCTGGAGCAAAATCAGGCTTCCCAAAGAAGAAATTCTGCCTCAAGACAGTAGTACCAACTCCTACCTGAGTTTCCAGCCTGCAGGCTTGCCCTACAGATTTCTGACTTGCCAGTTCCAATATCACATGAGCCAATTCCTTAAAACAAAGTTTCTTTTATATAGGGATACATAATAGATTCTAAAATATAGAATAGGTTTTCTGTTCCTGTGGCTCCCTGTTTCCTGCAGGGAGAGGGGTTCTGATCAGAACCGGTGGGCGTGAGAGGGGCAATTTGACCCAATCTGAGGAGGGGTTTTGTGAAAGACAGGAGACATGCCTACCCCTTTTGAGTATTAAGGGACTTAACAGAGTAACAACTACAAAGAATGCCAATTAACGGACTTCCCTGGTGGCGCAGTGGTTAAGAATCCGCCTGCCAATGCAGGGGACACGGGTTCGAGCCCTGGTCCAGGAAGATCCCACATGCCGCGGAGCAACTAAGGTCGTGCACCACAACTACTGAGCCTGCGCTCTAGAGCCCGCGAGCCACAACTACTGAAGCCCGCGCGCCTAGAGCCTGTGCTCCGCAACAAGAGAAGCCACCGCAATGAGAAGCCCGCACACCGCCACTAGAGAAAACCCGCGCACAGCAATGAAGACCCAACCCAGCCATAAATAAATAAATAAATAAATTTATTTAAAAAAAAAAAAAGAATGCCAATTAAAAGTGATCTCAGATGGCCAAGAGAGCAAAGGTTAGAGTAGGCAAATGGATACTCTTGGAAGTGTTTTTTGTATCTATTCCAAAACTCTAAGTCCAATATTACTGAGCTTATTACTGAGTTTTAGGGTTTTACTTTTCTTCAATCATTCAACAAATACTCATAGATTGTTTGCTCTGTGCAGACCCTCCACTGGTTGCTGGAGATACTACTGTGAACAGGACATCAAGACCTCTCTGTCCTCATGGAGTTTACTATCTAGTTGGGAGAAGGCAGTTAACAGATAAAGATATAATTAAATAGCAGTGCCATGAAGAAAATAAAAGAGCGCAATGGAAGGATTGAGGGAAGGAAGCAAGGCTGGGAAACTCTCTGCAGAAGCGCCATAACGGTGGAAAGATGTAAATACCTGGGAGCTTCAGGCAGAGAGAACAGCAACCACCACAGCCCTCAGATGGGAATGTGCTCTCAGTTTGGGGTAAAAAGGAGGCCAAAGTGGCTGCAGCATAGTGCATACAAAACAGAGGTTGGAGATGAAGGTCCAGAGGTTGGAGATGAAGGTCCAGAGGTTGGAGATGAAGGTCCAGAGGCAGGAGACAAAGCACATAGATCCTTTTGGTCATGGAAAGAAATTTAGGGTTAACTCTAAGTGCAATGGAAGCCACCCTAGGATTTTAAATAGTATAACAACCAGGATCCAGCTAATACTTTTTTTAAAAGATCATTTTGCCTCTTCTATTGCTTGTGGAGGAAGTTATGGAAGCACAGACACCAGTGAGGGGACTATTTCAATGTTCAAAGCATAAGATTTTGCTGGGTAGCAATGCGGCTGGAGAGACATGAATAGACAATAGGATTCATGTTGGAAGCAGAGTTGGCAGGACCTGCTAATAGATTTGGCAAATCAAAAAGTTATCCAATGTGATGTCTAAGCTTGCCCGAATTAGGATAAACTTCAAGTAAAATTGAGTAGACTGGTAAATAGAGACTGGGGCTCTATATCCAGTTTGCCATCTATGTGGCTTTGAGCAATTATTCTACATTCTGGCCCTCAGTTTTCTCATCCATGAAATGAAAGAGTTGATCAAGATGAATTCTACAGTCTTGCCCTGCCCTGACATTTCATGAATCTGTGCAAAGGTTGTAACTGCAAGCACATTGAACAAAGACCTTTTAAACATCTCAACATCTGGAAAATAGGTTCACTATTCTGGTTCTTTATTTTCAGAATATTTCTCTCCCTGGCAGATTAGACTAAATTAAATAAAAAGAAAAAACTCTGTACACCATCTATCATTCTGAATCATCATTCGTGACACTCGTGAGTACTCCCAATTATCATATAGGTGATGTGTGAGCAATGCCAGAATGCTAAGCTAGGGGGACTCTTCTGCATATGGTTCCCACAAAAAGGAACAACAACAGTCATGGATGACTTCCCACAATTGACTCCAAATATCAGAAAGACCATTTATAGTTTATTTCCTTTTATTTAAAAATCTGAATATGAAAAGCAGAACATCTTTGACATTCTACAAAGTCCAGCGTTCACTCAAGCATCACAGATCCATATTATGCCCTGCATTTGAAAGTAGTCCCAGAAACAGCCTCTTTTACTCAAGCACTCAGATGCTATTTTTTCCCAGAGCCATATGCTCTTCTTGTTCCTGGGTTTACAGGTTGCTGACTTCTCTTAGGGTCCCAAAGGGCAAAATATAAGCACTG